>NC_134881.1:5552580-5627580 GCF_041734735.1 Babylonia areolata
AGTCGCGGGCAGAATACGTGGAACACTGATAGTCTAAGGGTTGTGTGTGTTCATGTTTTAAATTTAATGATTTATTTTTCTAATTTAATGATATATTTTCAAGCATGACGAGGAACGTATTTTAGTAAATTACACACCTGCACTGCCACACACACACACAGGCACGCGCTTGCGCGCTCGCTCACACACACACACACACACACACACACACAGAGGCTAAATTCGAAATGACTGAACAAGATATTCAGGTCAGATTTGAATGGTGCATATAAATGCTAAGATCTGAAACACATACAACTTACAAGCCAACATAACTGCACATTTTATTGATTAATTAATTAATTAATCTTTTTTTCAATATCTGAAATTCACTTCCTGTTCATTAAAAGATGTACCTGATATGAATGTTCATGAAAAATCTTCAACGGCATGAACAGTTTTTTGGATCAATATTTTGACAATTAATCTTCATATATTTATCACGTCTCAGATGCAACGTACAAAAACTATAAAAGCAAAAACACTGAACTTGAAGGGGACCTGCATACATCATAGGAGTGCCTGGCTGGCTCAGATGGTCAAGTGCCAAGCTGAGATTGAGTAAAACTGGTGTGAGTTTGAACTGAATCACAGTTTCCGTTTCTCAAGGAAGCATCACTGTCTTCGGATATGCCACACCACATCTGTGGACGATGTCTGACCATGCAGCGGGCATAAACCAGTGCACTAGTTAGGCCTTGAGAGCATGCATACACACACACACACACACACACACACACACACACACACACCACACACACACACACATCTATATACCACTACTACTACTACTACCACCACCAATTTTGGCAGGAAAATTGAAACACATTATCAAGCAGGCCCATGAGAAGGCTGTCTCAGTTGTGATTTAGGGACTCAAAGACAAACCCAATCAAGAGCATTTTGGGCTAACAGTGAGAATTCCAGTTAGATCCTATAACTTTTTAACTACATGACTAGTCAGTCTTTCGTGCACACACACACACACACACACACACACACACACACACTTGTACGCACATCACACACAGCACACATGCTCATGCACATACACAAGTAAACAGATGAATAAAAGCTCACCAATGGGTGAAGCAATATATATGAGTAGGCCTTGGTCAAGTTGCTGAAGCCTGATAAATTAAAAGTTAATTTTACAGTATGTTATACACTGAAAAGTGCATATTAGTCATGATGGTCATTGATGACTACAGGTGATGAAACTAACAAGTGTAAGGGGTAAAGTTCAGTTCATTTCTTTGTCTGCGGTGGGGTGAGGAAGAAATGGTTTCAGATATAATACACACATATATAATATATATATGCAGACAAGCAAATGTTTGTATGTACACTGTTGTTGTATGTGACAATTATAATATATGGATAGATAGATTGGTTGATAGATCTATAGACAGACAGAGTTATAAGTATATTACAATATGGGGGGCTTGGAGGAGGGGGCAGGGTGGTGGGGGTGTGGGATCATTGTTTGTTATATCATATATGGGGTCTGTTTTGTACACCATCAACCCTCCCACTTTCCCAAATGGTGTGGTCTAAGAGAATATTTTTTGTAGTCTTGTATAATATGGCATTGATTGGGATTAAAAAGGTTATGTATTTTGTTTCAAACATGATACTTTTTTGTTTTTGTTTGTTTTTTGTTGATAAACACAAAGAAATTGATTTGCACACTGAACTGCATTTGATTTTCTAAACTGAAGACAGCTATGCTTAATGCAAAACAACAACAACAGCAACAACAACAAACAAACAAGAAAAAAACAAACTGGAAACTGGAAATTAGTGGCACTGTTTTAATATCAGATAGCTTTGTAGTAAAATTTGACAGATGATAAATGACTCACAATTGAAAGATTTTTTTCTTCCATCTTTGTGATGTTATGTAGAGTGTGTGCATGTTTGCCTGCATGTATATATTTGTATGTATGCATGCATATGTGCCTGATAAGATACAATGTGCACTTTTTGTACAACTATTTCTTGAAATTCATTTTGCAGGTTTCTGCTAGAAAGTTTGGAAGATCTGGACAGTAGCTTACGTAAACTCAACAGCCGTTTGTTTGTGATCCGAGGGCAGCCTGCAGATGTCTTTTCCAGAATTTTTAAGGTTTGCATCAAAGTGTTTTATGGTTCTGAATAGTTGTCTTTATTCAATGTTCATCTGTATTGATGTTAATATTTTCTGTCAATGGATATTGTTCATGGGAAGGTGTGCTGTTTACGGCTTTCAGATTTTATGCAACATCATTTCAAATGGCACGCACAAACTGACAAAGACATACATGCAGACCTCTTTCCCCTCTTTCTTCTGTTTCACAAAGTTATCTGCTTTTCTTTTTCTTCCTCTCTTTCCTATTTCTTTGTCACACATAGCCATGGACTCATCAAGCTGCCATCAACAAACATGCACACACACATACATGCATGCCTGCACGCATGCACGAACACACACACACATGCACGCACGCACACACACACGCACATTCCATTAACTGAACAACAGGGTAGTGAATGAGAACAAATGGAGGTAAAGAAATCTTGATATAGTGAACAAGAGAGGCAAGGCCTTCAAGATTCACTTGTGATACACTGAAAAAAAAAAAGAAAAGAAAAAAAATCCAAGCTTTTTATGTATTGTGTATAATTTCAAAATGTAATGTTTAAGATGAGAAAGAGCAGTTTAAAGCGAATTAAGTCCCCTAGCATTAATTTCAGAGTAATTTCCCATTTTTACTATCTGCACCAAAACGTTTGCAAAATAAATAAAACTTCCATGCTTAGCAAAAGAAGTTCCTGTTTGAACAAAAAATGATAATAATGACTGCTCTTGTTGTTGGGTCAGAATATCAGATCAAAGTGCCAAGTTTAGAGAATACAAAAAATATAAATATAACAGTAAATGCAGTTTGCATATAATTAGGCTTCATTTTTTATTTTTTTGTGCCCATCCCAGAGGTGCAATATTGTTTTAAACAAGATTACTGGAAAGAACTGAATTTTTCCTATTTTTATGCCTAATTTGGTGTCAACTGACAAAGTATTTGCAGAGAAAATGTCAATGTTAAAGTTTACCACGGACACACAGACACACAGACACAGACACAGACACAGACACACACACACACAGACACACACACACACACACACATACACACACACACACCACACATAGACAACCGAACACCGGGTTAAAACATAGACTCACTTTGTTTACACAAGTGAGTCAAAAATGACTTTACACAGATGCTGAAAGAAAAAAAAAATCAAAAATTGAAGGAAAAACAACAAAAAAACAACAACAACAAAAATGAACTTGAATTTTGGCGTGGTCAAAGACAGCATGTTTGGGCCATTTAAATCCTTTGTTCTTTCTCTTCTGTGTTTGTTGGCAAGAACTCGTGTGTTCACCTGTGTACAAATGGGATTTTTCATGTATGACTATTTGTATTTACATGCCATGCAGGCAGCTATTTTTCGTTTGCAGGGGTGAGCAATCAGAGTATGTTCTTGTTTCCATAATTCACCAAACAGGGGTATGGACCCTTGAATTAAAGTGTGAAGTTTATCTTCAGGCACTAGCAGATCTGTTGACCCGGTAAAATGGAATAATTCATTAATGATTTATTTGGCTTCAGTTCTGTACAGAATATGATAGAATATAAATATGTCTTTATTACTGAGTGCACCAGGGTCACAATGAAGATTGTGGGAGATAGCACAGGTATGACACAAACATGAATAAAGAATTCTACAAAGACAAATACAGTAGGATTTTTTTTTAACACTTTCATACATAGATGGATATTATATATATATTATAACTATCATAAGTTCAAGTACAGTTGCACGCCCAACACGCATGCACGCATGCATGCAAGCACGCACGCACGCACGCACACACACACGCACGCACATGCACACACTCACTCACTCACTCTCACACGCACGCACACACGCACGCACGCACGCACGCACATGCACACACTCACTCACTCACTCACTCTCACACACACACACACACACACACACACACACACACACACACACACACACACACACACACACACACACACACACGTCAGTATTTGATATGAAAAGGGGATGAAGGCACTTCTGGGTGTGCTCATAATGTTGACATGGGAGATCGGAAAGAAAAAAAAAGTCTGTACCCTTAACTAAGTTAACAACCCTCTGGGTACAGCCGAGATTCAAACCCAGGATCCTCAGACTGGGTGACCAGTGCTCTGCCTCATCCACAGATCTACGCGATATGCATATTAGTTATGTTACATCTGTGTTTTGAATCTTATTTCCTTCAGAAAAGCATACAGGTACACAGAATAGTTGACGTGTGACTGTTATTGAACAAGTGTAATATTATGATAACATGGAAAAGACGATTAATATCGTGATGATCTATGTGTCTCCCACTCATCAGTTGATCATATCTTTGTTTCCCGTCATGTGTCTCTGTATCGCTGTCTTTCTCTGTGTCTCTGTCTTATTTCTGTCTTTCTTTCTTCCCTTCTCTCTGCTCCTACCCCACCCCTCTTCATCTCCTCCTGTCTCTTTCTCTCTCTTGCTCACTCTCTCTCTCTCTTTCTCTCTTTGTCTCCTCCTGGCTCTTTATGCTCAAACCTTCAATTTGATGTTCACTTACACTGTTACAGTTATATAGGTTTTGAACAGTAAGTGTAACCTTTGTTTTCTTCTGTGTTTTTTACCCCATTTTTTAAATACTAATCATAATATTTCCTTTTTTAACCTTTTTAATAATGATAATAATAATGGTATTTATATAGCGCTGAATCTTGTGCAGAGACAAATCAAAGCGCTTTCGCACCAGTCATTCACACACATGCATAACTCTAAAACTGTAGAAACTAAAGACAAGGAAGGGCAGGCAAGGGAGGCTGTTTTGGGAAGAGGTGGGTTTTAAGGCCAGACTTGAAAGAGCTGAGTGTGGAGACTTGACGAAGCGAAAGAGGAAGTTCATTCCAATCGCAGGGTCCAGAGACAGAGAAAGAACGGCGGCCAACAGTCGAGTGTTTGAACCTGGGTATGCGTAAACAGAGTGGATCCAAAGCCGATCGTAGTGAGCGAGATGGAGTGTAGAGGTGAAGGCAGACGCAGAGATAGAAAGGGGCAGTTTTGTGAATGCATCTATAACATAGAGTGCTGATCTTGTACTTTATTCGGTGTGAGACAGGGAGCCAGTGGAGATGTTGCAAAAGAGGAGTGATGTGCTCAGATCTTTTCTTTCTGAGGACGAGTCGGGCAGCAGAGTTTTGTATGCGCTGAAGGGACTGATTTGATGAAAAAAAAAACTTCTCTTCTTTGCCCCCCATCACAAGCAAAGGCAGCACACATAAAAAAAAAAAAAAGTAAAGGAAAAAAAGCCCCATTGGTAGTCTTATGTTAAACCCATGTTGATTGGTTGTTAGGTATTGTTTGCAGGAGAAGGAGGGAGAGGGAGATTGATTTTGAAGTATTGTGATTCGTGTTGTGCTTTATTTCGACATTGTGATGTATGTGATTGGTTTTTAGGCATTCAGATTTTATTAAAAATGATGTGATGCTGGTGTTGTGATAAACAGATATGATATTTGATCATTTAGGTAATGTGATATTTTATATTTTATGTATTGTATGTTGAGTGTTGTGCGTGACGGTTTTTGTGTGCGCATGAACGTACATGAATGACTGTTAGTGTTTCGTTGGATGTCTGTGTAGGGTTATTTTTGTAAGTTGTCATTTTAGTGTTTAAACGCATATTTTCTTGTTGAGTTAAAAGCAGATTACTATACATGGACAGTGCAATTGAGCATGTTTGACATGGAAAAAGCACTTTATTGTCAGCCAGACTTGTATGATAAAGATTTGACAGTCTTGTCTTGTCATGTGCAGTCACCTTGATAGGTGTTTCTTCTCCTTTGTGTGGTGACTTGAGCTTTCGGATGGTTTGCTGTTTCTGAATGATTACATGTTTGTGTGATTGCACTTTCTTTCTCTGCCTTTTTTTCCGCCTGCTTGTCTGTCTGTGTGTTTGGTGAGGGGTAACTGGGAAGTATGGGGGTTGATTGTCGTGATGTATCCTGTGTTTTCTTTGTGTTTTGATCGTATTTTATGCTCCTTCACAGTTTGCTTTATTTTGCTTTCAGTTCTCCTTCAGTAGGACGAGGGCTGGTTACATCATGTGAAAAAAGCAAGTTCTTCACTTATCTATTCTAACCATTGTGAATAAAGACTTTCTTATCTTGCCTTGTTTTGTCTTGTCAGGAATGGAACATCACTCGGCTAACAGAGACTCTTGTCTTGTCTTGTCAGAAATTCCAGCTAATACAAACTTTGTCGTGTCCTGCCTTTTGTCAGGAATGGAACATCACCCAGCTGACGTTTGAGGAGGACCCGGAGCCCTATGGCAAGGAGCGTGACCAGGCCATCTGTGCCCTGGCTGCAGAGCTGGGGGTGGAGGTGGTGGTGAGGTCCTCACACACCCTGTACAACCTCCAGCAGTGAGTGACTTTGCTTCTCGTTGGACGTCTTCCCTTTTATTGTATGTGATACTCCAGTAGTCAGTTACTTCTCTTCTCATCGGACGCCTCCCTTTTAAAAACCTCCTGCAGTGAGTTGCTTCCCTTTTTATTGCCAGTCTCCCTTTCATTGTACGTATAAATCCAGCTGTCAGTTACATCCCTTTTCTTTGGACGTTTCCCTTTTGTTGTATGTGAACCCCCAGGATTGAGTTACTTCCCTTTTTTCATTGGAAGTCTCCCTTTTATTGAATGTGAACCTCCAGCAGTGAGTTACTTCCCTTTTTTCATTGAAAGTCTCCCTTTTATTGAATGTGAACCTCCAGCAGTGAGTTACTTCCCTTTTTTCATTGGAAGTCTCCCTTTCATTGAATGTGAACCTCCAGCAGTGAGTTACTTCCCTTTTTTCATTGAAAGTCTCCCTTTTATTGAATGTGAACCTCCAGCAGTGAGTTACTTCCCTTTTTTCGTTGGAAGTCTCCCTTTTATTGTATGTAAACCTCCAGGATTGAGTTACTTCCCTTTTTTCATTGAAAGTCTCCCTTTCATTGAATGTAAACCTCCAGCCGTGAGTTACTTCCCTTTTTTCATTGGAAGTCTCCCTTTTATTGTATGTAAACCTCCAGGATTGAGTTACTTCCCTTTTTTCATTGGCAGTCTCCTTTTTATTGTATGTAAACCTCCAGCAGTGAGTAACTTCCCTTTTTTCGTTGGAAGTCTCCCTTTTATTGTATGTAAACCTCCAGCAGTGAGTTACTTCCCTTTTTTCGTTGGAAGTCTCCCTTTTATTGAATGTGAACCTCCAGCAGTGAGTTACTTCCCTTTTTCATTGGAAGTCTCCCTTTCATTGAATGTGAACCTCCAGCAGTGAGTTACTTCCCTTTTTCATTGGAAGTCTCCCTTTTATTGAATGTGAACCTCCAGCAGTGAGTTACTTCCCTTTTTTCATTGAAAGTCTCCCTTTTATTGTATGTAAACCTCCAGCAGTGAGTTACTTCCCTTTTTTCGTTGGAAGTCTCCCTTTCATTGAATGTGAACCTCCAGCAGTGAGTTACTTCCCTTCTTCATTGAAAGTCTCTCTTCTATTGTATGTAAACCTCCAGCAGTGAGCTACTTCACTTCTCATTGGACATATTCCATCTATTGTATTGTATTGTATTGCATTGCATTGCATTGCATTGCATTGCATTGTATTGTGTATTGTATTGCATTGCATTGTATTGCATTGCATTACATTGTATTGTATTGTATTGTATTAAGGAGGAAGGTGGCAGCATGGTTAAAATGCTTCTCTGCCAGTACACTGTCTGTGAGGGCCTGGCTTGGTATCCCAGTCTCACCCTTTCTCCCACGTTTGACTGATAAAAGTCAAATGGAGTGTCTGTTCATTTGGATGAGGTGATGATGGACTGAGGTCCTGTGTGCAGCACTGTTGGTGCACTGAAAAAAAGAACTCATGACTTGTTTTTTGACGGTTTTTGTTTGTTTTTGTTTTTTTTGCTGGGGATATTCTTGCTGGTGCTGGTTACGTTCATGTTTCCATAACCTACCAAACACTGAAATGGATGACGGGATCTGCGACATGTGTATTTGATCGTCTGCATGTGCAGAGGCCTGAAGGAGAGGAGAGTAAGGCACCAGCAGGTCTGCACACTATGTTGGCATGGGAGACTGGAAAAAAAAAACAAACCCTGTCCCCACCTTTCATGCCCAAGGTGCTGCAATGTAGATTCGAACTCTAGACCCTCAGGTTGAAAATTAGGTGCCCTGACCACATTATATTTTATATCTACTGCACTTTCAGCTTCCAGTATGAGTCCAAAGAAAGCATCTTAAGGTTACATTTAGATTTATGGCATGTATTGCATGACCTCTGTTTCAGCATATTGGAGGCCAACAACCATCAGCCTCCGCTAACTTACCGTCGTTTCCAGTCCATCCTGTCAAGCCTGCCACCCCCTCCAACCCCCCTCGACCCGGTGACTGCCGTCACTGTTCAGCACACCCGCACCCCAGTTTCTGATAATCACGATGAGAAGTATGGCGTGCCCACTTTGGATGAACTGGGTGAGTGTGAACAACCCCCCCCCCCCACCTCTCCACACCCCGCCCCCCCCACTCCAGGGCCCCCCCTCCCCCCCGAGCCCCCCACACACCCCTGCCCCCTGACCCATCTCCCCAAACCTCAGTTTTTTTCTTAACATCTTCCCCAAAATGTTGATCAATAGATCATTGCTGTATTTCTTCTTCTTCTTCTTCTTCTTCTGCGTTCGTGGGCTGCAACTCCCACGTTCACTCGTATGTACACGAGTGGGCTTTTACCTGTATGACTGTTTTTACCCCGCCATGTAGGCAGCCATACTCCGTTTTTGGGTGTATGCATGCTGGGTATGTTCTTGTTTCCATAACCCACCGAATGCTGACATGGATTACAGGATCTTTAACGTGCATATTTGATCTTCTGCTTGGAGATACACGCGAAGGAGGTTCAGGCACTAGCAGGTCTGCACATATGTTGACCTGGGAGATCGTAAAAATCTCCACCCTTTACCCACCAGGCGCCGTCACCGTGATTCGAACCCGGGACCCTCAGATTGACAGTCCAGTGCTTTAACCACTTGGCTATTGCGCCCGTCATTGCTGTATTTCAAATGATTATACCTAGAATTTTGTGCATTTTTACAGTGCAGCAGTTCTGTTTAGAAATATCTGTCCACTGACGCATTATCTGAACTTGTCGCTTGTCTCATTCTCTCTCACCTGGACTGCTGTAAGCTCTCTCTTGTCTGGTTTGCCTGCTTTTTCATTCACCCCCTTCAGCAGATACAAACCTCTGCCGCCCAGCACGTCTTCAGAAAGAAAAGATCTGAACGTATCACTCCTGTCTTGCAGTTTCTCCATTGGCTCCCAGTCTCACACAGAATACAGTGCATAACCAGCACTCTGTTTTATGAATGGATAAACAAATATGCCCCTTCCCACCTCTTTGACTGCTTTCATTTCTACACCCCATCTTGCAGGCCACCACGACTGCTTTCATTTCTACACCCCATCTTGCAGGCCAGCACAACTGCTTTCATTTCTACACCCCATCTTGCAGGCCACCACGACTGCTTTCATTTCTACACCCCATCTGGCAGGCCAGCACAACTGCTTTCATTTCTACACCCCATCTTGCAGGCCAGCATGACTACTTTCATTTCTACACCCCATCTGGCAGGCCACCATGACTGCTTTCATTTCTACACCCCATCTGGCAGGCCAGCACGACTGCTTTCATTTCTACACCCCATCTGGCAGGCCAGCACGACTGCTTTCATTTCTACACCCCATCTTGCAGGCCAGCACGACTGCTTTCATTTCTACACCCGATCTTGCAGGCCACCACGACTGCTTTCATTTCTACACCCGATCTCGCAGGCCACCACGACTGCTTTCATTTCTACACCCCATCTGGCAGGCCACCACGACTGCTTTCATTTCTACACCCCATCTTGCAGGCCAGCACGACTGCTTTCATTTCTACAGCCCATCTTGCAGGCCACCACGACTGCTTTCATTTCTACACCCCATCTTGCAGGCCAGCACGACTGCTTTCATTTCTACACCCCATCTTGCAGGCCAGCACGACTGCTTTCATTTCTACACCCCATCTCGCAGGCCACCACTCAAAGTCTAGTTAGAGGGGCAGAAAATTCTGGTGAGTGCGGGGTGCGATCCCACACCATCAGGTTCTCTGGCTTCCTAGGCAGACACATTAGGGAGAGGCCACCTCTCCACATTAATGGAAACACTTTGTGAAGCAACAAGGAAGCGCTGAACTGGATCCCTTGCTTGTGCAGGGTTCGACACGGACAACCTGGGACCCAGCAAGTTCTGTGGAGGGGAGTCTGAAGCTCTGGCACGCATACACCGGCACCTGGAGAGAAAGGTACAGAGGTGGTTTTAAATTTTTTTTTATATTAAATATATGATATATGGATCTCTGTATATGTGTATGTATATATGTATGTATCTACCTATCTTATCTACCTGTCTGTCTGTCTGTTTTATCTATCTATCTGTATCTATGATATACTTTACAAGTAAAGTTATCATTTCTCTCTCTCTCTCTTTTTTAAAAAAAAACCCTTACAGAGAAGTTTCTGCTTGCCTGTTGTGTGCTGTGTTGTCATTTTCACTGTGTTTGTTAAATTCTGTATTATAGATTGATTGTGTGTTTTTGAACTTTGAGTTCCAGAGATGGCCAGTTTTTTTTGTAAGAGTTCACAAGCATTTCAGGAGCACCTTTTTGCTGTCTGCCTGCTCTCTGTCTCCCTGTCTGCTCTCTGTCTCCCTGCTCTGTGTCTCCCTGCTCTGTGTCTCCCTGCTCTGTGTCTCCCTGTCTGCTCTGTGTCTCCCTGCCTGCTCTGTGTCTCCCTGTCTGCTCTGTGTCTCCCTGCTCTGTGTCTGCCTGCTCTGTGTCTCCCTGCTCTGTGTCTGCCTGCTCTGTGTCTGCCTGCTCTCTATCTCCCTGCTCTCTGTCTGCCTGCTCTGTGTCTCCCTGTCTGTTCTGTGTCTCCCTGCTCTGTGTCTGCCTGTCTGCTCTGTGTCTGCCTGCTCTGTGTCTCCCTGTCTGTGTCTCCCTGTCTGCTCTCTGTCTGCTCTGTGTCTCCCTGTCTGCTCTGTGTCTCCCTGTCTGCTCTCTGTCTGCTCTGTGTCTCCCTGTCTGCTCTGTGTCTCCCTGTCTGCTCTGTGTCTCCCTGCTCTGTGTCTCCCTGTCTGCTCTGTGTCTCCCTGTCTGCTCTGTGTCTCCCTGCTCTGTGTCTCCCTGTCTGCTCTGTGTCTCCCTGTCTGCTCTGTGTCTCCCTGTCTGCTCTGTGTCTGCCTGCTCTGTGTCTCCCTGCCTGCTCTGTGTCTCCCTGTCTGCTCTGTGTCTCCCTGCTCTGTGTCTGCCTGCTCTGTGTCTCCCTGCTCTGTGTCTGCCTGCTCTGTGTCTGCCTGCTCTGTGTCTCCCTGCTCTGTGTCTGCCTGCTCTGTGTCTCCCTGTCTGCTCTGTGTCTCCCTGCTCTGTGTCTCCCTGCTCTGTGTCTCCCTGCTCTGTGTCTCCCTGTCTGCTCTGTGTCTGCCTGCTCTGTGTCTCCCTGTCTGCTCTGTGTCTCCCTGTCTGCTCTGTGTCTCCCTGCTCTGTGTCTCCCTGTCTGCTCTGTGTCTCCCTGCTCTGTGTCTCCCTGTCTGCTCTGTGTCTCCCTGCTCTGTGTCTCCCTGTCTGCTCTGTGTCTCCCTGCTCTGTGTCTCCCTGCTCTGTGTCTCCCTGTCTGCTCTGTGTCTCCCTGCTCTGTGTCTCCCTGCTCTGTGTCTCCCTGTCTGCTCTGTGTCTCCCTGTCTGCTCTGTGTCTCCCTGCTCTGTGTCTCCCTGTCTGCTCTGTGTCTCCCTGTCTGCTCTGTGTCTCCCTTCTCTGTGTCTCCCTGCTCTGTGTCTCCCTGCTCTGTGTCTCCCTGTCTGCTCTGTGTCTCCCTGCTCTGTGTCTCCCTGTCTGCTCTGTGTCTCCCTGCTCTGTGTCTCCCTGTCTGCTCTGTGTCTCCCTGTCTGCTCTGTGTCTCCCTGTCTGCTCTGTGTCTCCCTGCTCTGTGTCTCCCTGTCTGCTCTGTGTCTCCCTGCTCTGTGTCTCCCTGTCTGCTCTGTGTCTCCCTGCTCTGTGTCTCCCTGTCTGCTTTGCAGTCCGTTTCTGTATGTTTGTATGTTCTCAGACTTGCGTTTGGTTTGTGGTTTGTGCATGTAGGGGGGGGTATATTTGTACTTTGAAAAAACATGTATTTTTGTATTTGTTGTCATGTTTTTTTAAAAGTGCAAGCAGCAGCAATAAGTTTCAGTTTCAGTAGCTCAAGGAGGCGTCACCGCGATCGGACATATCCATATACGCTACACCACATCCGCCAAGCAGATGCCTGACCAGTAGCATAACCCAACGCACTTAGTCAGGCCTTGAGAGCAGCAATAAACAACAAACAAACAAACAAACAAAAAACAACCATTGTTGACAATGATGTTTGGGTGCTTGATAAACTCACAAAGACAAATGCAAATGAATATATAAAAGACACAAAGAAACAACATAATTTATGAGCTAACAAAGACAATATATTCAAACAAAGTACACATTCTTCATTATTATCATGATCCCCAATGATAACATATCTGCACAACAGTAAGCAGTGTGATCATCCTCAGCCTCATTCATCATGATTTAGAAGAAAACCAAAGCAAAGCAGAAAACCTGAAAATTGTACCAGTTTCTGTGGCCTTTCATCCCCTGCTTTTGTGGTGATCCAAGTTGTTTTTGAGTTTGTCTCCATTCCCATGGGTCTGGTGAGTTTGTGATCAGGTCTCCAGTGTCAGCAGATTCAGGTGACGGGCGCAATAGCCGAGTGGTTAAAGCGTTGGACTGTCAATCTGAGGGTCCCGGGTTCGAATCACTGTGACGGCGCCTGGTGGGTAAAGGGTGGAGATTTTTACGATCTCCCAGGTCAACATATGTGCAGACCTGCTAGTGCCTGAACCCCCTTCGTGTGTATATGCAAGCAGAAGATCAGATACGCACGTTAAAGATCCTGTAATCCATGTCAGCGTTTGGTGGGTTATGGAAACAAGAACATACCCAGCATGCACACCCCCGAAAACGGAGTATGGCTGCTTACATGGCGGGGTAAAAACGGTCATACACGTAAAAGCCCACTTGTGTGCATACGAGTGAACGCAGAAGAAGAAGAAGAAGAAGCAGATTCAGGGGGGGTGATGAGAAGGGGGGAACTGTTGGGATGGGGAATGTGGTGACGGTGTTCTCCACTCTGGGGCAGGAGCTAATTCAGTCTAGCTCTAGCTCTGCGACAAAGCGATAACTGTCATTCAGAAAGCAACTTAGTCGGGGGCGTCCTGCTCATGTTGAATCAGAAGACTGGCATGAAACTAATCTTGTGTTTTTATTTCTTTGTGATTTTTTTTTTCTTCTCATCTCCATCTGTGTGAAAATACGGAAAGAAACACTTCTGAAAACTGGAACCAACATATTTCAAGGTTAGAAGCATGCATACTACTGGTATATATGGACACGCTCCACACGTTAATTACTGATAGGACTTTCTGACAGCAGCACAGCAATCATAGGTATGGCATCAATCAAGTTTGCTGAACAGGAGAAAACACACTGCTTGTTTGCTTGTATGTGTTTGTGAAAGACCTCTGTGGGAGTGTGCTCGTAACCTCTGTGCGTGCGTGTCGCTTGTTTGGTCGGCTGTGTGTCTTCATGCCTTCAAACAACACCCTTGTTTGAATGATTACACGGCTGTTTCTATGCTGCAGGCATGGGTGGCCAGTTTTGAGAGGCCGAAGATGAGTCCCCAGTCGCTGTTTCCCAGTCAGACCGGTCTCAGCCCGTACCTGCGGTTTGGCTGCCTGTCTCCGCGCCTGTTTTACTGGAAGCTCACGGAACTCTACAAAAAGGTGGGTGTACATTTCAGAATGATGGTATGTATAGAAAAAGCGGGAATAGGGGCAGGGGGGTTGGGTCTAAAAGCAAAGACAGAGAAAAAGAAAGAAGAAAGAAGGAAAAGAAACCAGCTAACTCACAAGCTGAACACCATTGAGACAACTTCCAAGGGCATTCATGCTTTTAGTTGGGCGTTCTCGTGACGTGAGGAGAGGGGTCAGTGGGTCAAGTACAGTGAGTTTCATTCAGTTACTTTATATTTTCTATTTTTTTACAATTTTTTTTCCTAACCCTAAGAAATGGGTGGTTTGTAAGGAAAAGCAAGGGAGAAAACTATTCGTCTGGAGTGAGGTAACCTACCAGGCACGGGAGGGATTTGAACCAAGGGCTCTAAAAAGCCCTGTTCTCTGAGCACTTGGCTGTTTTGCCCATCAGTTTCA
Organism: Babylonia areolata; assembly: GCF_041734735.1. NCBI lineage: Eukaryota > Metazoa > Mollusca > Gastropoda > Neogastropoda > Buccinidae > Babylonia > Babylonia areolata. Next base: position 5,567,080 of record NC_134881.1, read on the forward strand.
GTGTGTGACATGTTTAACAAGATTTTAATATGTATAGTTGATCTTCTCCGTGGGTGTCCACAAATGAAGCGGGTCAGCCCATAAGGGTTTTACTCACCAGCTGCTTCTGGAATCAAACTCAGACCAAAAGCCAGTGCTCTTAGAACCACTTGGTTATTATGCACTTCCTGATGTCTAATTTCTTTAAAAAAAAAAGAAAAAAAGAAAAAAAACAGATAATGTACATTTGTATAATGCCCTTTCTCTTTAAAAGTGCAAGATGCATTACTTGAAAAAGAAAAAAAAAGGTACAAATTATATGAAACCACTCATGGCCTCTCTCTCTCTGTCTCTCTTTCTCTCTCCCTCTCTCATCATCTGATGATGATGGTGATTATTATTCGTAGTAGTAGCAGTAGATGTATAAGTGTTAACAAAATTATTATTGTTGTGTCGTTATCGTTAATGTTATTATTGTTATTGTTGTCACAAGGACAGATTAGAAGACTGGGCGATCCTTGAGTAATAAAGTTTTTGAATCTTGACTCTTGAATCTCTTTCTCTCTCTGTCGCTTTCTTTCTCTCTCTCTCTTCACCCCCCCCTCCGACCCCCCCAACCCCCCTCCAACATGAGAGACTTCTTCTTCTGTTCTTCTGTGTTCATGGCCTGCAACTCCCACGTTCACTCGTATGCACACGAGTGGGCTTTTACGTGTATGACCGTTTTTACCCCGCCATGTAGGCAGCCATACTCCGTTTCCGGGGGTGTCCATGCTGGGTATGTTCTTGTTTCCATAACCCACCAAACGCTGACATGGATTACAGGATCTTTATCGTGCGTATTTGATCTTCTGCTTGCGTATACACACGAAGGGGCTTCAGGCACTGGCAGGTCTGTACATGTGTTGACCTGGGAGATTGTAAAAATCTCCACTCTTTACCCACCAGGCGCCGTCACCATGATTCGAACCCGGGACCCTCAGATTGAAAGTCCAGCGCTTTAACCATTCAGCTATTGTGCCCGTCGACATTGTTGACGTTCACCATAGCACTGAACTGAAGCCAAAATTGCACACGATGCTAGATTCAAAGTGAACGTGATTGCAATTCTCTCCCTTTTGCTGTGAAAAATGAGCATCTGACAAAGAGCGTAACAGATGTGAGTAGACCTAGCAGATGAGAACAACATGGATTCTGATCCTGTTTCTGAAAATGATGTCACAACTCAGGGAACAAACATTCAGGGGTCAGTAGAGCCATTCTGCTCCAGTCAACATGGAGAACTTTCTCTTTTCATCATTCTTGGCAAATGTGGCTTTTCGGATGCGTATGCTTTATACGTGACGTGTGCACCTTATGCATGTTCAAAATAACTTTTTTCTTTAAATTTGGGGTGTGCGCCTTATGCAGTGCACACCTTATAGGCTGGAAATTATGATATATATATATATTAAAAAAAAAAAAAAAAAAATGTTTGGGCAGGTGAAGAAGGGGCAGGAACCTCCTTTGGCCTTACACGGGCAGCTGTTGTGGCGCGAGTTCTTCTACTCGGTGGCTACCAACAACCCCAACTTTGACAAGATGGTTGGGAACAGCATGTGTGTTCAGATCCCTTGGGATCACAATCCGGAGGGCCTGGCAAAGTGGGCAGAGGTGTGTGTGTGTGTGTGTGTGTGTGTGTGTGTGTGTGTGTGTGTACAATACAATACAATACAATGCAATATAGTACAGTATAATACAGTCCAATGCTGTCCAATGCAGTGCAGTTCAGTGCAGTGCAGCACAGTACATACAAGACAAGAAAAGACAAGACAGTACAGTATGGTACAGTGCAGTGAAGTTCAAATATAATACTACACACATACAAATAGAATAGATTTACAATAGAATACAATACACCACAGTACAACACAATACAAAACAATACAGACTGTACAAAACAGTACAGTATAACACAACACAACACAACACAACACAACACAATACAGCACAACACAGTACAACACAATACAGTACAATACGATACAACACAGTACAATACAATACAATGCATGTTGGGCTGGCCAGGGACAGACGGGATTCCCGTGGATTGATGCCATCATGGTTCAGCTGAAGAAGGAGGGGTGGGTGCATCACCTGGCCCGACACGCCATCGCCTGCTTCCTGACCCGCGGCGACCTCTGGATCTCCTGGGAAGAGGGCATGAAGGTAGGGTTGGAGGGGTGTGGGGGCTTGGTGTCTGGAGGAGAACGTGTGTGTGTGTCTGTGTGTCTGTGTGTGTCGGGGGACGGTGACGGTGGTGGTGGTGGAGGACAGGGAGTGGGGAAGGTGGAGGGATGGGTGTGGGGAGATGTTGAGGCATTAATATCAATCCCTTAACCTGCTGAGCCTTGGGTGAAATGGGATCATTGTTGCATGAATCGTGAGTGCAATCACTGCTTTCTGTGTACTTTTTAAGTGACGCAAATTATTTTGCTGAACAAACAAAAATGATGCAATGCCAAGAGGAAGAAGTCCTAATGAAAAGAATGGCGACTGGTGTCCTGACCTGTAAGCTCTGTTTTATCACCGTTTTATCACTGACAGGCTTACTGGTCAGCTGCAGTGAAGAGGTTAATGGACTTGGTAGTGGGTAGGTAAGCACCCCTGACCCAGCCTTCATCTCCATCTCTGTTTGATTTAAGTCTGCGGTGATGGGCTACAAGTCCCATCTACAGATGGGCTAGTACGCTTATGACTGATTTTAACCCCGCCATATAAGCAGCAACTCTGCCTATGCCGGTCCCAAGCCTGTATGAAAAAGTGAGGAGGGTTGGGCGTGGGGCTAGCAACCCTACCCTGTAAAAAACCAGCTTGCTACAGAAACGCCAACAACAGACCAAGAGATGACTACCCTGGAAGAGGAAGAGTCCTCGTCAAGAGGACATATGATGCCATGTGGTGAAAGCCGTGAGTTTACGGAAGCTACACCTGGTGACGTGACCTCGAGGCAGACACCAAGAAGATGGGGCACACCTGGAGACAATTAGAAAGGGCAGCCCAGGACAGAGGACTCTGGCGGACTGTTGTGAGCGGCCTATGCTCTGGGGGGAGTGATGGGCATAACTGACTGACTGATATAAGCAGCCATACTCCGATTTCAGGGCTGTGCATGTCTGGTATATTTGTGTTTCCATGACCCACCGAACTCGAAAATGGATTATGGGGTCTCTATCGTCACTATGGCCTGTATCTTTATTATTTGATCTTCTGCCTGAGTATACATGCTAAGGGGGTTAAGGCACTAGCAGGTCTGTGCGTCTGCTGACCTGGGAGATGGGGGAAAAATCTTTACCCTGAAACCCAGCCAGCTGCTCATGATACTGGTATTGAAGCCAAGACTCTTAGGTTGAAAGTCCAATGTTGTACCATGGTTGTGCTCACCATGTTGGTGGCAGTGCTTGAAGAGGGGATGTTGTGGACTGGTGCTTGAAGAGGGGATGTTGTGGACTGCTGCTTGAAGAGGGGATGTTGTGGACTGCTGCTTGAAGAGGGGATGTAGGCTGGTGTTTGAAGAGGGGATGTTGTGGACTGGTGTTTGAAGAGGGGATGTTGTGGACTGGTGTTTGAAGAGGGGTTGAAGAGGGGATGTTGTGGACTGGTGTTTGAAGAGGGGATGTGGACTGGTGTTTGAAGAGGGGATGTTGTGGACTGGTGTTTGAAGAGGGGATGTAGGCTGGTGTTTGAAGAGGGGATGTTGTGGACTGCTGTTTGAAGAGGGGATGTTGTGGACTGCTGCTTGAAGAGGGGATGTAGGCTGGTGTTTGAAGAGGGGATGTTGTGGACTGGTGTTTGAAGAGGGGATGTTGTGGACTGGTGTTTGAAGAGGGGATGTAGACTGGTGTTTGAAGAGGGGATGTTGTGGACTGGTGTTTGAAGAGGGGATGTTGTGGACTGGTGTTTGAAGAGGGGATGTTGTGGACTGGTGCTTGAAGAGGGGATGTAGACTGGTGTTTGAAGAGGGGATGTTGTGGACTGCTGTTTGAAGAGGGGATGTTGTGGACTGCTGTTTGAAGAGGGGATGTTGTGGACTGGTGTTTGAAGAGGGGATGTTGTGGACTGGTGTTTGAAGAGGGGTTGAAGAGGGGATGTTGTGGACTGCTGCTTGAAGAGGGGATGTAGGCTGGTGTTTGAAGAGGGGATGTTGTGGACTGCTGTTTGAAGAGGGGATGTTGTGGACTGGTGTTTGAAGAGGGGATGTAGACTGGTGTTTGAAGAGGGGATGTTGTGGACTGCTGTTTGAAGAGGGGATGTTGTGGACTGGTGTTTGAAGAGGGGATGTTGTGGACTGGTGTTTGAAGAGGGGATGTTGTGGACTGGTGTTTGAAGAGGGGTTGAAGAGGGGATGTTGTGGACTGGTGTTTGAAGAGGGGATGTGGACTGGTGTTTGAAGAGGGGATGTTGTGGACTGGTGTTTGAAGAGGGGTTGAAGAGGGGATGTTGTGGACTGGTGTTTGAAGAGGGGATGTGGACTGGTGTTTGAAGAGGGGATGTTGTGGACTGGTGTTTGAAGAGGGGTTGAAGAGGGGATGTTGTGGACTGCTGTTTGAAGAGGGGATGTTGTGGACTGCTGCTTGAAGAGGGGATGTAGACTGGTGTTTGAAGAGGGGATGTTGTGGACTGGTGTTTGAAGAGGGGATGTTGTGGACTGGTGTTTGAAGAGGGGATGTTGTGGACTGGTGTTTGAAGAGGGGATGTTGTGGACTGGTGTTTGAAGAGGGGATGTTGTGGACTGGTGTTTGAAGAGGGGATGATGTGGACTGGTGTTTGAAGAGGGGATGTTGTGGACTGCTGTTTGAAGAGGGGATGTTGTGGACTGCTGTTTGAAGAGGGGATGTTGTGGACTGGTGTTTGAAGAGCTGAAAGATCCTGGGTGATGTACATGGTCAGAGGCATTGACATCAAAGTTTGTACAGTCATGGAAGTCTGGAAGAGTCTGGGGGGAAAATGGCAGAACAATTTCCAGGGCTTGAAAGGTCTTGGGGGGAAAATGTTTTGCCCTTGAGGGTCTGGAAAAGTCTTGGAATTTTCATTCAAACCTTTGACATAATATTTGTTTGAAAAAAAAAGAAAGAAAAAAAAAGGGGGCTTAATGCATTTTTAAAGCAAACAAATAAGACAAAAAAGAAATAAAGCGAGATGGAAATCGGACATCAATATCAGGATATCAGCCAGTCTCTTTCGTCACCTGTGAAGCAGACGCAGTTTTGGATTCAGTTTAGCTTTGTGTTTGGTATGGAAAATTTAGTCTTGTCTGGAAATGTTCTGGGGAAAAGGTATGGAATTTTGTTTGGTTATATCTATGGGAACCCTGATATCATAGACTTTTTTTTTTTTTTTTTTTTTTTTTTTGCCACCTCCTTCAATTTTTTGTTGTGTTGAGATACAAGGGTTATTTTTCAATATGATAATACTTATAATAGTAATAATAAGATGAAGAACAATAACAAATAATAAAGAACAAGATAAACAAGATACCAAATGTCACATCATGGCATGTATTCATGTTGACATAGCTTCAAGGAGCACCAGGTTTTTTAAAAATTGTTTTGTTGTTGTTGTTGTTTCTGTTTTTTGTTTTTTTTGTTTTTTTATAAAGTGTTAAAGGATTAATATAATTATGTTATCCATTACCTGTGGCAGCTTACTTCTTTTATCAAAATTAATGTACAAACACGTCAAATTTTGCAGTATATTCATTTCTGATATTGTTAAAAAATTCTATCAAACATGCATCATTGATATACTGTATTATGTTGACAGTTTTCATTTTACTCAATGTTCTATTACCAACACAGACTTGGGAGTAGGTAGGTAGGTAGGCAGGTAGGCAGGCAGGCAGACCGCGCTGTACCTGCCGACACGTGTGACTGTGCCAGAGTGATGATGAGGAGTGGTGTGATGTGGACAGGTGTTTGACGAGCTACTGCTGGACGGGGACTGGAGCGTCAACGCCGGCACCTGGATGTGGCTGTCGTGCAGCGCCTTCTTCCAGCAGTTCTTCCACTGCTACTGCCCTGTCAACTTCGGCAAGAGGGCCGACCCCACTGGGGACTTTGTCAGGTCAGAGCTTGAGCTGAACATTCTTCATTGATTCATTCCCCCCCCCCCCCCCACACACACACACAAACACACACCCAACTCTTGTCTTTTTGTCTTCTTTCTGTGTCATGGCAAACGTCAGGTTTCTGATGATTGTTGTTTTTTGTTGTTTGTTTGTTTGTTTGTTGTCCTGTCATCTGCACCATTTCAGTGTTTCAGTGGTATCACGACCTCCACCTCCTCCCCCCCCCCCCTCCCCTCCCCTCCCATCCTATCACCATGCTGCTCATTGCACACCGCTGCACCCACCCCCATCCCCTCCCCTCCCATCCTATCACCATGCTGCTCATTGCACACCGCTGCACCCACCCCCATCCCCACCCCTGTACATAGCTGTCCTAGGTTTGTTTTCCGCAGTCTGAATGCCAGCAGTCCACAGGGAGCCATCAGTGTTAGGTCACCAGGAAGCCACACACCAGAGGAGACCCTGCTCTGCTGTTGAGTCACTTTCTTGATGTTGAGTAGTGCCTGGTCTGATTCAGTGCATGCTGGACACCACCTTGTCATCCCCCTCCTGATGACAGTAATCACTTGGTCCTGAACCCAGCCTGAGTGAGCATCCCTTCTAGAGTACAGACCACCACCACATCCCTCCGTCAACAGTCCCTCATGAATCTGCTGACAACAAAAGACCTGAACAGGAACTCGCCCCTGACATGGAAGTGGAGGAGGGATTGAAGCTGAGGCCACCATGAGAGCAGAGCTTTAAAGGCCTCTTAATCTGACAATATTAATTATATTGATGATGACTGCAGAGGAGGAGGACAGTGCTACTTTGAAGTTCCATTTCAAATTAGGGAAGTCCTACGTGTCAAGGTTGTACTCCACACACCCTTTCAAAATGCTATTGTATTACTCATTGTTGCAACAGATCTCTCTGTGAAGTTAGGGCTGCTCTTCCAAGGGAAGTAGCTGCTGCTACTACTACTACTACTGCTGCTGCTGCTGCTACTGCTGTTGATGCACCACTGCCACTACTACTGCTACTACTATTCAGTACTGCAACTACTACTTCTATTGCCACAGAGTGAACATACCAGGCGTGCAGTTTTGCATGCAGTATGTCTTGGCGCTCAAGTACTTCCTGAGGCAGTACATCACTTAGAATGGATAGAAATAAGATTAGAGACTGCTGCTGCTACTTTTACTACTACTGCTACTACTACTACTACTGCCACATAGTAAACTTGCCAGGCATGTGGTTTTGCAGGCACTATCTGCCAGTGCTCAAGTACTTCCCGACGCAGTACATCTACGAGCCGTGGACTGCCCCGGAAGGGGTGCAGAAAGCGTCACGGTGCATCATCGGCAAGGACTACCCCCTGCCCATGGTGGACCATGCACAGGTCAGCCAGATCAACATGGAGCGCATGAGGCAGGTCTACAAGATGCTGCTCACCTCCTCCTCAGGTCAGTCACTGCTTCAGGCATCGCCCTGCTGATGGTGGTAGTGATGATGATGATAGTGATGATGATGATGATGATGATAGTGATGATGATGATGATAGTGATATTGATGATGATAGTGATGACATTCATAATGATTATAGTGGTGATTATGATGATGACCGTGATGATAGTGTCATGACTGTAGTGACGATGATGATGATGGTGGTGGTGGTGGTGGTGGTGATTAATGATTGTAGTGATGATTATGATGATGATAATGATGATAGTGTTATGATTGTAGTGATGATTGTAGTGGTGGTGGTGGTGATGATGATGATGATGATGATGATATTGGTAATGATTATAGTGATTATGATGATGATTATGGTCATGATGGTGGTGATGTTAGTGATAGCGAAGATGATGATGGTGGTGGTGGTGGCGATAGTAATAGCAGTCATGATGATTATAGTGATAATACTGATGATGATGATAATGATGATAGTGATAATGATGATGTTGATGGTTATTGTGATAATGATATTGATGATAAGATTTTCATTATTGAGTTTTTCTTTTCAGTCAGACTTAGATTACGAAGAAATATGTTCCATGAGTGAAAAAAAGAAAGAATAAAAAACTGAAACAAAACTTGGTCTCATTCAAGACGGGCGCAATAGCCGAGTGGTTAAAGCGTTGGACTTTCAATCTGAGAGTCCCAGGTTCGAATCACGGTGACGGCGCCTGGTGGGTAAAGGGTGGAGATTTTTCCGATCTCCCAGGTCAACATATGTGCAGACCTGCTAGCGCCTGAACCCCCTTCATGTGTATATGCAAGCAGAAGATCAAATACGCACGTTAAAGATCCTGTAATCCATGTCAGCGTTCGGTGGGTTATGGAAACAAGAACATACCCAGCATGCACACCCCCGAAAACGGAGTATGGCTGCCTACATGGCGGGGTAAAAACGGTCATACTCGTAAAAGCCCACTTGTATGCATATGAGTGGACGTGGGAGTTGCAGCCCACGAACGCAGAAGAAGAAGAAGTAGAAGGTCTCATTCAAGCAGTGTGGTTTTTCTTCTTTTCAGTGGCTGGGTTTAAAAGGAAGCTGGATCTGCCAAAGATTCCCAAAAGTAAGTTGGAAAATTGTTCTGCTCATTTTTTTTTGGTGAAGACGAACAGGTTAGAAATGTTATCTCTTCCTAAAGGTCTGTGGTGTGTATGTACATATATGATGTATATATGTATGTGTGTATCTGTGTGTGTGTGTGAGCTGTGTATAATCAAACTGTCTGAAGGATATCTCAGTGTTCAATGTGGTATTCAGTGACTTAAGTTTTCAACATTGAGCCCTTTACAAGTATATAACAACAACAGTCAAACAGTGAAAACATGCTGCTGGAAAAAGAACAAAGAATGACAATGAAAACATGCTGCTGGAAAAAGAACAAAGAATGACAATGAAAACATGCTGCTGGAAAAAGAACAAAGAATGACAATGAAAACATGCTACTGGAAGAAGAACAAAGAATGACAATGAAAACATGCTACTGGAAAAAGAACAAAGAATGACAATGAAAACATGCTGCTGGAAAAAGAACAAAGAATGACAATGAAAACATGCTACTGGAAAAAGAACAAAGAATGACAATGAAAACATGCTACTGGAAAAAGAACAAAGAATGACAATGAAAACATGCTACTGGAAGAAGAACAAAGAATGACAATGAAAACATGCTACTGGAAAAAGAACAAAGAATGACAATGAAAACATGCTACTGGAAAAAGAACAAAGAATGACAATGTAAAATGAATTGTCTTTCTTCGGTCTTTTTTTTTTTTTTTCACGAAAGACATTTTTTTTTTTTTAAATGGGCCATGTGTTTTGTGTCTGTTGCAGTGGACATGTTCTACCTGAAAGCTAACATGTTTGGCAACACGTCCTCGGACGAGGAAAGCAAACAAGTCTCTGTCATTCGCCGTTGTCCACAGGATCTTGCCTCCCATTCCAAGTGAGGTCGTGAGGCCCCCTCTCTTCAACATAGAACCCTCCCCCCCCTCCACCCTACAGTCCCTCCCTTCCTCAGAAACGGGGACTTTCCTACGCTGCAGGCAGTTATACGGCTAGCTGCCTGCAAGAACTGGACTCCCAAGACATTGTGTATGGGTTTGGAATCCTTGTGACTTGGAAAGTGTGTGAGCTGTGTCACTTGTGTCAAGTGCACAGAAGCGACAATCGTTCGTTGAACTGCAGGCAGCGTGAAAGGTTTCAGGTGAGGGCGAAGGCGTAACGTCACCTCATCCAGACAGAGGTCCCACTTTCTGCGTTGTGTTTGGAAATCGTTAATTTAATTAAGAAACAGAAAAGAAAAAAAGAAATTGTTTGACTCTAATTTAAAAAAAAAAAAAAAGAAAAGAAAAAAAGTTGGATTGGAAGGCAGCACTGGAAGCTCTACAGACACTTTGTAAACAGTGCATGGGTGTGATGTCAAGATGTTCTGGTTGACTGGGTTTTTTTTTTTTTTTTTGGTTGCTTTTTTGTCCAGTTTCGTTTGTTGGATATCCTCATTTTAAAGATTTATGGCTTTTACACTTACCCGTTCTCACAAGCACAAAGTAATTTAGAGCAGGAACAAAAACCATCATAATTTCTGTTAGACATTCAAAACAGAAGCTACCAATCATGATTTCTGATCGGAAAGATGCTGTCACATATAAGTTGTTCCAGTGATCGTAAGAAAACTTCCAAGGAATATCAGTGCTTTCTTATATGATTCTATATAGAAAGCTTTTCTTTCTTGATTTTTTGGCTTCAACGTTGCGGCCAAAATTGTTGGGTTAACATCAGTGCAGCAGCCCACAGATAATGGAATGCAACAACAACAAAAAAAAGCTGATTGCTTGAGACTTGAACTGGGTTATGCAGACAGCTTTTGCTAAAAGGCTGATCGGTTTGTCTTCAATGGTCAAGGCTTAAACAACTGTTTAAAAAAAACAAACAAAAAAACTTGCACAAAGGGATTAAACTTAGAGGGGGTTGGGGGGGCGGGGCGAGAGGGGTATGAACCCCTCTTCAAAATTATGGTTCATTTGTACCTCAGATTTATGCTGTTAATATCCATGTTTCCTTGTTGATTTAGCTGTTTAATAATTTATGGTTTTGTTGATTGTATTTATTTATATGTTTGATATACATAAAAATCCAAGCCCTATTATCTTTGTTGTCTGTACAGAAGTGGAAACGTTTTTTTGTTTTTTTTAAGTCTTCGTATGTACACACATACACACACACGCACACACACACACATTTGTTGAGCTGTGTACTTGTTGTTGTTGACATCCCAACGTCCAAGGTTTGGACTGTATAAAAAACGACAAGTTAACATCCATTGAAACGTGTTGATTGTGTGTGTGTTGTTTCCATTGGTGCAATTGTCGAAGTTGCTGGTAAGCACCAGTCAATTGTTTTCCAGCATGTACAGTTCCTTGATTCTTTACAAAACCAGCTGGGTTTCCATATGACGTGGAAGTATGTGTGTGTTGTGTTATTTTTTTGTTTGTTAGGTTTTGTTTTGTATATGTAATGTGAGAAAACATTTTCTTTCATTTTTAAGACATCTGGCTTTGTTTCGTATTCCATGAGATGTTATAAAGTGTTGTAATAATGATTTTGACTTGTGTCAGATGTTTTTGTGATCTTGTTTTGTACGTTGTTTGGAAATGTAGAGTTTACATGTTTGACCACTATTTTTAAGGATTGAAATAGTGTGTGTGTGTGTGCATGCATGTATGAATATGTTATATCAATATCCACTAGTTCTTACATCATTTCAAACATTGCAGAAACAAATTATTTTGTTCATCAGGACCTTGTGAAGATATCTCTTCATGCTGTCCAAAATATCCTCTTCATGAACATCCTTGCACAAAATTTAGTCTAAAAATCAATCAGAAATTTGAAAAATGTGTAACAGTTACTTTTCTTATTCTTGATCATCATGTATCTGTTCATGTACTACTGGAAGTCACAAGTGTACATGAACTGAAGAAAGGCCTGCGTTTCCACTGAATACCCGTGTAAAGCATTTAGTGCATGTAAAAGAACATGTGGCAATAAAACGAATGGTGAGCGCCTGAAGGCAGCTTTCCTTCAGTTCTTACCGGGTTGGCAGCCTGTTGTGCAAATGACTCGTTTCTTAGGTTTCTTACCGAGGATAGGCACTAGATAAGTATCCATACCATACCATACCATGCAATAATAAAAGACTTTTTTTTTTTGCATTTGAAAAATTGTTAAATTGTACTGTGACCCAGTGGTGCAATCTCTGGCAGAGGTCTGATTCATGTCCTGTGCAAGTGGAGAAATTGAAAGTAGTTGCAGCTTATAGCCTTACTTGAGTATATTACCTTCCCTCTCTCTCTTCCCCCCCACGTCCCTGTACAGTATATGAGACACTCTCTGACTCAGTTTTGTTGGTTCACAAATGAAAACGCCACAGAAAAAAACACAACCTAATCTGATGTCTATTGCTGACGCACAGAGGAAAAGTTGTTCCCAGAACATAGCTTGAGACCAAACAAAAAGTGTGGCCTTTAAACTATTTTTCTGCAAGCTGTTCCTGCTCTTGATATAATTATGGAAAAATGTCACATTGCCATACATGCCAACTGTTCTGGGATATCCACACGTCACAGAAAACCCTTAAAATTGATGTGCAAGAACAAAGATGCGAAGAGAGTGAAGGATTAAACAACAATAAAGAAAAGTAACACTCTCCATTTACAAGATACACAACTTCAAGTCAGTGCTGCTTATCTGTTTTCATGCATGCATATTAGTAACTCTTGTTATTTACCATATACATGCACACTAAATTGTTAATAATGTGAATTGTTTCGTTTTGCGAGAAAAAAGGGAACCTTTGACCCAAAGAGAAGGAAACTAAAGTGAAGATTTATATTTAAAGATTGGCTGCAGGCATTCCTTTATATTTTCACCCTTTCTTATTATGGGAGGAAACATGCTGGTCTACAACTGTACTTGTGCCTAATTTTATTTTCTGGATGTGTATGTATGTGTTTTGGGTGGTCTGAGGGTGGAGGGGGGGCAGGAGATGTCTCAGAATCAATAGGATTGATACTTACTTTTTTTTTCTCCAGCTCTGATATGGTGGACCTTTGTGGCTGGCTGGGCTTAAAGCAAGAATTGCTAATAACATGAATGAATGAATGCGATTTCTATAGGCACGTTAATATTTCCACGCTTAGGTCCTGTGTTTACGGTACTGCCTACCCATAAACACACAGGAGATCGAGACGAGACAAGATGAAACAATCAAATACATGCAAAGCAGACAACACACACACACACACCCACACCCACCCATTGCAACTGATTCAGAAAGTTAGGAGGGTTGGGGGAAGGAGTGCAAGGCTTTGGCTAACGTGGCCAAGTATTCTACTGCTTATTTGAAGAGCAAAAGAAGACATTTTTCTAATGTTCTCAGGGATCAAATTCCAAAGAGGAGTGACAGACCCAGAGGCTCGTTAACCATATCGCTTTGTGATGATGTCTGTTGTGCTGGGGACATAGTCAGGCATCTTGAAGCAGATCTCAGTTGGTGAGAAAGGTTGTGAAAGTGAATAAGCTCAGATGGTTTAACTTTACAAGGGGTGTGTGTGTGTGTGTGTGTGTGTTTCATAGGTGGCTTCCTTCTTGATTGTCAGGGGTGTGTCCCCATCCAGTCAGGCATAATCTTCAAAATGCTAGCCAGTGGAGAAAGGTCAGGCAATAGTTGGGGTGTGTGGGAGAGAGAGCCCTAGTAACAACAAACTCCCAATGCCCCCCTCCCCACTGCCTCCCCCCCACCCCCCGCCACCAAAAAACCCCTTCACTCATGCACACAGTAACACGCCAAGACACAGTTTTATTCAGATTTTTTTTTTACTCAATAAATGAGACAGACAGAAGACACCGAAAAGAAATCAGCCAATACTATTATAGTTAAGGGAGAAAACAAATCCAAGGATGACAGTATTTCAACCTGAAACTGCTCACAAAGATTAAAAGTACATCCAACCTGAACTTCCCACAATCACAATCAACAAAACGAGCACAAAATATACACATATTTTTAAACGGATTCTGTTTTGTGTGAATGTCATAAACGAGCAAACATGAATTCCAAATAGCATTCACAGCAGGGGGGAAAATAAAAGAGAAAAATTAGGCTGATACAGACAAATAAAAAATCCTAACACCCGTAAAATGAATAAAATGAACAGAAAATGCATTGCTGTCATGATCAGAGAACTTGATCATCTGACGCATGAAACAATCGTAGTAAATCTAGCACTGACAAAAAACAAAACAAAAACAACCCCCCAAAAGTTTCATTGTCATCACTTTGGAGAGAAAAAAAAAAAAAAAAATCTTTGCAAACACTACTGTGGATTCAATCACAGGTTATAAGCCTGGAAGGCATCAAGGGCCACTTCAAAATGATTAAAAATCATACACTTAATTCAGATATTAAAAAGTATGGGCTTTATCACTTTCATAACGTTGAGCTATCTTTAGTATGGGTTTTATCATTTTCACAACGTTGAGCTATCTTTTACTTTCACTTCTTTCCACAACTAAAAAAAATTTTTGGTCAATGCACAAGCTCATGTTCTCCACATATTACTCATATTCAACCTGTACCATATGTACAAAGAACTTTTTCAGAACATGAATCTGTGTTAAGAACTGCCCCCCCAAAATCAAGCACAAATAATAATAATAAATATAAATGCAGTCCACAACTTACATGAGACGATATTAAACAGCAGGCTTGGAATCAGTAGTATCAGAAATAAAAACAAGCAAACCTCTTCGAGGCTTCACTCAGTGAGACTGATGGAACATCTCTGGGCTTACTGTTTAATTAACTCAAACTAAGGTGCTGCCAAAAAAGTCACCCCCCCAAAAAAAAAACACACCAAAAAACCAGGAAGCTAAAACTGAATTTTTTCCTCCAAGTTTTCTTTTATATCTCTGGCGTTCCTGTTTCCTGTGATACTGCCTTCAGGATCTGAAAATATAAATGCACTGTTCCTTGAGTGCTCTCAACGTATTACAGTAAATGCCCCATCTACTCTGATACATGTACATAAAAAAACCCAATGAGTTCAATCTAAAAACAAGCAGCGAAAGAGATGGGTGACAAGAACTGGCAAAAATCTTACCACTTCCACACAACTTTTCCAGCACCACAAAATGGAAAATCAGCATAAAAAACAACAAAAAAGCTTGTTATTAGCAGTTTAATGCATGTAATATTTTTATACATATAAAACCACCTCCCCACCCAAAGCGCAACTTCGTTTTAATGGTTAAAAGTTAAACCAAGACTTTTGAAATTAAAATTATTTTTCTTTTACATTTCTACCGCCTTATGGAAAACACATCTGGGCTTTGATTTATTATTCACTCTCTTTCTATGTGTGTGCACTAAAAAAATGGTTAAAGCATTTGACTTAATCTGATGGTCCCTGGCTCAAATCTCGGTGACATCGCCTGGTAGGTAAAGGGTGGGGATTTTTCCCCCATCTCCCAGGTCAATATATGCAGACCTGTTAGTGCCTGAACCCCCTTCGTGTGTATATGCACGCAGAAGATCAAATACACACGTTAATGATCC
Organism: Babylonia areolata; assembly: GCF_041734735.1. Classification (NCBI taxonomy): domain Eukaryota; kingdom Metazoa; phylum Mollusca; class Gastropoda; order Neogastropoda; family Buccinidae; genus Babylonia; species Babylonia areolata. The sequence goes on from NC_134881.1 coordinate 5,582,278, forward strand.
TGTAATTCATGTCAGTGTTCAGTGGGTAATGGGAACAAAAACATACCCAGCATGCACCCCCTCGAAAACAGAGTACGGCTTCCTACATGATGGGTTAAGTAAACAAAACGGTAATAAACTAAAATGTTACATGTCTGTATGAGTGAATATGTGTGCGTGACTGAAACCTGATTGAATGACACAGGAAAAGAATGATGAGTGCCAAATGGCAGCTGTTGAAACCTGATTGAATGACACAGGAAATGAATGATGAGTGCCAAATGGCAGCTGTTGAAACCTGTCTGAATGACACAGGAAATGAATGATGAGTGCCAAATGGCAGCTGTTGAAACCTGATTGAATGACACAGGAAAAGAATGATGAGTGCCAAATGGTAGCTTTTGAAACCTGATTGAATGACACAGGAAAAGAATGATGAGTGCCAAATGGCAGCTGTTGAAACCTGATTGAATGACACAGGAAATGAATGATGAGTGCCAAATGGCAGCTGTTGAAACCTGATTGAATGACACAGGAAATGAATGATGAGTGCCAAATGGCAGCTGTTGAAACCTGATTGAATGACACAGGAAAAGAATGATGAGTGCCAAATGGCAGCTGTTGAAACCTGATTGAATGACACAGGAAATGAATGATGAGTGCCAAATGGCAGCTGTTGAAACCTGATTGAATGACACAGGAAAAGAATGATGAGTGCCAAATGGCAGCTGTTGAAACCTGATTGAATGACACAGGAAAAGAATGATGAGTGCCAAATGGCAGCTTTTGAAACCTGTCTGAATGACACAGGAAATGAATGATGAGTGCCAAATGGCAGCTGTTGAAACCTGATTGAATGACACAGGAAATGAATGATGAGTGCCAAATGGCAGCTGTTGAAACCTGATTGAATGACACAGGAAATGAATGATGAGTGCCACATGGCAGCTGTTGAAACCTGATTGAATGACACAGGAAATGAATGATGAGTGCCAAATGGCAGCTGTTGAAACCTGATTGAATGACACAGGAAAAGAATGATGAGTGCCAAATGGTAGCTTTTGAAACCTGTCTGAATGACACAGGAAATGAATGATGAGTGCCAAATGGCAGCTGTTGAAACCTGATTGAATGACACAGGAAAAGAATGATGAGTGCCAAATGGCAGCTTTTGAAACCTGTCTGAATGACACAGGAAATGAATGATGAGTGCCAAATGGCAACTGTTGAAACCTGATTGAATGACACAGGAAAAGAATGATGAGTGCCAAATGGCAGCTGTTGAAACCTGATTGAATGACACAGGAAATGAATGATGAGTGCCAAATGGCAGCTGTTGAAACCTGATTGAATGACACAGGAAAAGAATGATGAGTGCCAAATGGCAGCTGTTGAAACCTGATTGAATGACACAGGAAATGAATGATGAGTGCCAAATGGCAGCTGTTGAAACCTGATTGAATGACACAGGAAAAGAATGATGAGTGCCAAATGGCAGCTTTTGAAACCTGTCTGAATGACACAGGAAATGAATGATGAGTGCCAAATGGCAACTGTTGAAACCTGATTGAATGACACAGGAAATGAATGATGAGTGCCAAATGGCAGCTGTTGAAACCTGATTGAATGACACAGGAAAAGAATGATGAGTGCCAAATGGCAGCTGTTGAAACCTGATTGAATGACACAGGAAAAGAATGATGAGTGCCAAATGGCAGCTTTTGAAACCTGTCTGAATGACACAGGAAATGAATGATGAGTGCCAAATGGCAACTGTTGAAACCTGATTGAATGACACAGGAAAAGAATGATGAGTGCCAAATGGCAGCTTTTGAAACCTGTCTGAATGACACAGGAAATGAATGATGAGTGCCAAATGGCAGCTGTTGAAACCTGATTGAATGACACAGGAAATGAATGATGAGTGCCAAATGGCAGCTGTTGAAACCTGATTGAATGACACAGGAAATGAATGATGAGTGCCAAATGGCAGCTGTTGAAACCTGATTGAATGACACAGGAAATGAATGATGAGTGCCAAATGGCAGCTGTTGAAACCTGATTGAATGACACAGGAAATGAATGATGAGCACCAAATGGCAGCTGTCAGTGGGCTCTTCCTGGGTAGGCAGCCTGTTGTGCAAATGACTCCGCGTCTGTAAAGTGCTTTGAGCTCAGTCTCTGAGGATAGGCGCTATGTAAGTATCCATATCATCATCAATAATATGCACAATCATGTCGGTAGCCACACAGAGCCTGGCAACACAAAGCCGCTTAAAACATTCCAGCACAACAATCAATTCAGAAAATGTCAGCTTCAACACCCCCCAGCAGAGAAGTGCCAACACAGCACACTACCAGTACGGAACAGCCAGCCCCTTGGCACTCTGTAGCAAATGAAGCATTTGAACATTTTTCAGGTCCGTTTTCTTTCCTCTTTTTTTTCCCCCCAATAAAAAAGCACCAAGACCCTGTCACATTGGTATTTAGCTTCATGTCCAAAGTATCAATTCTAGGTAGGAGGGGAGGGCTGAGTTGAATGGTGAGTTGGAGGAAACAGGGTGGATGGAAAGTGGAATCAAAGGTGAATAAAAAGAAAAACAAGAGAGGCAAGGCCTTCAAGACTCACTTGTGATAAATTAAGTCCCCTAGCATTAATTACAGAGTAATTTCCCTTTTTTACTATATGCACCAAAACGTTTGCAAAATAAATAAAAATTCCATGCTTAGCAAAAGAAGTTCCTGTTTGAACAAAAAATGATAATAATGACTGCTCTTGTTGTTGTGTCAGAATATCAGATCAAAGTGCCAAGTTTAGAGAATACAAAAAAATATAAATATAACAGTAAATGCAGTTTGCATATAATTAGGCTTCATTTTTTATTTTTTTGTGCCCATCCCAGAGGTGCAATATTGTTTTAAACAAGATGACTGGAAAGAACTGAATTTTTCCTATTTTTATGCCTAATTTGGTGTCAACTGACAAAGTATTTGCAGAGAAAATGTCAATGTTAAAGTTTACCACGGACACACAGACACACACACAACCGAACACAGGGTTAAAACATAGACTCACTTTGTTTACACAAGTGAGTCAAAAAAACAACAACCCTTTCCTGCTCAGCAAATGAGCTGATAGGTGTCTGCTCAAAGCGGATTCAGTGTGAATACGCACACCTGACAACCTCTGACTCAGCATCAGCACCTGAGACAAGTGGAGCGACTCACGACCTCCACCACCTGCCATGTGTGGGTGACCCCAGCTCACCGAAAAACTCGGAACAATTCTGACAGCAGCGCAACATTGGAGGAACAAAGTGCTGCCATCAGTCATGGCAAGATACGACAAAATCGGGACAGATGGCATCACAGATTGTTCTCAAGTTGACATCAGTTCTCTGCGCAGAACAAAGTCCTCACACACAGACAATACTCCAGGTCCTTTCTGAAAACTAATTTCAAGGTCCCGCACTGTTAACGCAACAAAACCACTGGGGGAAAAAAAAAAATGAAAGGAGACAGAGACTGAGAGTGAGACAGACAGGCAGACACACATACAAAGAAGAGACAGAGAGACAGACAATAGAGAGAGAAGAGATCAACAAAAAATATAGAATTTGCAATGTAAAAAAACAACAACAAAAAACCATGTCTCAGACCTTTTGGACTGTATGTATGCTCTCTAAAAGGTCACAACCATAAAACACCTGTAGCCTTGCTTCTCCCATAGGGATAAATAATTAAAATCTTTAAAAAAAAAAAACGAAAGAGAAAAATGAAAAGGGGGGGTTGGGGAGGGGTGGGTGGGTGCAGAACAGCTATGTCGAATCATGAAATAAAAAGAAGTATCTCTTTTGCAACCCAAACAAAGCAATAGTATTTATGACAGAAAAAACAACACACATTCATCAGTAAATATTGATTCGCAATGACAGGAAAATTCTGGTAAAACCGAAGTGTAAAATACATGAAAAATGTAACTTTCTTTCGTCTCTGTGTAAGCTGTATCTTAAACTATACACTCCCCCCCCTCTCTCTCTCTTTCTCTCTATATATTACATATATATATATATATATATATATATATATATATATATACTCTCTCTACATATATATATATATTGAAGAAATATATTGGTCACATCAATACTCAATAACACATTTCTTTAAAAAAAGAAAAAAGAAAAAAAAAATCCTGTTGGATAAAAAAAAAAGAGAAGCATTAGCTGTCTTTGCACTGGAGCAAACAGTTGAGGGGCAAAGCAGTACACACTCAGCTGAAGTCCGAGTTCAGCAGTCAACAAGTGCACTGCACTTCTGGCCTAACAGCCCAAACAGAACTGTACTTTTCCAACGGCAGGGTTTTCAAAAATAAAAATTTGAAAAAAAAAAAAATTACTGGCAAGAAAACAGTCGCACTCCTCCTCCCCCCTAAAAGGATTCTTTCTCAACAAAACAAAACAAAACACAACAAGTTTCAATGTTTTTTCCCCACACCCTTGACTGCTGAAAAATGGTGCAATGAGATCAGTGTAGCGAGAACTGCAAGCGCAATTACTATGTTTTGTATACTTGTCAGTGGTGTCACTGATTTTGCTGGGGAAAAAGTAAATGCAGTCCCAAGAGGAGGAAATCCAGACACAGAATGACGACTGACATTCTGACCTGTGAGAGCTTTCTTCTTTTGGTCAGGTGGCAGACAGTCTTCCTCGGGCGAACATCCCTGTCAGCAGCGGTCCAAGGGTTAAGTAAGAGCGACTGACTGATCAAGTAGCACACGACCCACAAACAGAAAGTTGAAAGAAATACATTTTTGCACTGCTTGCACGATTACACTCCCCTGTATCATTACTTTTCCCCAGCAAAATCAGTGACACCACTGACCAAGTATTGTTCTAATGTCAAGTGCATATGCTTTAGTAACCTGACAATTGAGCATATAGTTTTTCACTGTAGATTGATGAAGCCTTTTGTACACGAAAGTGTGTCTTCACAAGTGACTGAGAACGTTGATGTTTTTGACTTTTTGCATTCATTATCAGTTATTTCGCTTGTCAGTTTAACGACTTCTCTTTTACGAAGTCCTTTAAGTAATTTCCTGTAACCGTATTTAGAGGGTTTTTTTTTCTTCCAAATTTCACCCACATTTTTACCCTCATTTGGCCAGGTTCCCCCAACCCTCCATTCATCCACATCTCCCACCCCTTCTAACTGATAATACTCAGATGTATTCATAAATACTTTAACAAAATGTCTTCAATCACCGATATGTGTGACGGGACATAAAACAAAAATTCCACCTCCTCCCCTCTATCAGTTAGCGGTGGGTCCTCACATGTATCAAGTTTGCAGGCCTAGGGTACCCAGGCTGGAAAGCTGGCCCTGACAACTATCCAAGACCTTTCTTCAATACTGATGGCGCCATGCTCAAAGAACAGGGATGGCCTCTGTTCCAGTAATATGCCCTTAGAACTACATCTCGCAACAACCCAATTAGAATCGTGTGTTATGTGGTTGCTTCCCTTGGCATATGTGTGAAGCATACTAGAACATAACAATGCACTGTTTTAACAGCTGCAACTTATTCAACAATAAAGCGGATAAAACACAGCATGCCTATGCAGATAAAGGGAATGCACACATCATTCTGTTGACCCGAGAGCTCAGAAAAATCTTCCCCTTTAACCCATCAGGTGCCATGAACAGGATTTGAACCTGAGCTGGGTTGCATTTATAAGCAATCTTAGCCATGGTAAATTTGCTTAGTGTGAAGAAAATCTAATCCATTTTCATAGACTGAGGACAATTCTTAACAATAAGCAGTGAGTCTATATATTTCCACAGACTAAGGACATTTCTTAATGCAAAGCACTCAGTCTATGCCATTTCCATAGACTGAGGACAATAGGAAAATATGAGTCTACACCATTTCAACTGATTGAGGACAATTCTTAATGCTAAACAAAGAGTCTACACAATTTCCAACCATTGAGGACAATCCTTAACTCTTTCCATACGAACGGCGAAAGAGACGACGTTAACAGCGTTTCACCACAAGTACCATCATCAAAATATTGCAAGCGGAAGGCTCTTATAATGAAGACGTGAATGTTGACAAAGAATACCACAATTCTGACGACGGAAGCTAAAGGTTGGGTCATTCAGACACCCACTGGACATCCGAGGGGTCTGTGTAGAGGAGAAGAGAGGACTGGCCGTACGGAGTGAGTTAATGCTAAACAATGAGTCTACACAATTTCCATAGACTGAGAACAATCCAATGAGTACACAATTTCCAACCACTGAGGACAATCCTCAATGCAAAACTATGAGTCTATGCCATTTCCACTGAACGAGGACAATCCTTAATGCAAAAGAATGAGTCCACATCATTTCCACAGACTGAGGGCAATCCTCAATGCTAAGCAAGCTTAAGCAACCCAGCCCTGGACCCTCTGAAACTGAAGGTCTGCCTTAACCACTGGGCTGTTGCGTCTGTCGTCACTAGCACTTCACGCTCCTTCTTCAGCAACTATTGCAAAAATGAAATGGAGTTTGTTTTTCCTCATTTATTTTCTTTTAAAGAAAAGGGCAAGCTTAGATCCCAAGCTAAACATTAGTTGTCAAATGTAGGATGTAGTCAGGAAGTGTATGTCAGTATACAAACAAAAATATACATCCCTAAAAAACCCATACACCCCCCCCCCTCCCTTAAAACAGCAACAACAACAACAAAAAACAACAACAATTTGACAGCAAGAAAAAATCTCATACTTTGCAATTTTGCGGTGCAAAGATTCTTCACTAACATTCCTCATCACATAACCACCCCCCATACCCCTCCACCCCCCCTCAAAAAAAAAAAGGAAAAAAGGAGGAAAAAAAAAGAGAGGAGGTTTGTAAGCATTCAGATAATCGGGATCCATCCAAAGCTGAAAATGAAAACAGAGAGATCAAGACTAATAAACAAAGCAGTTGCTGCAATCAATCATGCAGAATATTTTGGCTCGCAGACACAAAGAGACAAGAAATATGCATAAAAGCACACACACACACACATAAAAAGAAACAACGACGACAAAAAAAAAACAACACCAACAGATCTTCTCTCTCACCCCCTCCACCTCCTCCCCCCCCCCCCACCCCCACCACTTTGTTTATCCCATGACCCTTGCCTGCTGACCCTTGGTGGAAATGAGACGTGCTATTAGCATGAGTTGCAAGTGCAGTTACTTCATTCTGTGTGTGCTAATCAACGAGACCACGGTTTCTTTTGCTAAACTTCACTCACGCCATCCAAAGAGGAAGACATCCAAATGAAGTTCTGCATGAGGACCTGACATCCTGATCTGAACGCTCTGTCCTATCTCAGTGCGATGGACAGCCCTTTCTTACTGATGAGCAAACTCATCAGCAGCAATCAAGAGGTTAACAAAATGATTAAATAAAAGAAAAGAAAAAAAAATCTAGATCGGTATATGCAGGTGCTCAGTCTGCAACAGAAAATGTGAAAATCAGGAACAAAGTATAGAGTGAAATCAACAAAATGTACAGAATGCAACTGACAGCAATGTACAGAGTGAAATTTTTCGCATACCAAACGGGCGAAAAAAACTCCTTGGGCAAAGTCCTTTCTCTTTCATTGGACCTGTCGCCTGGAACAAACTTCCTTATTCTGTCTGACACGCTGTCTTTGTCCTCATTCAAATCGACTCTCAAAACTCACCTTTTCCACAGTTGTTATGAATTAGTTTTCCTGCCCTGTGTGTCTCTGTCTGCGATTGTTGGTGGGTGGAGAGAGGAATGGGTCTGTATCGGTATGAATGGCTGGTGTGTGTGTGTGTGTGTGTGTGTGTGTGTGTGTGTGTGTGTGTGTGTGTGTGTGTGTGTGTCCTATTTATTTTGTCATGTGTATAGGCAAATGAATGTTATGAAGTGTATCTGCATCAATGTATGCATGTGTAATTGTATTTGTAAATGCCCAGAGATAGGGCATCCAAATATTCATTATCATTATTATCAATATTGAAACTGACAACAACATATAGAGTGAAACCAACACTAACATACATAGTGAAATCAACAAAAAAAAAAGCGTACAGAGTGAAATCAACAGCATCCTATCGAGTGAAACCACCAAAAACGTACAGAGTGAAATCAACAGCATGGCACAGAGTGAAACCGACTAACATACAGAGTGAAACTAACATACAGAGTGAATTCAACAAAAATGTACAGAGTGAAATCAATAGCAATGTACAGAGTGAAACCGACAACAGTGTATAAAACGACAAATCTGGACAACACAAGTGGTAAAATATAGTTCACAAATTTACAACACTGTCTGAGAAAAACGTTTTCAACACACACCCACACAAATCCACCACAATTCATCAACGCTGAATATTGCACAATAATGATGTTGTCTCACTGACATAACGCCTACAGTTCCTCTACATCACTGGGGAAGCACACACATGTGAACATCACACACACACACACACGCAGAGAAATGACTGGGTATATAAAAGTCAGAAATTATATTTCACAACTGTCAAAAACTGTTGGACAAAAATATCCCATCACATCACGTACCCTTTGAAACAAAATTATTGTGGTTATTTTATTTTTTTTTTTACCAAATATTATGTTTTTTTAAACAAAGAATATATTATAATATTCTCTCTCTGTCTTACCAATTTTCCCATGATCTGTTGTAGAAAAACAAATCTGACATGATTTTATAACTGAGTAAGTTGAATAACAAGGCCCACAAGCAGTAACAATAAGTAAACATTAAATAAGCAAATTAAACAAACTTTAAAACAAACAGACTGGCACTTTCCTTTCTCCTAATGAGCCTGTTGAATAGTTCTTCTGTGCGGCACCCCAGTAACTCTTCACACAGTTGAAGGAGAAGAAGTCAGAACAAGAGCTACCCAGTCCCTTCCCATCCCATGGGAGAAAGCTGAAGAACTGTAAAAAATTATTATTTAAAAAAAAAAAAAAAAAAAAAAAAAAAAAAAAAAAATCAGCAGTGGCTACCAAAAGACGTAACTGGAAAAAAAAAGTGTATATCAGTTCCACCACCGCTGCCATGCACTGTAGTTTTGGTATTGAGACCGTTTTCATGTTTTGTCAACAGTACAAATTTCATGTACTTAATCAAACCCATGATATATTTCAAAATGAAAAAAAAAAAAAAAAAAAAAAAAAAAAAAAAAAAAAATCACCACTGAAGCGTGTGTTTTGCAAGTTTCAAACAACTGTCAAACACACACTCAGACCCACAAATATAATACACACACTTGCAACTTCCTCCCCAAATTACAAACAATGATACAACACTTAAATATGCCATAACATCAATTTTACACGATTCATCATTACAACACTGCTACTAAAAGCAACATCTTAGTATATAATACAATAATTATATACCACAACAAATTCATATATATATCAACAATAAAGATAGTAATGCTAAGTAAAATACAATTCAATAATATTAATAAAAACATGTAATATACTTTTCAATAATTGTAATGTATAATTCAATAATAGCAATAATTATATAGTATTCAATAACAGTAATACTGTTCTCTGTACATAGTCATATATGTACGTAAATGTAATATGAAACCATCTTTCATCCAATGATTTTGTCTCCAGGATCATAAGCAGTATACACTGAATGGTCCACACTGTCTTCACAAAATATTCTGAGCAGTCCCTTCTCGCAACAGAGCTCGCACATAAGGAATTGGTGTGTGTGAGTGTGGGGGTGAGGGGGTGGGGGTGGGGGTGGAGGGGGGGGAGATTAGAGAAGGGAGGGGTGGTGGATGGGAGGGGGGGCAGGGTCTGTGCAGTGAACCTATCAACGCCACACCCCCACAACACAATTCGATGCAGCGCACACTCCTGCCCTCTACCTGTGAACCTTCGACATGACGTTCATATTTCTTTTTGTGTTCAGTACTTGGGGTAATATCATTGCTTTTACTGTTCTTCACCAAAGAACAAAAAAGACTTGTTCACATCATCTGACTGCTGTTGAGCTAAAGAAGGGGGAAAAAAAATCTGACGTATTAAACTGTATTTCAACTTTCAATAAAATCAAAATAAAGAAAATAAACAAACAAAAATGCAAAAAAGATAAAATACAAGTAGAACTGAGGGGTAGGAAAATCTAGCATTTTAAACCGTATTTTAACTTTCAATAAAATCAAAAGAAAAAGAAAACAAACAACTAAAAACACCAAAAGAGAAAGCAGAAGTGAAGCAGAGGGGTGGGCTGGTGCTGGGACGGGACAGGAGGGTGGAAATAAAATCAGAACAATGTATGCAAAGCATGGAGCATACTATTATTTATGGGTGAGCTGCTTATCCAAAACAAATGTCCAAGGGTTCCTTTTTTTTTTTTATACAGAATGTTGTTTTTTCAATTTCATGATTTCATCAACAACAACAACAACAAAATAGCACCAACCTGACCCCAAAATAACACAAACAAAATAAACCAGCATAAATTTAAAACAAGAACTGAAGAAGAACATTTACTGAACAAAATTATCTACACACTGAAATCTACAAAGGATCATCATCACTCTCACAAATACACAGATTTTAATATCCTGCTCATTTTTCTGCCTTCATGGGCTAGCAACTCCCATTTTCACCTGTATATGAGCACGCAAGTGGCCCTCCATGTGTGTAACAATTTTTTTTATCCACTATGTAGGCAGCCAAAGTGTTGTGGGGAGTGTGCACACTGGCTATGTCAGGTAATTTTGTAACCCCATAATCAAGGTCAAGTTTCTAAATCAAATTTGGATGGGTAGAAACAACTTTTCAATATTTTTGCATCTATACAGCCATAAAGCCTGGTCTGTATGTATACATTTTATAATAAATAAATTCAAAAGGAAAAGGAACCTGTAAAGCTTGAGGTTAAACCATTCATCCAACTTTCAATTTTCAAGTAAACCTTTTCAGTCATGTTTTTCATAATGAAAAAATGATCTAGAGTATCCAGACATCTTTCAAAAACAATGTCAAGGCATGCAAGACTACAAGCCTCTCGACTTGTACAACTGATTTTCAAAGGCTGACAAGGTAAAAAAAAAAATGACACAGTGACAGCCTCTGTATAAAGCCTCCTCCCAAAATCTGCCTTTCAAATATGCATGATAATCATAAACAACACCTTCTGAATATAAATCTGCTATTCTGGCACTGTAACACCATTATGCTTCACTTAATTTTTTTTTTCTGTAGCAAGCATTAGTCATCACATCACTGCTACTAGATCAGCAAGTATGAAGAGCACTGTGTTTAAATCAAGATAGGAAATCTGTAGCCCTGAGACATAAATTTCTTCACAATCTATTTTATCTTATTCTGGAGCAACTGAAGCAAAGCACGGGCCAAGTTTCAGTTTCAATTTCAGTAGCTCAAGGAGGCGTCACTGCGTTCAGACAAATCCATATACGCTACACCACATCTGCCAAGCAGATGCCTGACCAGCAGCGTAACCCAACGCGCTTAGTCAGGCCTTGAGAGAAAAAAAACAACAAATAAAACCAGCATAAGGGCAATCAATATTCGTACAAAAACCTGTTTATTTCAAGTAAATAGCAAAAATTCCATAAAAAAAAACACACCAGCTCAAATGCCAGAATCGAAAAAAAAGACTGACAGCATTAAAAAAAACAAACATAACTTCATAATAAATGACGAGTAATTTATCGAACTGATGTAGTCTTTCCCTTTTTTCGTTTAGTGGTTTTTTTGGTTTTTTTCCACGCTTGCTGTTCCAGGAAATTCAAAATTACTTGTAGTAAGAGGTCAAGAGACTAGTGATGTTCACACCCAAGGAGAAAATAACAACTAAGAATGAAGGGAGAAGAACTGTGGAAGAGGGGACTGAATTGACAGGAGATGTTTTGTTGGTGGCTTTTGCTCTAGCCGGAGAGAAGAGGATTAAGTGGAGATAATTTGTTGGTGACTTATGCTCCAGCTGGAGTGAAGAGGATTAAGTGGAGATAATTTGTTGGTGACTTATGCTCTAGTCGGAGTGAAGAGGATTAAGTGGAGATAATTTGTTGGTGACTTATGCTCTAGTCGGAGTGAAGAGGATTAAGTGGAGATAATTTGTTGGTGACTTATGCTCTAGTCGGAGTGAAGAGGATTAAGTGGAGATAATTTGTTGGTGGCTTTTGCTCTAGTCGGAGTGAAGAGGATTAAGTGGAGATAATTTGTTGGTGGCTTTTGCTCTAGCCGGAGTGAAGAGGATTAAGTGGAAATAATTTGTTGGTGGCTTATGCTCCAGTCAGAGTGAAGAGGATTAAGTGGAGATAATTTGTTGGTGACTTTTGCTCTAGTCGGAGTGAAGAGGATTAAGTGGAGATAATTTGTTGGTGACTTATGCTCCAGCTGGAGTGAAGAGGATTAAGTGGAGATAATTTGTTGGTGACTTATGCTCTAGCCGGAGTGAAGAGGATTAAGTGGAGATAATTTGTTGGTGACTTATGCTCTAGCCGGAGTGAAGAGGATTAAGTGGAGATAATTTGTTGGTGACTTATGCTCTAGCCGGAGTGAAGAGGATTGAGTGGAGATAATTTGTTGGTGGCTTTTGCTCTTGCTGGAGTGAAGAGGATTAAGTGGAGATAATTTGTTGGTGACTTATGCTCCAGCCGGAGTGAAGAGGATTAAGTGGAGATAATTTGTTGGTGACTTGTGCTCTAGTTGGAGTGAAGAGGATTAAGTGGAGATAATTTGTTGGTGACTTATGCTCTAGCCGGAGTGAAGAGGATTAAATGGAGATAATTTGTTGGTGACTTACGCTCTAGCTGAAATGAAGAGGATTAAGTGGAGATAATTTGTTGGTGACTTATGCTCCAGCCAGAGTGAAGAGGATTAAGTGGAGATAATGTGTTGGTGGCTTATGCTCTAGCCGGAGTGAAGAGGATTAAGTGGAGATAATGTGTTGGTGGCTTATGCTCTAGCCGGAGTGAAGAGGATTAAGTGGAGATAATTTGTTGATGGCTTTTGCTCTAGCCGGAGTGAAGAGGATTAAGTGGAGATAATTTGTTGGTGGCTTTTGCTCTAGCCAGAGTGAAGAGGATTAAGCAAACAACAGTGTGAAACAATTCTTGAGTGAAAATGTGAAGTGTGGTTCACAGCTCTGTAAATCTGCAACATGTAAAAGAAAAGCACAAAAAAATATGAAGGGAGGTACATCATTTCGCAGTGACGCACTCTTGGGTTGGACCTTTGAGTGCTGTGGTGACTATAACAACAACAACAACATTAACAAGAGACACATTACTGAATTGAGACACATACCAGGATTACCTCCACACTCACTAGCGAGAGTGAAAAAAAGACAAACAAAAAAAAAAAAAAGAAAAAAAAAAAAAAAGAAAAAAAAGAAAAAAAAAAAAAAGAAAAAAAAGAAGAAAAAAAAAAAGAAGAAAAAGACTCAACACTGATAAGAAGCATTGACAGATTGCTACTTTTTATATCAAAGATATAATGTGCGCTGGGTTGCATGAGCTATCTCAACAGTGCTAAGTTTGCTTAGAGTTAAGAATGTATGGTAATAATTCTGATGGATTTAACACTCTGGAAATTTCTTTACACTGAACAAACTTAGCGCTGCTTTAAGACCACATGTCCAGCCCCACTCTAATTCATAATGCACACTGTTGTGTATCTTAAAAAACAACAACAAAAAACCATTAACAAAACATTTTTCCAGCAGTGTTCTGGATTTTTTTTTTTTTTTTTTTCCAATCTGAGCTTTCCTCATGATATACAAATGTATATACAAACATGTATAAACACACACAAACACACAGAGTATATAATTAATTTACTTATTTCTTGTGCTTGCTTATTTCTGTTCAAGTGCTTCCCTTTCAATCAACATACATTATTTCTTCCGACAGAATTCAGATGGCAGCAATGCCTTTAAGGTGTTGTCAAGTGTATCAAGGCAAAGTGATGGCTACATATTTCCCCTATCTCTGCTCTCCAAGGTCCCAGTCCCTCTCCTCCCCACCCCTCCGCACCCAACTCCCACCCACCACTTCTGAATTAGCCACTGTGTCAACAGCACTGTGTTTAGCAAGGAAGCCTTAATTATTTTTTTTTTCCCCAATAGGGTCTTTTTTTTTCTCTCTTTTTTTTTTTTAACGGTTGGAATGGTCCTTATAAAAGCATAACATAATGCTTGCTTCAGCTTGGACTTTTTAATTTTTTTTTTTTTTTTTTTTTACTTTTTACAAACATTAGTCACTGTTCTATTTTCTCTCTGTAATGTCAGTCAATTATCTGTCATCTCTCTGTAGTATCAGTCATTGTTCTCTGTGGTAGAGTCAGTCAGTCATTCTGTTGTCTTTCTGTAGTCAGTGGCCGTCATTATTCTGACATGAAACTTTCTGGAGTGTCAGTCATTATGTCTGTGCAGAGTCAGTCACTGTTCTATCATCCCTCTGTAGTGTCAGACTTGTTTCACAGGTCAATTTTCTGGCTCCCTAAAAACTGCACACACTTCATGCAATGTGGCAAGCATGGCTTTTTGAGTTTGACAACGAAGATGTGGTTCCGGGATAGATGAATAATCTCTCAGTTTATCAGAATGAACTAGATTTCCAGACCTCAAATAGATCTGCTGTCAAACTTGATGATAATAATATAGTATGGTATGGAGTGGAAGAAAGTGAGAGTATAAAAAAAAAGAAAAAAAAGAAAAAAAAGGACACAACAATTGCACATTTTCAGATCTACTGAATGTTCATGACATTGTCTTTTCACAGCAACATGAGGATTTTACTCAAATGTTCAATTCACTGCTGAACACTTGTTAAGTGACATACAATACATGTATGTATCAAAATACAAGAAAAGCAATTTCAGAACACATTTCAAGAACACACATGGTTTTTTTTTTCCTTTATACATCTCTACATGTTACTGAATTTCAAATCTTATTTTCCTGGTCATGTATCCTAACCCAGACAGTTTATGAACACACGTGGGTTTGTTGATCATACTTTGAATCAAATATTGTATTCCCGCACTCTTGTATGTACGCATACACTGGTCCAGACATTTTATAAACACACACAAGTTGGCCCATCTACATTCCGTAAAAAAAATCTCAACAAATGTTGTGTTCTGGAGTTATCTTCTGAACATGTGGGTTCGCTCTTGAATCTCATCTCATCCCTTTCTCCTTGTGAGGTGAAGTCTTGTAGCGCCAGACGATGGTCGAACAGATGACACACAGATTGGGACAAATCTGTGTTTCAAGTAGTTTTAATTATCCTTTCACTCCTACTGGAGTATGGAGGATTACTGCAAAATAATCTTTTCGTGCCCAGAACAAACATTTCCAAATACACAACAATGTCACATAAAAGTTGAGAAAACACAAATGCTTTTAACTCCAAAAGTATAACTAGGCAACATTTGCAAATCTAATCATCTTACAGCTAAAAAAATAAAATGACTTTTTTGCCTCCTTTGAGCAAATTACAAAAATTAAAAACCGATTTTGGAGACAAATATTTTTTTAGGAACATATCTATTTCGTAACTGATCATAATTGGGACATTCCATTATAAAATGAAACTCATCACCAATCACAGACATGTTACAAACCTTACAAAGCCGTAACTCTCGTGGTATGCCTTTGTGTCTCCCTGTTTCTATTTCCAGCTTATGATTACTACTTCGAAATCTGAAGAAGCTGATAACATAATTATCAGGCATTTGACTTATATATTTTTCTCTACCAAATCCACTTTGGAAATTTCGATAAAACAAACATTTACTACTCGCCTCTAGAGCATGTCTCCATAGATTTTGAAAACTATCTCTCAAAGCAATGTTGACACACATCATCTGCTGTTGCTGCTCTGCCATTCCCTTCTCTTCAAACGTGACTATTCATTGCATGGTGCCTGTATTCAACGATCTATGAGTTTCAGTTTTCAGTTTCAGTAGCTCAAGGAGGCGTCACTGCGTTCAGACAAATCCATATACGCTACACCACATCTGCCAAGCAGATGCCTGACCAGCAGCGTAACCCAATGTTCTTCGTCAGGCCTTGACTGGCTTGAGAGAAAAAAAAAAGTGGAATTTTTTTTTTTTTAAAAAGCATACACCAATAATCCTAAAATGCCTGCCCTTGTGATGGCTTTCTCACACATCATTGTGTCAGCATGTTTTCAGTTTCATTTTCAGAGTTGTCAAAGTGTGTGGACTGATCTATATAATTATATTAATTTACACCACACCACATCTGCTTTAAAGAAAAAGAAAAAAAGCATGCCTGGCCTACACGCAAACCCAACATGCTGGTAAGGTCTTGAGAGCCACACCAAAGTTCGTTTATTGAAATAAAACAAATTATAATGAACTAAAATAAACGAGTAGAATAAACCAATAAGTAAACCCACTGAAATATAATAAAAATGAAAGATAACGTAGAGGTGAACGACTGGAACAAAATAAGATGGAAAAATAAAAAAAATCAGCCACCTTCAGTGAACCTGTGCATGTCCACTCACATGCGCATGCTCACACTGGTCAGTGCTAGCCTTCAGATTTATGCACAGAGTCGTGTCGGCACTTTCAGCCACAAGGAAAACAAGCTGCAGACAGCAATGAACATAGGCAACAAGCCAGTGGTCTACTGGAATTTCGCTGTTTGTAAACCATGTAATACTGGATTCTTCACTTATATTGTTATTAATATAAAATACTTGTCCTTGAACTGATTGCTGAGTAAATTACAGCAAGATCTGTCTCTGGCTCTCTCATTTGTGCGCGTGCGTGCGCGCACACACACACACACACGGAGAGTTGAGCCAAGCTGGCATTCACCTGCTGATGACCAACATACAGTTCTGTGACTAACTTCATGTATCTACAGAAAAATACAGTTTTGGCAACTTTGTGTTTTGAACAAAACATTGAATGAGAGAAAAAAAAAAAAAAAAAAAAAATCAACCAACAGCAAAAACAAACAAAAAAATCAGTTATGCAATTATGCTAAAATCAAAGTTCTAGTAAATGTTTCATGTGAGGTGCTAAGAGCCCATTATCATGCGAGGAGTTTGCGTGATATAAGTACAATATATCTTTATCATTACTAAATGATCATGACATGCCAACAGTATTTCTCTCCTTGTGCCACAAGACAGATCTTGCATTTTCTATCTCACTGAAATCTAACAAGTGTTAAAATAAATCTGAGTGTGCAACTACAACTCAACCTTTTATCTATCATTATTTTATAAAAATTTACACTAATTCTAAAAAAAATATTTTTTTAACTTCCAAAACCTGATCTTGAATAGACTGTTAATAGGGACAAAAATCACAAGGGAAGAATTGTCATGCATTATACCTTTTTATTTATAGTGCAGTTGTTATGAGGTGCAATGGCAACAGGTCTTGTTTGACTTCTGATCCAGTGTTGATCAGTGATCAGGGTTCCAGTCCCTGTGATGTTCCTCACTCCACCCAGGAGTGATGACCTAGAGGTAACGCGTCCGCCTAGCAAGTGAGAGAATCTGAGCGCGATGGTTTGAGTCACGGCTCAGCCGCTGATATTTTCTCCCCCTCCACTACACCTTGAGTGGTGGTCTGGACGCTAGTCATTTGGATGAGACGATAAACTAAGGTCCCGTGTGCAGCATGCACTTAGCACATGTAAAAGAACCCACGGCAACAAAAGGGTTATTCCTGGCAAAATTCTGTAGAAAAATCCACTTCGACAGGAAAAACAAATAAAACTGCACGCAGGAAAAAATACAAAAAAATTGGTGGCGCTGTAGTGTAGCGATGCGCTCTCCCTGGGGAGAGCAGCCCGAATTTCACACAGAGAAATCTGTTGTGATAAAAAGAAATACAAATACAAATACCCGACTCCAAATGGGGAAAGTTAAAATGGCAGAAGGATAGGAAAGCATTGGGCCCCGCCTTCCTGTGCCTATCTACTGCATTCACTGCCACCAAAAGCCGAAAAAGGCTGTGGTACCTTTAAATTTAACCTTGGCTGAACAGTTGTTATTAGTTCCACGACACAGCAAAACTGTAGCTGTTGTTGTTAACAACACTACACAGTCTTGACTTCAAAGCATGAAAATATTGTGCTATACATTTTCCAGCAACTACAGTGTTAAAACTACTGTGAGATAAGAAACTATATCTGGAGTTAAAAAAAAACACCAAAAACAAACCCAAACAAAGTGTTGCAAGCAAATGAAACTACTTTTTAATTAAATCTAAATAAAAGAATTTACATTCTAAATAAAGTCATCAGTTACACATCCTGTCAGCAACATCAAAGTACTGTTGTATGATCTTCATTTTGCTGTGCATTCTCTCCAAGAAAAACACTTTTCTACCCATTCTTCTGAACTTTTCTGCCCATTCTTCTGTGTTCCTTGGCTGCCACTTCCACACCATCTTTTTTTTTGCATGCAAACTTCTTTACATGATGCATACATGTGCATGACCTTTTGCCCTGTGGGTTGGGCGCTGATAGAATAGACCCACTGCCCTGCCATGCATGTCGTAAGAGGCGACTAAGGCAGGACCACCTCGCCCAGAGGATAAAGGGGTTTGTGTAGGGTTAACTACCCTGCCAGTATAAAAGACCAGTTACAGAAGCATCGACGACAAAGAGCCAAAACATTCACCTGGGCAAGGAAGGGTCTCCGTCCTGAAGACTTATGAAGCAGCAAGGGACCAACTGGACTGGAATGGCCAGAACAACCCAGAACAGAGTGCGATGGCGAGGGGTCGTCGATGGCCTATGCTCCACCAGGAGCGATGGGCATAATGAATGAATGAATGAAGCTTCTTTACATGATGCATACATGTGTATGACCTTTTACCCCACTGCTGTGGTGGCTAAGCTCAAGGGCTGGCTGGCTGTGTGTTTCCATGTCTCAATGAAAGCAGGCACGGATTCCAGGATCTCTAACATGCGTGTTTCATCTTCTTGTTATAATAGATAATATATTCATCTGTAAAACACAAAGGAGACTAAGGCACTGACAGGTCTGCACATATGTTGACCTGGGAGACTCTTTTTGAAAAAAAAAAAAAAAAATCTCCACCCTGAATCTATCAGGCACTGCAAGATTTGTACGGAGGACATTTTTATGTATGATAGTCATGTCCAACCATGGCCATCAGAACAGCAGAGGAGTTAACTACTGTCCCAACTATCTGGGCTAGAATTTGATTATAGTGGAGAGTGTCTTAACCAAATTACTTCCACTCTCTTGGCCAAAAGGGCTTTAGGACAGCCTTCTTTGGGATGATCCCCAAATGCCACCTTGCCCCCGAGGCAGCAGCACTAAGAGCCAATGCAATGATGCCTCCTAGTTTGAGAGTCATGGTCCTTCATACAAGACTAAGCTGTAAATGAATGCCCACTGTAGTGGAGAAGCCACTGGTCATACTGCTCTCACTTTGCTGTTGGTCCACACTGAAAGAATGTATCACCTGACCAGTCCCAAACATATGTAAAAGAAATCCAGTGATCTAATATATTTGACACCTGTTATTTGTCTTGGCATTATTTTTTCCCTCAAGCCTAACATATTTTTCATAACAGAATTTAAAAAAAATGTTTATGGGATACGGTCAAGAGGATTACTTTTCCCTCATTTTCTAAAGGGCACGCCTCCCCCAAAGTTCTTTTTTGTTCCTTCTTTTCTCAGTTTTCCTGAACTTCCCTTGCTGTGTTTGTTTCAAGTACGAAAGCCATGTCTGTGTCACTGGCACTGACAAAAAATGTAGGCCAAGGAATGACGACACAAAACAGCTGAGACTTTTTCAAACCAATGACTGTGTGAGAGATTTGGGAAAGTCATTTCAGCACTTCTCAAGGGCAGCATAAATGATGCCGCACAGTTTAAATTACACTTTACAGACAAAAAACAACAACAACAACAACAACAAAAAAGCCATGCTGCTGTGACAACTATACCAAGTACCAACAACAGCAAGGCCAACAATCAAAATCTGTGCCAGGGTCACTTTCCGTAGTAATGTGTGAATGGGGCTCACTATGCTATGCATGAGGCCATGCCCTGTTTTATGCACTGACTGAACCAAGCATTAGTTGATCAGCATGGGCAGTTAGCATCACAGCCTGCAGTTGCAGCCAGTCTATTTGTTTTTGTAGGCAAAAATGTACATTGTATACATATGTACACCTCTCACTGTGAACTGTGTTCTTTCTTCAGGGAGTCTCACAACACTTCAGCATAACTCCGGACATTAATAACTGTGCCAGGTTTCACAACCCCCACAAACACTTCTTCAAAAACAATGTGTGTGTGTACTGTCACCTTGGCTACCACCCCCTTCACATCTTGACTGGATAACATATACACATGAACAGGTAATACACACCACCACCACTGTGAACTTCACAACTGCTGGTACACACACACACACACATAAACACACAATGCCTGTTTATTATTGCACAGGTGTGCTGCACATCCCCTGCTCCCACAGGCAGCAGACACGACAGGGCAAACAGACATGGTACCAAAGAAGGACACCACCACACCCCTTTCTGTGTGGTCAAAGGAAACGGGTGTGTGGAAAGCCTGGGGATGGAGACACCACCACTACAACTGGTGGCTCGCTCCTCACACATGCCAACTGTACTGTTGTGACGCGTCTTGTGGGTGTACGATCAAAGAAAATGGGCAGGTGGAAATTTGGGGATGGGGGCACCAACACCACCACCACTGGCGACCAGCTCATCTCATGTCAATAATGCTGTTGTGGTGCGTCCCTTTCCATGTGGTCAATGAAGACGGTGAGAGGAAGCCAGTGGGTGGGGTTATTGCAATCACCACCCCCATCACAACTGGCGGCCCACTCCTCACATACTTACGGTGCTGTTGTGGTGCGTCTTGCGGGTGCTCAGTCAAAGAAGATAGGTGGGTGGAAATTTGGGAATGGGGGTTTCACCACCACCAGTTCCTCACATGCCGATGGTGCTGTTGTGGCACATCTTGCGGGGTGCTCAGTCGAAGAAGACAGGTGGGTGGAAACTTGGGGATGGGGGTATCAAACATCACCACCACTCCTCATATGCTGACTGTGCTGTTGTGGCACATCTTGTGGGTGCTCAGTCGAAGAAGATAGGTGGGTGGACATTTGGGAATGGGGGTTTCACCACCACCACCACTGTTCCTCACATGCCGATGGTGCTGTTGTGGCGCGTCTTGCGGGCGCCTGGCTCATCCTCCCCGTTGGTGCCAGCCCTTGAGGAGTGGGACAGTGCCTCCGTCTTGTTGAAGTCAATCTTGGCGTAGCTGGAGGACGACTCGGGCATAGATGAGGAGGCGTTGCTGGTGGGGGAGGTGGGCGACTGGCTGGCCACGCCCGCACCACCACCCCCAGATGCCCCCCCTGCGCCATCTGATGACAGTGGGGCTGGGTTCAGGTCCAGCTCCAGGTAGTGGGAGGTGTGCTGCTGCTGCTGGTTCTGATGGTGACGGGGCTTCAGTCCTCCACCCCCACCCTGCGCCCCCCCACTGCCGGCCCCCCCGCTGCTGTGGATGGTCAGGTTGGCGTAGTTGGATGTGAAGCCCCCCACTGCTGGGGCCTCTGGCACTGCCAAACCCCCACCACCACCACACTCCTTCACCCCTCTGCCGTCGTTGTCACCGCCACCGTCAGTGGCCGTGCCCACTTCATCGTAACAGATGATGGGAGGAGACGACTCATTGGCACCGCCGATGTTAATGTAGTTGGGAAAGGCGCTGCCGGTCTCCTCAGAGTCGGGCAAGAATACATCAGAATCCCCTGCCCCAGTGTGAAGGAGGGTGATGTCATCGGGGTTGAGAGCCGTTCCCCCATCGGTGGTGATGGTGGGCAAATCTGATGAGGAAGGTGGCAGGGAGAGGTGGGAGACATCATCCGGAGGGAAGTTAGTGACTGCACCCTGCCCCTCCTCGTCCAGAAGGTTCTCCATAGATGAGGGCAGAATCACCGCATAGTTCACCTGGGCACGGGCACCACCGCCCACACCGCCCGCCCCACGATGCTGACCCGGATGGTTCATGAAGTCAATCAGCGGGGAAGACTCCTCGATGGGGAACGCCCCCGACCGCAGGCCTGTGTTGACGTACTGCGGGCTGTCCACCACAGCCGGGATGGTACCATTGATATACTGATGCTCCGGTGAGGACCGGTTCAACCGCCTCATCTGCAGGCTGTTCCCCAGGCTCGAACCACCTCCCACCGCCGCAAACTCATGCTGGGGCTGGGTGAAAGCCAGGGGGTGGCTGCCAGGGGCAGGAGGGTGGGCGCTGTGGGATGACAGCATGGCATGCGAGCCGGCACTGCTGCCGCTGCCCCCATTGCTGACAGCGGTGCGAAGCTGGTCCTCCTCCCCTGCCCGCTGAATGCTCTCCTGCACCAGGATGAACAGGTCCTCTGCGTGCCGGCACTTGAAGGCGTAGATGCCCGGCCCCGTCTGGCATCGCCGACCGCACTCAAACGAGAACAGCTCCGCATCAAAGCCATAGCGCCGCAGACACCGCAGGGGCCAGCGGATAGCTTCCTTCCCTTTCTGCTCAGAAAGAATGGTGCCAGGCAGACATCATTTATTATTTGGAAATGAGAGTGTACAGTTCCAGACAAGCATGCACTCAAAATCAAACTTAATTTGGAAGTGAGTGCATACAGCACCAGGCAGGTATGCAATCGAACATTTGGAAATGAGTGTATACAGTGCCAGGCAGTCATGCACTAAAAGTCAAACATTATTTGGACATGAGTGTATAGAGTGCCAGGCAAGTGTGCACTCAAAATCAATATTGGGAAATGAGTGCATGCAGTGCCAGGCAGGCATGCACTCAAAGTCAAACATTATTTGGAAATGAGTGCATACAGCACGAGGCAGGTATGCACTAAAAATCAAACATTATTTGGAAGTAAATGTATACAACAACATGCACTCGACCAGGGTCAAATTTCGTATTTTGAAAATGAGTGTAAACAGCACCAGACAGGTATGCACTCAAAGCCAAACATTATTTGGAAAAGGTGTATACAGCACAATGCACTCAAAGTCAAATATTATTTGACAGGAGAAATTGACAGGTTTGTGAACTGGTGTGAAGAAAATTTCCTTGAGCTGAATGTTGGCAAAACCAAAGAGCTTGTAATCGACTTCAGAAAAAAGAAATCAACTTTAAGTAAAATCATCACAAAAAATGAAGTGGTCGAACAAGTAGACTCATACAAATATCTCGGTGTGATAATCGACAATAAGCTGTCTTGGAATGAAAACTCAACTGCACTCATTAAAAAGAGCAACAGTCGCATGTACTGTCTTAGAAAAATGAAATCTTTTAATGTATGCAAGCAGATGCTCCAAATGTTTTACACATCTGTTGTCTGTAGTGTTTTAACATACGGAGCCGTGTGCTGGGGGGGAAACCTGACCAAACATGACAAAGACAGGTTGGAAAAAGTCATTAGGAAAGCGGGTGGGGTGGTGGGTATAAGACAAGACACCTTTAGCGACATGCACAATAGAAAACTGACTGACAGACTAATAACAATTTTGACCGACGTAAGACACCCACTACATGATGACATTAATAGCAGAAGGTCAGACATAAGTGGTAGGTTTAGAGCTCCACGCGCAAGAACATCTCGATACATTAATTCATTTATTCCTACAGCCATTCGCGCACACAATCAAAACATCCAATACACTAAGTGAACCCTCCCACCCCCCAAGCCCCCTCGCCACAGCAACACCTGAACTTCACCAGCAGACGAGTGTATGGGAGCAGACATTATGCGTGCATGTGGGACTGAGCGGGTGAGCACGGGCAAGCAAGCATTTGTGTGTGTGTGTGATCGGAAGTGATTTTTAAATATTTTCTTATTTTACTTGGATTTCATGTATCTTAATGTTAATGTTCTAATCTTATTGGCGTGACATATGTTATGTGCATGCATACGTTGTTTGTGTGTGTGTGAGTGTGTGTGTGTGCGTGTGTGTGTGTGTGTGTGTGTGTGTGTGTGGGTGTGTGTGTGTGCATTTTACTTATATATACGATTTATTCCCTTGATGTTTTTATTTATGTATTGTTGTACAATACCTTATGGTCTTAACGTGTGTGTGTGTGTGTGTGTGTGTGTGTGTGTGTGTGTGTGTGTGTGCATGTGTGTGTGTGTGTGTGGGTGTGTGTGCGTGCGTGCGCGCATGTCATTTTTAGTAATCTTATGCCCTTTTTTGTTGTTGGATGTTTTCATTTGTTAATATTGTTGTGCAATACCCTATTGTCTTAACATGAGTATGTGTGTGTGGGGAGTGGGGGGGTTAGTATATCGTCAGCTATTGGGAATTCTTATTTGACTAGTTTTAATCTCTTCTTATGTTGCGCATGATTTTATGCCAGTGTTTACAATGAGCCTGTGATTGCACAACTTAATTTCCATGTGGATTAATAAAGTGTTTTTGATTTGATTGATTGATTGATATTTGGAAATGAGCATATAGTAATATACAGCACCAGGCAGGCATGCACTCAAAGTTAACCATTATTTGGAAATGAGTGTATATAGCGCCAGGCATGTATGCACTCAGTCAAACATTATTTGGAAATAAGTGTAACTAGTGCCAGGCAGGCATGCACTGAAACTTGTTTAAGTCAAACATTATTTCGAAATGAGTGTATACAGCGCCATGCAGTCAAAAGTCAAACATTATTTGGAAATGAGCGTATATATAGGATCTGGTATGCATGCACACAAAGTCAAACATTATTTGGAAATGAGTGTATACTAATACAAAGCCATACCAGCATGCACTTACAGTCAAACATTATTTGGAAAGGAGTGTGAAGGTGAACTGATGCACCAATGAATCAGTTAAAGCAAATTCTGACATTCAATGTATGACTCTATGAACATACACAAAAATGGAATCAATGAATACACTTAAAAAACCCCAAAAAACGAGTTAAAAAAGAGTATATATATAAAAGTAACATGGATATCAAGTAGCATTTGTTTGGGTACTGAAACGAAAGTAACATTTGAGGCAAGAACATCAAATATTTAAGGAAAGGATAAGAACATTAGATGAGGATATAAAAGAAAAGGATATAAATGTAAAAGTAACATTTAGGGTAAATATATGAAAGGTAACACCTGGGGCACCTCACATAAATTATACACAACTAAATTTCACACTGGATGTCTCAACGCTTGAAGTATGACTCAAATCTTAGATGATAAAACTGCAAGCATGAAATGATGAATTTCTTATGTTGTCCTTGTGTAAAATATTAGAAAATGTATCATTTAGCCCTTCAGACCCATGCGTTTCCATTTTCAAATATTCATGGGGAAAATGTATACTAATATGTCATGTCCTAAATAATGAGCTAATGACTCCAATTGCACATGATTAACAAAAGAGGTAAAACCTTTTTGACTTATGGCTCATATGTGTTTCTTACACAATTTACCATAGTAATTACCATACAGATGAAAACCCAAAAAGGGAAAAGTGTGACTTGGTCATTCCTGAATTTCTGGAGTGGAAGAGCTATATCAAACTATACATTTTCAACAGAAGTGTCTTCGATGATGGTATATGTTTGTTGATAAACATGTGCTGAAATATGAATTTACCACCACCACTGCCAACTAGAAAACAACAAACAAAAACAGCAACAAAGAATCCCTGGTGGGTTCAACAATCAAACTGAACTTGCACTATGCATGTATGTTGGAAGAATTTGTCTTATTTCAGTTTGAGTTCGTGGTATACTTCTACAATTACTTGGAGAGAAACACTTGTAGTTTTTGAAGACAAATGCACATTTTCACAAATTTTGACAATGAGTGACCACCTGTTTTGGCATTCATGCCAAAGATACTGTGCTAAGAGAGGTTCCAACAGGCTTGAATATTACAGTCCAGTGACTTCAGTAATGTGAACATTTCAGGTCACTCTGATTTGAGTAACAGAGATGATGACGATGATCGAAATGTTGGAAATGGGGGAAGGCATCCGATTCGCCTTTCATAATTTTGCTGAAAGAACTGGACTTGTCCAGTGTGATTATTGTGTTTATCATGCTCGAATATGCGTCTGGCATTTTTGTTATTACTGAAGCTGGAGAGCAGTGAAAAAGACAGAGAAAATCTGAAACTTTGACATATCTATATCACAAAACAATCAAATACCAATCATTCAGGGCTGCTCAAAATGTAAATGTTCTGTTTCAAGCACGCAAATTTCTGTTGAACACACAGAGTTTCAGATGGTCAACAAAACTATGATTTGGATCAATATTCATAAGTACTGTTTCCTGCCAACCATCCCCCTACCCCTAGCACTTTCAGTTTTATTGTTCAGCAGGAATTACTTGTAAGCCATGAAGGCTCTGCCTCATGTTTCCCTGTTCACTTTGAATGACTGATAGCTGGCGATACACCAGCTTGTACACTTGCCAGTTAGAAGAAAGTCTTGAAATCATACCTTTCCTTACTTTGTCTCATTTCTATCTTTTATTAACACCATTTTTTGGGGTGTGGGGGTTAAGATTTGACTGTGTTTCCCTGTGTGTGCACCTGAGCATGCGTGTGCATGTGTATTATGAAAATGTCAGAGGGCGCACGCACTGAAGTTGTGTTCAATCTACTTCTTTCTGCCCTAGTGCCTGTGAGCACCACACCCACCTGGTACAGGATAAGGTGGGAGGCCGCCACCTTGATTTTGCCCGGGTTCAGCTTCACCCCCTGGCTGTCTACATTGTACACACGAAAAGTGAAGCCGTCCCCCGCGTCACTGGGGACGTCCGAGTATGTGCAACCCATAGCTGACCACAGTCAGACCAACACAACCCACAAATGAGTGCACAGGCAAGGGAAAGTCTCTGCAACAAAGGAGAAACAGTGCCGCCATGAGACTGTGCACACTGGAACAATAATGAGGTCATTTCATGCACATGTTCCTTGGGATGTAAATAAAATACATGTACAGATACATATATCAAATATATTTATATGAACATATATCTTATGACAAGAATGAAATGAACTCTTCTTACTTATTAAGAACAAAATCCATTCAAAACTGTCGTCAAACAAAAAATTAATTCAGTTCTAAGGAGATGATACAGTCTGGAGAATTGCTCACTTGTGTTAACAATAGTGGCATCAAACCTTCATCCGGGCAGGCGGCGTATTCAACACAGAAACACTGAGGATACAAATCATTTCTCCCACCTCCTATCATTTTCAGATCTGGGTCTTGGCAAACAAAATGTTCCAAAACGGGAGAATCTACAGTTAAACACATCATTTCTGAAACAGCTGCTGGAAATGTTTCACAAATACAAACCAACCAAAATTCTGGCTTTACCAACTACTCTCATGGCAATAGAATACATCCACATCCAAATTCTAACCACCATCCTTTGTGTAAAAAAAAAAAAAAAAAAAAAAAAAAAAAAGATCATAGCAACAAAACCCCTTCTGAAGAAAAAAAATTCACACATACACACATGAAAAATACAGTCATATAATTTCGTTGAATAGTTCGAGGTTTGACAGGTCATAACACTACAACAAGAGAAATTTGGGTAATAACCCCAAAGTGGACAGCATGAAGAAAAAGGGAGGAAAAACCCCAAAGAGGTGGAGCAGTACAGCAGGACTCCCTAACTATGCAGTTTGCACGGAATCATAACTGCTGCATAGTCCACATTCCTCTGCCTTGGTTTGGCGGATAATTTAATGTGTGTGCTCTTTTGTGTCTGCCGCTTGTGTACATCTGATTGTGTGTGTGTGTGTGTGTGTGTGTGTGTGTGTGTGTGTGTGTGTGTGTGTAATCACACATGTGTGCATGTGTGTGTGTGTGTGTGTGAGAAGGGCAAGGGGAAGGGGCACGTGTGTATTGTGTTTGTGTAGACGGACAGCATGAAGAAAAAGGGAGGAAAAACCCCAAAGAGGTGGAGCAGTGCAGCAGGACCCCCTAACTATGCAGTTTGCACGGAATCATAACTGCTGCATAGCCCACATTCCTCTGCCTTGGTTTGGCAGATAATTTAATGTGTGTGCTCTTTTGTGTCTGCCGCTTGTGTGCATCTGATTGTGTGTGTGTGTGTGTGTGTGTGTGTGTGTGTAAGCACACGTGTGCATGTGTGTGTGTGCGTGTGCATGTGTGTGTGTGAGAAGGGCAAGGGGAAGGGGCACGTGTGCATTGTGTTTGTGTAGACGGACAGCATGAAGAAAAAGGGAGGAAAAACCCCAAAGAGGTGGAGCAGTACAGCAGGACCCCCTAACTATGCAGTTTGCACGGAATCATAACTGCTGCATAGCCCACATTCCTCTGCCTTGGTTTGGCGGATAATTTAATGTGTGTGCTCTTTTGTGTCTGCCGCTTGTGTACATCTGTGTGTGTGTGTGTGTGTGTGTGTGTGTGTGTGTGTGTGTGTGTGTGTGTAAGCACACATGTGTGCATGTGTGTGTGTTCGCACATGTGTGTGTGTGTGCGCGCACATGTGTGTGTGTGCGCGTGCACATGTGTGTGTGTGTTCGCACATGTGTGTGTGTGTGTGTGTGCGCGCACGTGTGTGTGTGTGTGTGTGTGTGTGTGTGTGTGTGAGAAGGGCAAGGGGAATGGGGGATGTGTGTATTGTGTTTGTGTAGATGTTAGCATGCTTGAGCATGTGTGAAAGAGTTATGTGCATGCATGTGTGTGCACATGTTGGGAATAAAGGGGGGTGTGGGGGTTGCAACATATGTGTAAGTATGTGTGTGATGTGCCTCTATGAGAGAGAGAGAGAGAGAGAGAGAGAGAGAGAGAGAGACAGACAGACAGACAGAGACAGAGACAGAGAGACATAGAGATGAACAGACAGAGACAGAGAGCAGGACAAGGAAGACAGGCAACCCGACAGCCTGTCAAAATCAGAACGCAAGAATCTCTCTTGCCTACGGTCAGGTTCGATTGGTGCATTAGACCCCAGATCACAGACAGAACCAGCTGCCAGTCACAGGAGACAGACAAGGCATGAACCAGGCAGAATCACCCTCTGTGACAGACAAGAGACAGACATAACACTGAGGGGAAAAAGACAGTATCTGCCCCTCAACAAACCTGACTGATGCTGGGAGGAAGAAGGGGTGGGTGGGTGTGGGGAAGGGAGTAGGAAGGGTGGTGGTGGTGGTGGTTAGGCTGTTGGGTTGGGGGGTGGAGTGGCTGGATGACATTTCAGCCAGCCAGCCCAGGCTGCAGGTAGTAGTTAAGTTTTCAACAGAAGCCAGGGGCCCCCAATTACCTGGCTTGTCATCGCCAGACACATATGTTGAATCCTCTCACTGGGCAATGCCACACAGACACTCTGCCTTGGCACACACACACACACACACACACAAATGATGCAGCAACCAGTATTATCAGTATTGCAGATCCTCTTGTCAAACCTTCATATCTGTATAATGATCTATCAATAAAAAAACCAAACAAAAACAGAAGCACATCAATAGCAGAGGAAAACAAAATGCAGTCTTTGTCCAATACTTCCCACCCAGTGACCCACCCAATTCCTCTCTCTGCATACCTGCCTCCCCCCCCCTCCCCGCCCCCCCCCTACCCCCTCCCAAAACACACTCCTCTCCCACAACTGATTTTGTCCAACCATACTCTTATAAATATATTCTCTATATTTGGCTGGCACACACACACACACACATCATACCACATCTCAAATGTGTACAACTGTCTTATTCTGAAAAATCCACAAAAAAATGGAAATGCCCAACAAGAAAATTTGTGCGTACACACACACACATGCATACACACACTCACATGTGCGCTGTACACACTGTCACACACTCATATGAACATGTCCATATACAGAAGCTGCAAGAGGATTCCACATCATCACCTTCTCACACCCACAGTCATTCTGAACTCATGTGGAGTGATGGCCTAGAGGTGACGTGTCCGCCTAGGAAGCAAGAGAATCTCAGCGCACTGGTTCGAATCCCAGAAGAGTCGCCAGTATTTTCTCCCCCTCCACTAGACCTTGGGTGGTGGGCTGGATGCTAGTCATTCGGATGAGATGATAAACCGAGGTCCCGTGTGTAGCATGCACTCAGCGCATGCAAAAGAACCCATAACAACAAAAGGGTTGTCCCTGGCAAAATTCTACTTTGATAGGAAAACACAAAAAAAACACACTGCAGGCAGGAAAAAAAAAAGAAAAAAAAAAAGGGTGGCGCTCACAGTGTAGCGATGCGCTCTCCATGGGGAGAGCAGCCTGAATTTCACACAGAGAAATCTGTTGTGACAAAAAAAGAGTAATACAATGCACAGTCAGTCATCCATCAACACCAAGAACTTTTGAACTAGGAGAAGAACTTTACAACAAAGCAAACAACCACTGGATGAGAACTGTACCTTGGCAAAAAAAAAGATGGATCGCTGGGGCATCACAGATGACGCCCCTGTCACCAAACCTTTCTCACCTGTCTTGAACCACTGCCAGCATTTACCTTCAAAGCAAATGGACAGGGCCCCACAAGCATAATACAGACATGCATGTATAGTTTATCAGCTGTTTAGTCACTACCATCTGTTCTCCCCCCCGCCCCAGTGCCCTTTATTTGTGTGTGTGTGTGTGTGTGTGTGTGTGTGTGTGTGTGTGTGCGCGCGCGCGCGCGTGTGCATGCATGTGAGAGAGAGAGAGAGAGAGAGAGAGAGAGAGAGAGAGAGAGAGAGAGAGTGTGTGAGAGCATGCGCGCATGTGTGTGAGTACTGAAAATAGTGAAAATGTATATGTCAAAATCACCACGTATAGAACAGACAATGAATAAAACAACCAGAACTGGATCACTGTTTACATCTAAAACAGAATGCATAACAAGAAACAGGG
Organism: Babylonia areolata; assembly: GCF_041734735.1. Taxonomy (NCBI): domain Eukaryota; kingdom Metazoa; phylum Mollusca; class Gastropoda; order Neogastropoda; family Buccinidae; genus Babylonia; species Babylonia areolata. The sequence continues at coordinate 5,613,231 of NC_134881.1, forward strand.
CTGAGCATTAGGAGTTCACCCTGCCCAGCCATGCCAAGCAGCACAGGGCCCAGCAGAGCAGACTTTCATCTGACATGCCAGGAATCACTGGAATCATGCGCCAGTCTTCTCCCAGACCCCCTTCTCTGATCATTATTAGTACCATTATTTATTGCCAGTTGTAGTGCAGCTGACCACACACTTTATCAGGGCTGAAAATACAACCAATACAAAATCCTGTAACACACACACACACACACGCACACACACACACACAGAGAAAAAAAAAAAGAAAGAAAAAAACAGAAAAAAAGGAAGAAAGGAAAGAAAAAAAAGAAGAAAAAAAGAAAAAGAAAAAAAGAGGCACAATTCATGCATCTTGAAGATAAACCTCGGAAATGACAATGACCATTCCGCAAAATTTTCACCAGGGAATTAATAAAGTAACACCAATGTCATCTGAACACAAAATAATTATCCATGATAGTTAATATTTCATAGGCAACATCTATCTATCCGTCCCATTGTCTCATAGACCATGGGGGTACCACACATTTGGCAGCCAGCCTCCACCATCCCTTGCAGTCTCATTCAGGGTCAGACCTGTCCACTCTGAGATGTTGTCTTCCCATCTCTTCCTCTGCCTGCCTCTCCCTCCTTGCACCCTGCACTGTTCCCTGCAGGAAGGTCTTGACCAGTCCTGATGAACATGAGACATGGCCATACCACTTCAATTTCCTTTTCTTTACAGTGGTCAGTAGATCATCATGTGGCCTAATTGCTTTCTTGACTCTTCTGTGCACATCATCCTTTGTGATGTGGTCCCTGTATGTAATGCCAAGGATCTTCAGGCAGCATTTCATCACTTTAGCCTGTTTCTTACTCTCTAATTCAGCTGTCAAGGTCCATGTCTCATAAGCATACAGAAATATGGAAATGATAAGGGTGCACATCAGTCTGATCTTTGAGCTGAGCGTGATGTTGCTGTCATTCCAGATGGGCCCCAGTTTTGTCAACGCTGTCATTGTCTCAGCTATCCTGAAGAGTATTTCTGGCTAGGATCCTTCATCCTAAATGATTGCTCTGAGACACTGCTTTGGATGGTTTCCAGTTTCTCACCATTGATTCTGGTATCAGTGCTGATGCCGTTAAAGTTGTTGGTCATCAGTTTCGTCTTTTTTGCGCTGGTCTCAATGCTATAAGCTGCAGATGTTTGTCAAGGTATTCCACCAAGTTCATTAACTCTTCTTTATTCCCTGTCAGTCTGTCAATGTCATTGGCAAAATGCAGGTTGGTAATTGTCCTGTCAATGATGCTGACTGTTCCTTCATGGTGTTCAAATATGTCGGTCATCCTCTCCAGGAAGCTTTGTCTAACTCCAACAGTTATTCTGAACCAGTTTCCAATGCTGCCATGAAGTAGACTGCGCTGCTGGCCTTTTCATGCAGATGCTGTATCATCTTGATGAGATTGGCATTATTGTCCAGCTTCATAGTTGCCCACAAGGCAGTGTGCTGCACCTTGTTGAAGGCCTTCATAAAATCCATGGCGTGGTAGAGGTCTTGCTGGTGTAGGAACCTCTCACACAGTATCCTGAGGTTGAAGATTTGTTCTGTTGTGTTGAACCCTCGTCTGAATTCTGCCTGTTCTGCAATGACCTTCTCTGCTTGTGGTTTCAGTCTGTCCAGAATGGTCTTCAACATGACATTGCTCGGATGGTTAATAAGGCTGATAGAATGGTAGTTTTTGCAAAATAAACACACACATGTATACACATGCATACATGTGTACATGAACTCACATGGTGACATGTGCAAACAAGGCAAACAATGGTGTGTTCCATTTTGAATAAGAATTTAAAAACCAACCTGTCATGCACAAATATGCAAAACTCTCAATCACACTCATGCTATGCGCCTGTTTTCAGAAGCACTGCTACAACACACACACTCAATCAAGATGAAAGAACAGTTTATTCTCTTTTTGTTGACAGAAAAAGGCAGACTATATTTTTCATATGTTGACAGTCAATGTGTGCTGAGAGTACCCATGGGTAAATGAACAATGAAACATCTTAATTAAATAGATTTGATCACTTAAAATGCACTCCTATGCATGCCATATCAAGATAAACATTTACAAATGAGTAAACTGTCATTTCCTTATAGTAAAAACAAAACAAAAAAACACAACACACTCATACACACACTCATACATACATAGAATTCTTGAACAGCTAAAATGACTCTAGCAGCAGACTTCATTATTTGTTATTTGTATTTCTTTTTATCACAACAGATTTCTCTGTGTGAAATTCGGGCTGCTCTCCTCAGGGAGAGCGCGTCACTTCATTACAATGCCACCAATTTAAAATTTTTTTTTCCTGCATGCAGTTTTATTTGTTTTTCCTATCGAAGTGGATTTTTCTACAGAATTTTGCTAGGAACAACCCTTTTGTTGCCGTGGGTTCTTTTATGTGCGCTAAGTGAATGCTGCACACAGGACCGCGGTTTATCATCTCATCCGAATGACTAGCATCCAGACCACCACTCGAGGTCTAGTGGAGGGGGAGAAAATATTGGCGGCTGAGCCGTGATTCGAACCAGTGCGCTCAGATTCTCTCGCTTCCTAGGCGGACGCGTTACCTCTAGGCCATCACTCCACTATAAAGTTATAATGTAATATCACTTCAAAATTAAAAGTTTCAATTTCAAGGACTGGGGACAGTTCCATACTGTGCAACTGATCCACACACACTTCACCACAGGTTTTGCTTCAAAAAAAGAAAGAAAAAGAAAAGAAAAAAAGATTGGAGCAGATGCCTGACCTACACATAAAGTGATAAGTTCAGCAATGTGCTGGTAAAACCTTTAAAAGACATTAAACTGAACCATGAGAGAACACACATACACACACACACACGCACATACACACAAACAACAACATATAAACTTGAACATGCCCTTGTCAAGGCTGAAGCGCCACAGAGTGAGCACACTCAACCAAGGCATTTAAAATGTGTTAATGATGCTTAATGCTACACAACAAGACAGCCAAGCTTCAGCACTTGTAAACCTTTCACTGGTTTCAGCTGTGACTGTCAAAACCAAATTCCCCAAACCTTGACACTGAAATCTTAACTTTCATTTTTAACATGAAAATCCAGAATACAACAGAGCCACGTGTTGTGATACAAATGCATTGTGTTGTGTGTGCTGTTATGGTGTATTTCTAGCATCACAATCAGTTACTTAAGGTGTCTGGTGAGGTCAGTAGTGGAGAGGAAGAAATGCAGAGTATATATTACACTGTTATTAACCAGTTTACAACTTTTCTGTCTTAGAAATGAAAGAATACAGGGGAAGAAATGTTAATACTGTCAAACATGCTTTGTTTGTCTGAAAAACCTATTTTGTTAGGTTTCCTGTGTATCTTTGGTTTGTTTAGAGGATTTTTTTTTTTAAAACACAGTGCATCAAAAGGAATCTTAACATTAGTAAATGTTACAACTTCAATAACTGAATGTGTGCTATCCAGCACTGAAATTATGCAGTCTGTAATGCCAAGAGACCTGTTTTCTGGGTGCAGTACTTAACATTCTAACAGTATGATGGAATGTTCACTTTGCAAATTATCAGCACTCCTGGCTTTTTGTCTTCTGCCTTTTTATATTAAACAGTTTTTTTTTCTTCAACTTTTCCCCCTCTCCCTTTATGATCTGCTGGTTTCAAGAACTGATCCATTTACCTGATTTATTTGCTTGTCCTTTCCCTTTCAAAATTAAATTCTTCATACTTCTACTTGCTAGACTGCTTAACAAATGCGTACATTGCGAACGTAGTACCATGCTAGTGCCAGTACATGCACTCCTGCAAGCAGTGTTGTTTGTGTGAGTCTGAGGGTGAGGTGAATCCGAGTGTGATTCTAAAAAAAACAAAAACACACATCAGTCATGCTCATCATCAGGATCACATCAAACCGAAAATAATACTCTTGAAATAAATGTCAACAAAGCGACCATTCTTAATGATTCTTTTGTTACTGGGAGATATTCTTACATGCGTTTTCTGAGGAATTCTACAATGAACTGGCAGCTAATAAAAATAATAACATCATTATCAAAATACAAATAAAGATGCTAACAAAACAGCACCAGCAGCATTTCGAATTTGACGACTGACAAGCTGATGTTGAATGAGGAAGTGCGGTGTCTTCAATGTTCCCGAACATTTCCTAAACCAATCACATTCAATGGTATATTTTGAATAAAATCCACTCACTTGTCATTGCAGTAAATACCAAGCGATATCGTAGCAGAAAACGCCGTTACTGCGGAAATTCTGCATCACAGTCATGACTCTCGACTCGTCTGGGATTGTGTCTTGCCGTGAACACACAAGTTGAAACGTCATCTGTTTGTGTTGTCTACAGCTGAGGCCACACGCCTGCATTTGAACATGCTGGGCGCAAACACATAAAGTTCTCTCTGTATAAACTACAGAAATAAAACTGGTCCTATTTCAGCGTCCTAAATTCCTGGGTATGGTGGCATTGAACGATTTCTGCAGCGCTAAATTCTCTTGCTTAGAGTTAAGAATGTTCCTAAGTATATGGGATCTGACTGTGGAATTGGGAACATTCTTAACGATAACTTGGGCAAACATTGCGCTGCCGTGCAAAGTTCGCTCATGCAACCCACCGCTGGAACTTTTAAACTCGGCATACATTCAGGAAACGACAACCACGGTAGGGTGGTGAACACATAGTGTGTGTGTGTGTGTGTGTGTGTGTGTGTGTGTGTGTGTGTGTGTCAGACAGACAACCGAACATGGGGTTAAAACATGGACTCACATTATTTACATAAGTGAGTCAAAAATGGCACTCATACCATAGCGACGCGATCTCTGTGGACCAGAACTGGCGGCTCACATTTCACGAGGGAAGAGAGGAAACAACGCAGCAACAACAACACTAATGCTAATAACAATGATGAAAAGATAATTATGATACTCAGTGATGATGATAATGATAACTGACAATAATGATAATGAAAACAACAAGAACTGACAACAAGATCAACAGAAACAAGAACAAGAACAAGAAGAACAAGAACAACAACAAAAATAATAATTAAAAAAAAAAGATTATGATGATGATGATGATGATCGATGATGACTGATGATGATGATGATGATGAATAATGATGATGATTATGATGATGATCGATGATGACTGATGATGATGATTATGATGATGATCGATGATGACTGATGATGATGATTATGATGATGATCGATGATGACTGATGATGATGATTATGATGATGATCGATGATGACTGATGATGATGATTATGATGATGATCGATGATGACTGATGATGATGATGATAATAATAATAATAATAACAATGACAATAATGATGATGATGATGATGATATTAATAATTTCCACTGATGAGGACATTCATTCATGGGCATTGATTGATTTCTCTTCTTTTTTCATTACTGGCCGACGGTCATTCATCAATCTGACCATTGAAGTAACATCATGTATGCTGATAAGAAGTGAACGACTAGACACTCTCAGATCTGCAGATTATACTGATCTGCATGGATGGATTGAAAAAAACAAAACGCTGAAAAACAAACTGCGTGATCTCTACCCATAAAGTGGAGTGATGGCCTAGAGGTAACACGTCCGCCTAGGAAGCGAGAGAATCTGAGCGCGATGGTTCGATTCACGGTTCAGCTGTCGATATTTTCTCCCCTTCCACTACACCTTGAGTGGTGGTCTGGACGCTAGTCATTCGGATGAGACGATAAACCGAGCCGGGTCCCGTGTGCAGCATGCACTTAGCGCACGTAAAAGAACCCACGGCAACAAAAGGGTTGTTCCTTGCAAAATTCTGTAGAAAAATCCACTTCGATGGGAAAAACAAATAAAACTGCAAGCAGGAAAAAAATTTAAAAAAAGGGTGGCGCTGTAGTGTAGCGACGCGCTCTCCCTGGGGAGAGCAGCCCGAATTTCACACAGAGAAATCTGTTGCGATAAAAAGAAATACAAATACCGGCAATACAAATACCCAACCGCAGGCACACACTGACACCTGGGAATCGAAGTCAGTGACCTTCAGGTTGAAAGTGCAAAGCTCTAATCACTGACTGGACTATCGCGTCGGTTTATCTGTTGATTTATCTCTCCATTTCATTTTTGCCATGTTCTTTTCTTGTTAAATGCTTGAGTCTGAGCGAATGAAAACTTTTTCAAAGGAAGGGAAGTAAACCCTTTGCCACTGTGATGTGAAACTTTCTAGTCAGGATACCTTCCCTTGATGCTTTCAAAACTGCACCCTTTTGCTTGTCTTCTGTCGAGCAGCGCTCAATAAAGCCACACAGACACACAGATACACAGACACAGACACAGACACACACACACATACACACGCAGAGACAGGCAGACAGACATAAGTACCGACAGATACACAGCAGACAGACACTGAGACCGACCGACAGACAGACAGACAGACAGACACACACACACACACACAGAGCCAGAGACAGACAGACAGACAGGTTAATTTTGACTGCAACATGTATTTGGAATTTACGATGTTTGTAGTAATGGAAACAGCCCAGTCTGAAAATCAGGCAGAGTCAATAATTTATACACGGGAAAATATGCACGAGTCAGAATGGCCATGTCGAGGGGCTTTGTTACGTGTTTGGTATTTCCGAGTCCGCCTTTACACTTCTCACTTTGGCTGTAACATCAAGTTGCACTGACTTTGGCTGACGACTGACCGAGTTTTACCGGCTGTCGTTTTTCATTGGTCACGGTCAGAACAAGGGAGAGCAAACAAGGGAGATAGGGAGTCCAGAGAGAGAGAGAGAGACAGAGAGAGAGGGAGAGGGGGGAGAGTGAGAGAGAGAGAGTGAGAGAGGGGGAGAGAGAATGACAGCGAGAGAGAAGGGAGAGAGAACGAACGAACGAATCTTTTTTTTAATGAGGGAAGTGAAATAAGCATGCACATGATTTAAAAAAAAAATTTAATTAAAAAAAATTACATCCATACATCCAGCCCTCAGGGCAAAGAGAAATGAACCCAAAATGTTCACAAGACAACAAAAGGTCGTAGAAATACACACATGAAAATTCAAATACGCTGAATTGCACAGTTAACATTTACAGGTACATAATCATGCCGTGATACCTGCATTCATGACAATAATGTATATAATGCAGTAATGAGAGAGAGAGAGAGAGAGAGAGAGAGAGAGAGAGAGAGAGAGAGAGAGAGGGAGAAGGAAGGAAGGAATGATTCTGATGATTAAATGAATGAATGAATGAATGAATTTTATTCTGAGGGCATTACAGTAAGCAAACAATTGTTGTTGTTTTTTTTCAGCCCTCGAAAGGGAAAAGGTATGAAGAAGACCCCAAGAAATGAGTACATGTTAACAAATTCATTGAAAGACGAGAAAAGAAACAACATTACAACAAGCATCATATTCATAATTAGCAACACGTATTTTATAAAAATGCGGAGAGAGAGAGAGAGAGAGAGAGAGAGAGAGAGAGAGAGGCAGAGAGAGAGAGAGAGAGAGAGAGAGACAGAGACAGAGACAAAGAGACTCGGACAGGCAGACAGACAGACAGACAGACAGACAGACAGACAGAGAGAGAGAGAGAGAGAGAGAGAGAGAGAGAGAGAGAGAGAGAGAGAGGAGTCAGAGACAGAGACACAGAACGGAGGGAGAGCCGATGTGAGTATATGTGTGTGCTAGAGAGAGAGAGAGATAGAGAGAGAGAGAGATTAGACAGACAGACAGACAGACAGGCAGCCAGCCAGCCAGCCAGTCAGGGTTGTGAACAAACTGGATATGTCACACCCAAAGTATAAATAATAACAAAAAGGTCTTGCAAACAATTCATGTGGGCGGCAATCACATGTCATGTGTGACCTACGTTGTGGTGTTTTCACTGCCGCAGTTTGGTCCACTTAACGAGCAATGAGACATACCGGGAATGAGTGTGCTCGGTCTCCGCAAATCAATTCATTCTGGTTTAGAACATTGTCGGAGACAATATCATATATATATATGATAGTCAGTCGTGTCCGACTATGACCATCAAAACAGCAGAGGAGGCAACTGCTGTTCCGACTATTTGGGATAGAATTTGATTATGGTGGAGAGTGTCTTGCCCAAGTTACATCCCCACTCTCTCGGCCAAGAGGGTTTTTAGGACAGTCGGCGTTGGGATGGTTCCCAAAGGCCAACTAGCCCCTAAGGCTGCAGCACTAATAGCCAGTGCAATTTTGCCTCCTAGTTCGAGAGCCATAGTCCTTCACAAAAGACTGAGCTGTAAATGGTTTCCAATTGACTGGAGAAACCATTGATAATACAGCTCTCACTTTGCTGTTGGCCCAAATGTAAACTTATGTCAATCTGTGATATAAGAGATTTAGGGCCTGCACAAACGCACACAGACACAGACAGACAGACAGCACGTACACCCTTTGCCCTTCCGCCTGCCCCCCCCCCCCCCCCGCCCCCCGTCCACGTGCTCCCATCCCCCCCCACACACACCCCCACCCCACAAATGCACACGCTCAAATACAAACACACACAGACACACATGCACGCGCTCAAATGCAAGCACACACAGACACACAGACAGACACCCATACAGACAACACACACACACACACACACACACACACTTGCTTGCTTGTAAAAAGTTAACCTAATTGAAAAAAGAAGAAGAAGAAGAAGAAGAAGAAGAAGAAGAAGAAGAAGAGAGAGAGAGAGAGAGAGAGAGAGAGAGAGAGAGAGAGAGAAAACTGGAATGTGTGTACCACAATCATTGAAGTGTCATCGAGCTCTTCTGTGTGGAGATGGAGAGAGCCACAGTGTTGTCGTCTGCATCACATGATCAAAGCAAGTCGGGCAAGAATGAACTGATCATTAACATTCCTTTTAATGAAATGAAAATGACCGTGAGTATGTGTGCACTTGTAAAACGGAGCGATTTTAGTGACCTTGCAAGACTCTTGGTCACAACCCGACAGGTTTCTGAAATTGTCTTGGGACCAACCAGACCGGCCTGGTTGGACTCCGCAAATACTTATTCAAAGAAAAGAAAACGAAACGAAATTAGAGAAACCAAAATAGTTCATTTTTTCAAACATAGTGTTACCTAGCTATAATGAATAATGAGTATATTACACACACACACACACACACACACACACACACACACACACACACACACACATATATATATATATATATACATATATATATATATATATATATATATATATAACCTAAAAAAAATAATATATATATATATAATACTTTTTATATATAACCTAAAAAAAAAATATATAGAATAATTTTACATAAACACACACACAGTGTAGCACGCGCGCGCGTGCGAGCGCGCGTATGTGTGTGTGTGTGTGTGTGTGTGTGTGTGTGTGTGTGTGTGCCCGCACGGCACGCAGCACAAACAAACACATTCCGTCTGCACATTCACAAAAATTCTTGGCTTGGGATCAGCAATTGTCAGGTGTTTCTATGCCGTGATTATTGTATCGTTATCAGCAGTAGAACACAGGAATGTGCACAGCAGATCTGACCTGGGAATAATTATGCGCTCATCATACACCCTCTCTCCCCTCTCTCTCTTCCTGGCCACATTCCTTCTCTGTCTGAGAGCCCCTAAGCAGTTACTGCTTTCCCCGCTTTCTTCCACCTGCTCTGTTTTTGCATCTGTCTTCAGTCTCTCTCTCTCTGTCTCTGTATGTCTGCCTGCATATCTGTCTGTCTCTCTTTCCTCTCGGTGCTCCCTCCAAATGCTCCCTGTCTCTGTCTCTTTCTCTGCTGTCTCCAAGTGCTTTCTGCCTCTCAGTGTCTCTGTCTCTCTATTCTGTTTATCTGTAGGTCTGCCTCTCTTCCTTCCTCCCTTCCCCCTTTCTCTCTATGTGTCTTTGTGTGTGTGTCTTTGTCTCCCTTCCTCTCCCTCCCTCTCTCTCTCTCCCTGTCTTTGTCTCCCTTCCTCTCCCTTCCTCTCTCTCCCTGTCTTTGTCTCCCTTCCTCTCCCTCTCTCCCTGACTTTGTCTCCCTTCCTCTCCCTCTCTCCCTGACTTTGTCTCCCTTCCTCTCCCTCTCTCCCTGTCTTTGTCTCCCTTCATTTCCCTCCCTCTCTCTCTCTGTCTTTGCCTCCCTTCCTCTCCCTCTCTCCCTGTCTTTGTCTCCCTTCCTTTCCCTCTCTCTCTGTCTTTGTCTCCCTTCCTCTCCCTCTCTCCCTGACTTTGTCTCCCTTCCTCTCCCTCTCTCCCTGTCTTTGTCTCCCTTCCTCTCCCCCTCTCTCTCTCCCTGACTTTGTCTCCCTTCCTCTCCCTCTCTCCCTGTCTTTGTCTCCCTTCCTTTCCCTCTCTCCCTGTCTTTGTCTCCCTTCCTCTCCCTCTCTCCCTGTCTTTGTCTCCCTCTCTCCCTCTCTCCCTGTCTTTGTCTCCCTTCCTCTCCCTTCCTCTCTCTCCCTGTCTTTGTCTCCCTTCCTCTCCCTCTCTCCCTGTCTTTGTCTCCCTTCCTCTCCCTTCCTCTCTCTCCCTGTCTTTGTCTCCCTTCCTCTCCCTTCCTCTCTCTCCCTGTCTTTGTCTCCCTTCCTCTCTCTCCCTGACTTTGTCTCCCTTCCTCTCCCTCTCTCCCTGTCTTTGTCTCCCTTCCTCTCTCTCTCTCTCTCCCTGACCTTGTCTCCCTCTCCCTCCCTCTCTCTCCCTGTCTTTGTCTCCTTTCCTCTCCCCCCCTCTCTCTCTCCCTTTGTCTCCCTTCCTCTCTCCCCCCTCCCCATGTCTTTGTCTCCCTTCCTCTCCCTTTCTCTGTCTCTGTCCCTCTTCCTCTCCCTCTCTCTCTGTGTCTTTGCCTCCCTTCCTCTTCTTTTCTCTCTCTGTCTTTGTCTTCCTTCCTCTCCCTCTCTCTCTCGCTTTCTTTACTTTTTCTGATTTTTTTTACTAATTTATTCTTTCTTTCTTTATTTGTTGTTTTGCTCTCTTGTAACTGGAATCAATGAACAAAACCGGTTTCCGCACTGTTTGTGTGCGAGTTCAGTGTAGCGGCAGGAATGGAAAATGATTACTGGCGGGTTGCGAGTCTCAGAGCATCAGCATGCGCACAGTCAAGCATGCAGGCACATGCATTGTCAGAGTATTGAGCGGAAAACGGTTGGAGACGAAACCAGTCACAGGAGGGTGCAGGGGTGGGGGGGTGGTGGTTGGGGGGGAGGGGGGGCACACTTTGAAGGCCTCAGTCATTCAGATCCGCGTTCCATTCTCAGCAGATCCGATGGCGAGCATTGGCAGCACGACCGTGACACAGGTGTAATAATCTCTGTTCAGTGTCGAGGTTCGTGAATGTGTGTGTGTGTGTGTGTGTGTGTGTGTGTGTGTGTGTGTGTGTGTGTGTGTGTGCGCGCGCGCGTTTGTGTGTGTGTGTGTGTGTGTGTGTGTGTGTGTGTGAGTGTTTCGCATTCAGATTACAGCATGAGCTGCACGCGACTGGTTGGAGAGCGGATAAATGACCGGGCAGTCTTTAAAATTATTTTTTTTTTTAACACACACACACACACACACACACGCGCACACACACAGATATATATATATATATATATTTTTTTTATTTTTTATTTTTATTTTTTATAATAATAAATGTTTCCATATGAATCGATTTATTCATTTTAGTTTGGAAGAGAGAAGCAAAATCAGGAGTGTAGTATTGAAGAAGGGAGAGACCTCAGACGACGTTGTCATGGTTATGGATAGCATTACTGTTTCCTGTTGGTGATTTCGTCTGTCGATTTGACATGCAACACAACACCAACATAGCCAATGACGATGCCACACGAAAGAACGATTCTTTCACTGAAAGTCTCTCCACACAGTTCACTGACCTGATACGAAGAGGTGGAAGGTGGACAGACTATGATGGACCCTCGTGTCTCTTCAAGGATCTTGAAGGATGGGATGGTGAGATCGATTCTACCGTGTGTCGCTGATGTTCTTTCCGGTGAGTGATCTGTGAAAATAGACGTGACAGGTTTTGTGTTTCGGTGTTTATTGGTAATTACTATAAAAAAAAGAAGAAGAAGAGAGTTTGTGTTTGTGTTTACATACTGCTGTTTGTTGGTTAGTGTTTGTGTTTACATACTGCTATGCTTATTATTATTGTTATTATTATCATTTATTATTATTTTTTTAGGACTAGTGTTTGTGTTTACGCACAGCTGTTTGTGTTTACATACTGTTGTTTGTTGAAGACTAGTGTTTGTGTTTACATCCTGTTCTTTGTTGAAAGTCAGTTTTTATGTTTACATACTGCTATGCTTATTATTATTATTTTTTAGGACTAGTGTTTGTGTTTACACACAGTTGTTTGTTGAAGACTAGTGTTTGTGTTTACATACTGTTGTTTGTTGAAGACTAGTGTTTGTGTTTACATACTGCTGTTTGTTGAAGACTAGTGTTTGAGTTTACATACTGCTGTTTGTTGAAGACTAGTGTTTGTGTTTACATACTGTTGTTTGTTGAAGACTAGTGTTTGTGTTTACATACTGTTGTTTGTTGAAGACTAGTGTTTGTGTTTACATACTGCTGTTTGTTGAAGATTAGTGTTTGTGTTTACATACTGTTGTTTGTTGAAGACTAGTGTTTGTGTTTACATACTGTTCTTTGCTGAAGACTAATATTTGTGTTTACATACTGCTATTTGGTGAAGACTAATATTTGTGTTTACATACTGCTATTTGGTGAAGACTTATATTTGTGTTTACATGCTGCTTATTGCTGAAGATTAGTGTTTGTGTTTACATACTGTTGTTTGTTGAAGACTAATATTTGTGTTTACATACTGTTGTTTGTTGAAGACTAGTGTTTGTGTTTACATTCTGTTGTTTGTTGAAGACTAGTGTTTGTGTTTACATACTGTAGTTTGTTGAAGATTAGTGTTTGTGTTTACATACTGTTGTTTGTTGAAGATTAGTGTTTGTGTTTACATACTGCTGTTTGTTGAAGACTAGTGTTTGTGTTTACATACTGCTGTTTGCTGAAGACTAGTGTTTGTTTACATACTGCTGTTTACTGAAGACTAGTGTTTGTTTACATACTGTTGTTTGTTGAAGACTAGTGTTTGTGTTTACATACTGTTGTTTGTTGAAGACTAGTGTTTGAGTTTACATACTGTTGTTTGTTGAAGACTAGTGTTTGTGTTTACATACTGTTGTTTGTTGAAGACTAGTGTTTGTGTTTACATATTGTTGTTTGTTGAAGATTAGTGTTTGTGTTTACATACTGATGTTTGCTGAAGACTAGTGTTTGTGTTTACATACTGTTGTTTGTTGAAGACTAGTGTTTGTGTTTACATACTGCTGTTTGCTGAAGACTAGTGTTTGTGTTTACATACTGCTGTTTGTTGAAGATTAGTGTTTGTGTTTACATACTGTTGTTTGTTGAAGACTAGTGTTTGTGTTTACACACTGTTGTTTTGTGGAGGTTAATGTTTGCGTTTACACCATGTTCTTTACTTAAATCTAGTATTTGTGTTTACATACTGATGTTTTTTGAGGACTGCTGTTTGTGTTTTCATATTGTTACTAGTTGAAGGTTAATGGCTTGTCTTTACATACTGTTCCTTGTTGAAGGTTTGTGTTTACATACTAGTCTCTGTTGACTGAAGGTAATGACTGTTGTTATGAGTAATTAAACCGACGTGTTAATCTCTGGTAACTTGAACGTTTACGATTTTGGTGAGACAGGCCTGTGCATCCCTTTTCACCCTCCATCCCCTTTCTCTCTCTTCTCAACACCATGATTATTTTTTCTCTCTCTCTCCCCCCTCTCTCTCTCTCTCACACGCACGCACGCACGCACGCACGCACACACACACACACACACACACACACACACGCACACACAGAGACGCACACACACAGACACACACAGACACACACACACGCACATACAGAGTTATATTTGGGTATTGAACTGGAAAAAAGACTCATCCACCAGATCACTGTGAAGATGCATTGGAACTAGAGTCTGTGGTTATCATTTCCCTCACTGATCACCGCACAGACAGGCCAGAACACGCTTCAATCTACAGGTGATTATCTGTTAGGGCAAGGTGGGTTGTTTTTTTTTCCTCCAGGGGCTGGGTGGGTTGGCTCTCTTTCCAGTTTCCAGGGCCCATTTCCCCGCCGCTAATAGTGGGTCACTACAGGCCACTGCCAGACACAACGGCTTTTCCGCAAGGCCGGCGTGGTTCAATCAATGTTAGCGGAGCCAGCGGTGGCTCAGAGGAAACGCGCACGGCC
>NC_134881.1:5640080-5652580 GCF_041734735.1 Babylonia areolata
GTTCTGGGGAGGACGTTGTAAGGAGGACGTTCTGGGGAGGACGTTCTGGGGAGGACGTTCTAGGGAGGACGTTCTGGGGAGGACGTTCTGGGGAGGACGTTCTGGGGAGGACGTTTTGGGGAGGACGTTCTGGGGAGGACGTTCTGGGGAGGACTTTCTGTGGAGGACGTTCTGGGGAGGACTTTCTGTGGAGGACTTTCTGGGGAGGACGTTCTGGGGAGGACTTTCTGGGGATGACTTTCTGTGGAGGACGTTCTGGGGAGGACTTTCTGCGGAGGACTTTCTGTGGAGGACGTTCTGGGGAGGACTTTCTGTGGAGGACGTTCTGGGGAGGATGTTCTGGGGAGGACGTTCTGGGGAGGACTTTCTGGGGAGGACGTTCTGTGGAGGATGTTCTGGGGAGGACGTTCTGGGGAGGACGTTCTGGGGAGGACGTTCTGGGGAGGTCGTTCTGGGGAGGACGTTTTGGGGAGGACGTTCTGGGGAGGACGTTTTGGGGAGGACGTTCTGGGGAGGACGTGCTGGGGAGGACGTTTTGAGGAGGTCGTTCTAGGGAGGACGTTCTGGGGAGGACTTTCTGTGGAGGACGTTCTGGGGAGGACGTTCTGGGGAGGACGTTCTGGGGAGGAGGACGTTCTGGGGAGGACGTTCTGGGGAGGACGTTCTGGGGAGGACGTTCTAGGGAGGACGTTCTGGGGAGGTCGTTCTGGGGAGGACGTTCTGGGGAGGACGTTCTGGGGAGGGAGGACGCTCTGGGGAGGACGTTCTGGGGAGGACGTTCTGTGGAGGACGTTCTGGGGAGGGAGGACGTTCTGGGGAGGACGTTCTGGGGAGGGAGGACGTTCTGGGGAGGACGTTCTGGGGAGGGAGGACGTTCTGGGGAGGACGTTCTGGGGAGGTCGTTCTGGGGAGGACGTTCTGGGGAGGGAGGACGTTCTGGGGAGGACGTTCTGGGGAGGGAGGACGCTCTGGGAATGACGTTCTGGGGAGGTCGTTCTGGGGAGGGAGGACGCTCTGGGGAGGACGTTCTGGGGAGGGAGGACGTTCTGGGGAGGACGCTCTGGGGAGGACGTTCTGGGGAGGTCGTTCTGGGGAGGGAGGACGCTCTGGGGAGGACGTTCTGGGGAGGTCGTTCTGGGGAGGGAGGACGCTCTGGGGAGGACGTTCTGGGGAGGGAGGACGTTCTGGGGAGGACGCTCTGGGGAGGACGTTCTGGGGAGGTCGTTCTGGGGAGGGAGGACGTTCTGGGGAGGACGTTCTGGGGAGGGAGGACGTTCTGGGGAGGACGTTCTGGGGAGGGAGGACGTTCTGGGGAGGGAGGACGTTCTGGGGAGGTCGTTCTGGGGAGGACGTTCTGGGGAGGGAGGACGTTCTGGGGAGGTCGTTCTGGGGAGGACGTTCTTCCATTTACCTTTTCATTTTTCTCCCCAGTTGGTGTCAGTCCGACTTGACAAATTTTCATGTGTGCAAAGACTGCCGACTTTGGTATATAGTACTATTAGTAGGGTACACTTTGGCGAACTGGTCGTTGTTCATATCATCATCATCATCATCATCATCATCTTCTTCTTCTTCTGCTTCTTCTTCTCTGTGGAGAGTCACTGGAGCTCCGTACAGAACTGTTCAGCAGATTCCTCCAGGTCTGTGGGTTGTGTGTCAAAGCCTGGGTCTCTGCTGATGGTGTTTCCTGTCCATTCTGCAGTGTTGTCAGTCCATCGTCTCGTTTTTATGTAATGTAGTTACTTTCAAAATTTGGTATGAGTTTGCTTTTATCAATAGTTATTCTATCATGTATGTATATCATTATTTAGATGTGTACTTGCGCACCACCGTATCAATAAGTGAGCTCTCTCTCTCTCTCTCCCTCTCTCTCGGCTCTCTCACTCTCTGTATTTGTATGTGTACATCACACACACACACACACACACACACACACACACACACACACAGAGTTCTATTTATTTGGTGTCACATGATTTATGAGCGGCTTGAGATCACGTTGTCATTTGTGTCGTTTGCATTTTAAATAAATAAACAAACTAGAACAAGAACAAGAACAAGAACACGAACAACAACAACAACAACAACAACAACAACAACACACACACACACACACACACACACACACACACAGAGGCATCTCCTGGCAGCACGCTCTATATTTTCGCGCAGCATCAACCACTGTGTAAGCGTGAGCGCATGATTACAGACAAACAACAACAACCAGCCCTTATCTCGCACTCCAGACAACCGCTATTGTCCTCTTCTCTCCCACCGTTATGGAGCATCCGCAGCATGAACCGTGCACTGCAAGTAAAGCGGGCGTCGGATGAAACGGTCATGACGAGGACTTTGTCAAGAGGCGGACGTATGGGCCGGACGCGCTGGGACTGATAACACTTCAGTGGCTCTGTGTATCGCTCCGCCTTGTGTGTGTGTGACTGACCCCAGCCCTAAGTTAAATCAACTCGACGGAGTCAGTTTGGGGTATTTGTATTTGTATTTGTATTTGTATTCCAACAGATTTCTCTGTGTGAAATTCGGGCTGCTCTCCTTCTAGGGAGAGCGCGTCGCTACACTAGAGCGCCACCCATTTTTTTTTGTATTTTTTTTTCTGCGTGCAGTTTTATTTGTTTTTCCTATCGAAGTGGATTTTTCTACTGAATTTTGCCAGGAACAACCCTTTTGTTGCCGTGGGTTCTTTTACGTGCGCTAAGTGCATGCTGTACACGGGACCTCGGTTTATCGTCTCATCCGAATGACTAGCGTCCAGACCACCACTCAAGGTGTAGTGGAGGGGGAGAAAATATCGGCGGCTGAGTCGTGATTCGAACCAGCGCGCTCAGATTCTCTCGCTTCCTAGGCGGACGCGTTACCTCTAGGCCATCACTCCTAATTGACTCGAGTGTGGGACTTATCCCGCCAAGACTCCAGTCCTTGCCATGATATGACTCCTCGCCCTCAAAATCATTAATTAAAAAAAAAAAAAATCAGAGTAATTAAGAAGCACAAATTAGTATATCACTGTGGAAGAAACAGGGATGAGGTTGATTTTGGGCAACCCTCACCCCACCCCCCCCCCTCACTCGTCCCTCCACACCTCCTACCCCCACCCCCACCCATCCCAGACACGCCAGTCCTGGTACCAAAAAGCACTCCATGATGAGTCAGTGTGGACTGGCATCTGTCCGACTCCAACAGTCACTCAGCAGCATTACCTACCAGCTTCACTTCACACGTACACCAGTGAAGCGGTTCCAGGGACAGCCCGTACTGACCTCAAGGAGAGTCGCTTTGGAGCAGCGCAGCACTATTGGCCCCCAATACCACCCCCCCACACCCCTTGGATTGGAATCTTTTGCGTGACGTGGGGTGGAGACCTTCTAGTTCTGCCCTGCGATGACTCTCCTCCTAAAGATCTTCATGATGCATGCCACCCTCAAGGCGCCATCCTGCATCCCTCCCTCCCAAAAAAAAGAGAAGAAGACGAAAAAAAAAAAAAAAAAAAAAAAAAAAAGAAAAAAAAAAAGAGAGGAAAAACCAGAAAACAACAACAACAAAAAGTGTCATTGCATATCCATAACCAACTACCGATCAGATGAATAAATATGTATTGAAAATAAATTGTATGGTATGCTATGATATTGTATTGTATTGTATCGTATTGTGCGTTTCGTATCGTCTGCATTGAATTGCACATTGTATCTGCATTGTATTGCACATTGTATCTGCACTGTATTGCACATTGTGTCGTATGCATTATATGGCACATTGTGTCTGCACTGTATTGCACATTGTATCGTATGCATTATATGGCACATTGTGTCTGCTCTGTATTGCATATTGTATCGTATGCATTATATTGCACATTGTATATGCAACGTTATTGCACATTGTATCTGGATTGTATTGCATATTGTATCTGCACATTGTATTGCACACTGTATTGCATTGTATTGCACATTGTATCTGCACTGTATTGCACGTTGTATCTGCATTGTATTGCACATTGTATCTGCAATGTATTGCACATTGTATCTGCAATGTATTGCACGTTGTATCTGCAATGTATGGCACATTGCATCTGAATTGTATTGCACATTGTATCTGCATTGTATTACATATTGTATCTGCATTGTATTGCACATTGTATCTGCATTGTATTGCACATTGTATCTGCATTGTATTACACATTGTATCTGCATTGTATTACATATTGTATCTGCATTGTATTACACATTGTATCTGCACCCTATAGCACATTGTATCGTATGCATTGTATTGCACAATGTATCTGCAATGTATTGCACATTGTATCTGCATTGTATTGCACATTGTATCTGCAATGTATTGCACGTTGTATCTGCATTGTATTGCACATTGTATCTGCATTGTATTGCACGTTGTATCTGCATTGTATTGCACATTGTATCTGCATTGTATTGCACATTGTATCTGCACTGTATTGCACATTGTATCTGCACTGTATTGCACATTGTATCTGCACATTGTATCTGCACTGTATTTCACATTGTATCTGCACATTGTGTTGCACGTTGTATCTGCATTGTATTGCACATTGTATCTGCACTGTATTGCACATTGTATCTGCATTGTATTGCACATTGTATCTGCACTGTATTGCACGTTGTATCTGCATTGTATTACACATTGTATCTGCATTGTATTGCACATTGTATCTGGATTGTATTGCACATTGTATCTGCACTGTATTGCACATTGTATCTGCATTGTATTGCACATTGTATCTGCATTGTATTGCACATTGTATCTGCATTGTATTGCACATTGTATCTGCATTGTATTGCACATTGTATCTGCAATGTATTGCACGTTGTAACTGCACATTGTGTTGCACATTGTATCTGCATTGTATTGCACATTGTATCTGCATTGTATTGCACATTGTATCTGCATTGTATTACACATTGTATCTGCATTGTATTGCACATTGTATCTGCATTGTATTGCACATTGTATCTGCATTGTATTGCACATTGTATCTGCACATTGTATTGCACATTGTATCTGCACTGTAGTGCACGTTGTATTTGCACATTGTATTACACATTGTATCTGCATTGTATTGCACATTGTATCAGCATTATATTGCACATTGTATCTGCACATTGTATTGCACGTTGTATCTGCACATTGTATTACACATTGTATCTGCATTGTATTGCACGTTGTATCTGCACATTATATTGCACGTTGTATCTGCATTGTATTGCACATTGTATCTGCACGTTGTATAGCACATTGTATATGCACTGTATAGCACATTGTATATGCACTGTATTGCACATTGTATCTGCATTGTATTGCACAATATTGTTTGTAACATGTGGATGGCCAGGGGAAGTGGAATGTGGTCTTGAAGGGAGCTATCGTGGGTCAGCCCTGAAAAACTCCATCAATATTTCTAGCACAAAATCACCTATTTTCAGAAAAAAAACAAAAAAACAAACAAACAAACAAGGTGATAAAGTCTTCCTAGGGTTTATCCAAAATACTCCCTGTCACCAATCTAGAGAGACCCCCTCTTTAAATGTACCACCCACCTCTTGTTTTGCAACGCTTTTATTTCCTTCAGAGGAAAACGCATTTTTTGGGAAAAGCTATTTAAAAAAACAACAACAAAAAACAAAACCAAAAACCACACACACACACAGAGCGGAAGTGATTCTAATGGAAAAAAAAAAGAAAAAAAGAAAAAAAAGAAGGGAAAATGGGGATTTTGACTTAATATAAGGCATGTAGTAGATTTATTATTATAAAAAAAATAGAAAAGACGAAAAAAGAAGAAAAAAAGAAAAGAAAGAAGGAAAGAAGAAGAAGAAAAGAAAAGAAAAGAAAAGAAAAACCTGCCCTGAATGTAACTCCAAGGGTGGGGGGGAGTGTTTCTGGGACCGACTCCATTGGAGTGGAAACAGTGAGCACTTGGAGTCACTTCCGGACAGTCAGCTGAGGTCCTCAGTGGTTGGACACCCTCGAGTGGCAGGGACCGTCAGCCGGAAAAATAGTCTGAACACGGCCAAAGTGTTTGTTTGTTTAGTTAGTTTGTGTTTGTTTCTTTCTTTTCCGACCAGTGAACTGGGACTAAAAAGGGGCTGGCATCAGCGCTGGTTGTGGTCGTGCAAAACCGACTGTGTCACAAACCACCAGCTTGATATAGCCGTCATTGGACTAATGTGCGTATCGGGTAAGGAAGTTTTGCGATTGTGATGTCTGTCTGTCTGTCTGTCTGTCTCTTTGCCTGTCTGTCTGTCTGTTTTGACGACAGTCCTTTTTCTCATTTAAAAAAAAATTATTTATTTGTATTTGTATTTCTCTTTTTATCACAACAGATTTCTCTGTGTGAAATTCGGGCTGCTCTCCACAGGGAGAGCGCGCTCGCTACACTACAGCGCCACCCATTTATTTTTGTATTTTTTCCTGCGTGCAGTTTTATTCGGTTTTTTTTTTTTTTTTTTTTTTACTATCGAAGTGGATTTTTCTACAGAATTTTACCAGGAACAACCCTTTTGTTGTCGTGGGTTCTTTTTTTACGTGCGCTAAGTGCATGCTGCACACGGGACCTCGGTTTATCGTCTCATCCGGATGATAACGGTTTGTCTTTTTTGTCGGTCGTTACGTCTTTCTGTCCCGTGTATTGTTGTTTGTCGGCTTGCCTGCCTCTTCCACTTTGTATCTCTGTCTATCTGTCTATCTATCAATCTATCTGTCTATCTGTCCTGCCTCTTCCAGTTTGTATCTCTGTCTATCTGTCTGTCTATCAATCTATCTGTCTATCTGTCCTGTCTCTTCCAGTTTGTATCTCTGTCTATCTGTCTGTCTATCAATCTATCTATCTATCTATCCTGTCTCTTCCAGTTTGTATCTCTATCTATCTATCTATCTATCTATCTATCTATCTATCTGTCTATCTGTCTATCTGTCCTGTCTCTTCCAGTTTGTATCTCTGTCTATCTGTCTGTCTATCAATCTATCTGTCTATCTGTCCTGTCTCTTCCAGTTTGTATCTCTGTCTATCTATCTATCTATCTCTATCTATCTCTATCTATCTATCTATCTATCTGTCTATCTATCTATCTCTATCTATCTATCTATCTCTATCTATTTATCTATCTATCTCATCTATCTCTATCTATCTATCTATCTATCTATCTATCTCTATCTATCTATCTATCTCTATCTATGTATCTATCTATGTATCTATCTGTCTATCTATCTGTCTATCTATCTATCTATCTATCTATCTATCTGTCTATCAATCTATGTATCTATCTGTCTATCTATCTATCAATCTATGTATCTATCTGTCTATCAATCTATCTATCTATCTATCTATCTATCTATCTATCTATCTATCTATCTGTCTGTCTGTCTATCTGTTCGTTTGCCTGCCTATTGTTCAGGAATATGTTATGCATATATGAATATGTATGTATGTATGAATGTATGTATGTATGTGTCTGCCTGTCTGTCTACCAGTTTGTCTGCTTTTCTGTATCTTTCTGTCAATCTGTCTATTCATCCATCCTTCCACCTGTCCACCTATCTTTCAGTTTGTCTATTTGTCTGCCTATCTATCCGTCTGTCTGTGCGTTTGACTTGAGAAAATAAACAGCCTTTTATCTACACCCCCACCCCCTCCTTCGTCGCCACAAAACAGGACAATGCGGTTTTTAATCTTGACTATATCCTGATTGTATTTGTGTGTGGATATGTGTGTGTGTGTGTGTGTGTGTGTGTGTGTGATGTGTTCAGTCTCCAGAAATGTGTCCTTTCACGTTTAATCTAGAGGACCGTACCGTACAGA
Source organism: Babylonia areolata (assembly GCF_041734735.1). Classification (NCBI taxonomy): domain Eukaryota; kingdom Metazoa; phylum Mollusca; class Gastropoda; order Neogastropoda; family Buccinidae; genus Babylonia; species Babylonia areolata. Next base: position 5,647,927 of record NC_134881.1, read on the forward strand.
GGACTGTGTCACTTAAAATATACATTAATGATGATGATGATTATCATTATCAATTTTGCAATAATAGCGCCCACGGGTCATGAAAATAATAAAATATGGCCCCATCTCCCAGCCTCAACACTAGTGAGCTGGTCAGATGTGTCCAGTAGCGTTCAGTATCAGGATGCGCATAGCTTGTCAATTCCTTTTCTCGAGAACTGTATCTGCGTCTCAAGTTTTACCACGCCTCGCATCCTCGCGTCAACTGAGGTTAATGAAGAACAAAAGTAGAACGGTTTACTAGAAATTAGCTCGAATGGTGACGAAAATCTCAGTGACAGATTCAGAATCTTTTTAACGTTGTCCTGAAAACAACAGCAGCAACAACAACAACAACAACAGTTTTCACATCCGCAGAGTAACAGTTTGCAGTTATTGAGGACCAAACGAAAGATTTCAGAAAAACGCGCACGCACGCGCGTGTACACCCCCAGCCAGCCCTTTCACACACGAGCGCACGCACGCGCATTTTTGTTCGTGAATTTCTGCGCAGGCCATTTTAGTATTTCCTTTTTCATGCGAATGAAACTCTTCTCCATTAATTTTATCTCTATTATTTTTCAGACATTGTGCTGGTGTGAATGCGTATCTGTGTCTGTGGCGGTGAGCGCGCGCGTGGTCTGAGATTGCTGAAGTGAATCTGTTTCATTCATTTTGAGTCATTTTGTTTTTATTTGTTATTTGTTATTTTTTTTCCCTAATCTTTTTATTTTATTCACTTACTTGTTTACGTGTTGAGCATGCAAACAAACACACACACACACATACATACATACATATATACATACACACATACACACACATACATACATACATACATATATACATACACACATACATACATTCACGCATATACACATACATACATACATAGTTCTCCTCCTCTATCATCTCCTCAATACAGTTCCTCGGCTCTAAAGGCCCGACCAGCATGTTGGGTGTACGCGTAGGTCCGGCAGTCATCTGTGCACCAAGCTCCTTCCCCTTCCTTCAGCGCATGTTGGACGTCAGCACTAAAATGTCCTTCCGACACCGTGAGCTTAGACGTCAGCACTAAAATATCCTTCCGACAACGTGAGCTTACACGTCAGCACTAAAATGTCCTTCCGACACCGTGAGCTTAGACGTCAGCACTAAAATGTCCTTCCGACACCGTGAGCTTACACGTCAGCACTAAAATATCCTCCCGACACCGTGAGCTTAGACGTCAGCACTAAAATGTCCTTCCGACACCGTGAGCTTAGACGTCAGCACTAAAATGTCCTTCCGACACCGTGAGCTTAGACGTCAGCACTAAAATGTCCTTCCGACACCGTGAGCTTAGACGTCAGCACTAAAATGTCCTTCCGACACCGTGAGCTTAGACGTCAGCACTAAAATGTCCTTCCGACACCGTGAGCTTAGACGTCAGCACGAAAATGTCCTTCCGACACCGTGAGCTTAGACGTCAGCACTAAAATGTCCTTCCGACACCGTGAGCTTAGACGTCAGCACTAAAATGTCCTTCCGACACCGTGAGCTTAGACGTCAGCACTAAAATGTCCTTCCGACACCGTGAGCTTAGACGTCAGCACTAAAATGTCCTCCCGACAACGTGAGCTTAGACGTCAGCACTAAAATGTCCTTCCGACAACGTGAGCTTAGACGTCAGCACTAAAATGTCCTCCGACAACGTGAGCTTAGACGTCAGCACTAAAATGTCCTTCCGACACCGTGAGCTTAGACGTCAGCACTAAAATGTCCTTCCGACAACGTGAGCTTAGACGTCAGCACTAAAATGTCCTTCCGACACCGTGAGCTTAGACGTCAGCACTAAAATGTCCTTTTTTCAACGTGACCAACACGTTATGCGTATCATCCTCAGAACGGCTGGGACGAACAGGGAAGTCCTTCTTATGTTTATTTGTAACCACGAGTGCAGAATGTAGTTAGTGATGCTAACAACAATAAACACTTGGCTCTTAACTCTGATATCGCCATAGGTTTTTTTTGTTTTTAAATTTTTTATTTTATTTATTTATTGATTTTCTTTAAAAATGAGTAGAACTACAATGAACATTGCATTATAGGTGTGTTGAGGAAGAAGAAGAAGAAGAAAAAAAAAGAAAACAGAAAACGAAAGGAAAAAAACCCCACACAAAACAAACAAACAAACAAGAAAAAACAAAAAAAAAAAACAACAACAACCAAAAAAACAAAAACAAACAAACAAACAAAACCCCCCACAACAACAAACAACAGCAACAAAGCCATCAAATATTAACAAACAAAGAAAACACAGTGTGAAAAGAGACCCTTGAAAAGTCAACGATACAGCAATGAAGTGTTGAAACACGCACCTATATACACACGTATACAAACACACACAAACACATACACAATACACACACGCATACACACAGACACAGACAGCCAGACATACACACACACTGAGACACAGACACTAACAGACACACAGACACAGACACACACACACACACACACACACACACACACACACATGTATAATAGAGTGGGTTTGACTACGGAATTTAGCCAGGGACAGCTGTCTCGTTGCCTTGGTTTTAAAATTTTTTTATTATTATTATTATTATTATTTTTTAATACACGCGTTAAATTAAGTGCACACCACACACATTTTATCGTCTCATCCTAATGGCCACTGTCCAGATCACCACTCAACGTCTCGTGGAGGGGTAAAAGAAAGGCTGGCAAGTGGAGGATTCGAACCGGCGTACGCCCAGATTCTCTCGCTTCCTTGGCGGACGCGTTATCATTAGGACACTACTCAACTCGACTCGTACTGCTTGAAAAAAAAAAAAAAAAAAAAAAACCGAAAAAAAGAAGAAAAAAATGAAGGGAAAAAAGAAGAAAAGAAGAAAAGAAGAAGAAGAAGAAGAAGAAGAAGAAAGTAACTGCTTATTCTATTCCTTTGGGGCATTTCAGCTCTTGCGTAAAACCACGGAAGTCAGCGTGATCAGGATCTGGGATCAATGCAGGGAATTGTGGTTTAACTCTCTCCATACGAACGGCGAAAGAGACGACGCTAACAGCGTTTCACCCCAATTACCATCATCAAAATATTGCAAGCGGAAGGCTTTTATACTGAAGACGTGAATGTTCACAAAGAATACCACAATTCTGACGACGGAAGCTAAAGGTTGGGTCATTCAGACACCCACTGGACATCCGAGGGGTCTGTGTAGAGGAGAACAGAGGACTGGCCGTACTGAGTGAGTTAAAAAGACGCCTGCTGCTGATGATCATTCTGTTTGCGCGGCCCCAGGTTCAGTCACTCCACATCAGTCGTTCCCGCTTGTCTTCCCCTGTCTCAGGACCTTGCACTTCGATCAGCTTCCGAGATCCACTCCACTTACGCATACCCAGATTCAAACTCTCGACTGTTGGCCGCCGTTCTTTCTCTGTCTCTGGACCTTGCAATTGGAATGAACTTCCTCTTTCGCTTCGTCAAGTCTCCACACTCAGCTCTTTCAATTCTGGCCTTTAAACCCACCTCTTCCCAAAATAGCCTCCCTTCCCTGCCTCTTCCTTGTCTTTAGTTTCTCCAGTTTTAGAGTTATGCGTGCGTGAGAATGACTGGTGCGAAAGCGCTTAGATTTGGCTATGCACAAGATTCAGCGCTATATAAGTACCATTATTATTATTATTATTATTGTTATTATTATTATTATTATTATTGTTCGAACGATCTCCCTCTTTCCGCTCATCAGTCATGTCTCTGCACTCAGCTCTTTCAACTCTGGCTTTAAAAAACAACTACCTCTTCTCCAAATAGCCCCCCCCCCCCCGAGTACCCTCCCCCCAACTCCTTCCCACTTTCTACACCTGACCCCCTTTCTCCGGCCTCTTCCGTATCAACAGTTTCTTCAGCTTTCTATTTGTTTACATGTAGGCTGTTTATAAGTTTGTTTGGTTTTCGTTTCCGTGAATTCTTCTTCTTCTTCTTCTTCTGCGTTTACTCGTATGCACACGAGTGGGCTTTTACGTGTATGACCGTTTTTACCCCGCCATGTAGGCAGCCATACTCCGTTTTCGGGGGTGTGCGTGCTGGGTATGTTCTTGTTTCCATAACCCACCGAACGCTGACATGGATTACAGGATCTTTAACGTGCGTATTTGATCTACTGCTTGCATATACACACGAAGGGGGTTCAGGCACTAGCAGGTCTGCACATATGTTGACCTGGGAGATCGTAAAAAATCTCCACCCTTCACCCACCAGGCGCCGTCACCGTGATTCGAACCCGGGACCCTCAGATTGACAGTCCAATCGCTTTAACCACTCGGCTATTGCGCCCGTCGTTTCCGTGAATTCGAGCTATGCATGCATGTGCATGATTGGTGTGTAAGCGCTTTGATTTATTGCTGCATAAGATTCAGCGCTATATGTACCTATATACTAATTATTATTATCATTGTCATAGTGATAATAATAATACTAATGACAGCAGCACAACTGAACGCACTGGTAAGGCCTTGAGTGCATGCATATAATATACCTTTTTTATATACTTATTCGAGAGCAGTTCTCCTGTATAATTTTGCCAGAGGAAAACACTGGCGTTGCCATGGCTTTTTTTTCCCCCACAGTGCG
>NC_134881.1:5655080-5660080 GCF_041734735.1 Babylonia areolata
CGTGGGCTATATAACTCAGTGATGGTCTTATAGTGGACAGAATGGTGGATGGGATACTTGGATATGTCACTCAGTGATGGTCTTGATATGGTCATATACTTACTGAATAGCACAGTGGATATTATATTTGGATCGTTGTGTGTATTTCAGGACCTCCTGACAAATAAATCCCAAAACTAAAAACCGGAGGTTTGATACCCGAAGGATTCAGTAGTTGATTCACTACTATAGATACTTCCTACACTTCTTTACGGAAAATGAAGACATCTGGGCTTGGTTTTATCATTCACACACACACACACACACACACACACACACACACACACACACGCGCGCCTGTACCACCGGTGAGCAGACACTGAGCTAGGTATTGTCGACCACAGTGTACTGTTTGTCACAATACACTGCCTAGCGGCGGTGGCGTTCCGCACGGACCCACACAACTCTAAGTTCCCACTTGATGGCCGACAGGAAGTCTCGTCTCTTCACCACTGAAGAGCGACATCCGGCACGCGACGTTTGGGCTGGTTCCGGCTTCTCTCCCTTGACTGAACGTGTTATGTGTAGAGGAGGCTGTACTGGTATCGCGGTAGACGTTGAATATCTGCCGATTTGGAAACGGGAACAGTATCCTGGTTTGGGTTCCTGGTTTTTGTACGTACACGTACATGTACACGTAGCCCGGAGCAGCTGGCTCAGGACTTTCATTATGATAATTGTTTGCGACAGAAGAGGGACGGGGCGAAGTGGCGTGAAGGTTCAGTTGGGGAGGGTGGGGGGTGGTGGGGGGGATGGGGGTGGGGGGTGAACGTACTGAATGGGATGGTGGAGAGGGTTGGGGTTAGGGTCGGAAATGGGAAGGGAAGGAAGGAGATGAAGACAGCAGTCTGTAGCGAAACGAAACGAAACGAAACGAATTTTTATTTAACGAGGGTAGTGGAGTAAACACAGCTGCTTTTTGTTTTTTTTAAATTTATTTATTTTTATACATCCAGCCCTCAAGGGCAAAGAAAACAAACAAACAAAACAAAAAAACAACAAAACAAAAAAACCAAACAAACAACAACAACAACAAAAACCGCTTGAGCCAGTCTGTTGTGACAGCAAAAATGTTTGGATTTTAAATATCCGTATTTTTGTTTGGTTTTGTAATGACAGTGATGATTTTACAGTTTGTTTTTGATTGGAGAATGTTTTAGCTGTTGTGATCTATGGCCGCTGTCGTTTTCTTGTCAGTTGTTGTTTGTTTTGCCTTGTTTTGTTTTGTTTTGTTCACACTCGGATGGAGGTTGATAAGAAGACAAACAAACATGTACTCACGCACTCATGCACACAGACACAGACTGACAGACACACACACACACACGCGCGCGCGCACACACACACACTGTGACACACACAGACATACAGACAGATAGACTGACAGAAACACACACAAACTGCAAACTCACACACGTGTACACACATGCGCACGCGCACGCGCACACACACACACACACCGCAAACTCTCTCTCTCTCTCTCACACACACGCACGCACGCACACACACACACACACACACACACACACACACACACACACTCACACACACACACACACGCACGCACACATCAAACGAAAAAGACCACAGCGCTTGCCATTTGAACTAACCGCTTTGAGGATCTGACGTGTCAAAGCAATATTTGTCAGGTCCACCAGAAACGGTATACCTCTCATGCCTAGGCAACTGGTCGTATAGCGTCTGCACTTGTATGCAAGTAGTTTTGTTGTGGTGTACGTATTTTGATATACGGTATATATGGAAGACGTTTATCTGAGATGAGAACTCGACCATTTTGAAGGCGAGGGTAAACACTGGCTCAGTGGTGGAAGATATGTGAGTGTGAGTGACAGCAGGTAAGTAAAACTTAGATCATTCAAAGGTTGTGTGGAAACGAGCGGATGGCAAGATGGTAGTGTGTTGGGTGGTTGTGCTGTGTTGTGTTCTTTTTTCATTGTGTTAAATTGAACTGTATTGTATTGTGATGAAGTGCATTATAGCGTGTAGTGTAGTGTAGTTACTACTACCTTTTTTATATTATAATTATTATTTATTTATGTAAGCTTATCTATTATTTATTCACCTTTATTTTATTTTTATTTATTTATTCATTTATTTATTATTTTTATTTTTTAATTTTTTAAATTATTTATTTATTTATTTATTTATTTTTCTCAAGGCCTGACTAAGCGCGTTGGGTTACGCTGCTGGTCAGGCATCTGCTTGGCAGATGTGGTGTAGCGTATATGGATTTGTCCGAACGCAGTGACGCCTCCTTGAGCTACTGAAACTGAAACTGAAACTGTAGTGTAGTGTAGTGTATTGTAGTGTAGTGTAGTGTACTGTGTTGTAGTGCGTTCTATAGTGCTGTACTGTACAATGCTGTACAGTAATATGTCATGTTGTAGTACATTGTACTGTACTGCTTTGCACTGTACTGTTTTTTTAAATTTTTTATAGTGTACAGTACTACATTGTGTTGCGGTGCATTTGTACTATATTTTGCAATGCTGCAGTACACTGTATTGCTTTGTACTATACGGTACTGTACTGTACTGTAGTGTGCTGCCTTATTTTGTGTTGTGGTGCATTGTACAGCACTGTATTGAAGTTCATTGTACTGTATTGTATTGTACTGTATTGTATTGTATTGTACTTTACCTTTCTGTACAGTATTGTGCAAAATTGTAATGTACTGTACTGTACTGCACTGCACTGTACTGTACTGAACTGTACTGTACTGTACTGCACTGTACTGTACTGTGTTGTGTTTCACAGTAGTATTCTGTTCCATATTGTACTGCACTGTATCGTATTGTGTTGCGGTGCAATGCACTGCAGTGTATTGTAGTTCAATGTATTGTGTTGAATTGAACTATGATATATTGCGTTGTTGTGCTTTGTACTGTACTGTTCTGCACCCCGTGCAGTACTGCACTGTACTGTACTGTACTGCACTGTACTGAAGGAAGAGGGAAAAGAAGCGAAACACAGTAACAACAACACACAGACATAGACACACACACACGCACGCACACGCGCATGCACACAGACACACACGGGAGACACACACAGATACATACATACATACATACATACATACACACAGACAGACAGACAGACAGACACAGACACAGATACATACACACATACATACATACAGACAGACAGAAACATACATTCATACATACATACATACATACAGACAGACAGACAGACACACACACACACGCAGACACACACAGACACAGATACATACATACATACATACAAGACACAGATACATACATACATACATACAGACAGACAGACACAGATACATACATTCATACACACAGACACACACAGACATACAGACAGACAGACACACACAGACAGACATACACACACGCACACGCGCATACACACACACACACACAGATACAGACATACATACATACTCACAGACAGACACATACAGACAGACATACATACATACATACATACATACATACATACATACATACATACACACAGACACAGATACATACATACAGACACACAGACAGACACACAGACAGACACAGACACACATGCATACATACATGCATACATATACACACACACAGACATATACATACATACATACATAAATACATACATACATACATACATACATACATACATACATACACAGACACAGACACACACAGACACATACACACACGCACGCACACACGCATGTGCGCTGACAGAGCAACAACGTGCTCGGTGGGCATACCATTGGATCACAGATGTTTGTTCTGCACAGTTAGACACACAGAGACAGTAACACATACACACAGACACAGACACACACAGACACACACACACACACACACACTACACACACACACACACACAGACACACACACACTACACATACACACAGACACACACACACACAGACACACACACACTACACACACACACATACACACACACACACACACACACACTACACACACACACACACACACTACACACACACACACACACACACACACACACACACACACACATACACACAGACACACACACACACACTACACACACACACACACACACACACACACACACACACACACACACACACACACACTACTACACACACACAGACACACACACACACACACACAGAGACACACTACACACACACACACATACACACACACACTGACACACTACACACACACACACACACACACACACACACACACACACACACACACACACACACACACACACACACGACGTGTTCAATCCCTCCTGTAGAGGCATGTTGGCCCAGTGGCAAACACGTCCACCAAAGTTGCGAGAGAGTCTGAGCGCACAGGATCAGGGTCGAATCCCACACTGCCCGCAGTATTCCCACGCCCCACACCCTCCTCTGTACTTCAGGTGGTGGCCTGCACACCAGTCATTCCGATGAAAAACAAACAAACAAACAAACAAAAAAAAACCCCACCCAACTTGTTGCCATCCAGTATGACTGACTATCTTTTAAATCTCGTCTCAAAACTCAGGTCCACTTCCTTTGCGTTAGCTGTGCTTGACTATGTGTGCATACATATGTATGTGTACATAACTACATGCATGTATATGAATGTGTATTGTGTGTGCGTGTGTTTATGTAAGTTTGTGCCTGCCTATGTGTGCGTATGAGTTAGGGTAGCTGTTAGATACACATGTATGTTAAAATGTATGTATGCAGCGTGTGTGTGTGTGTGTGTGTGTGTGTGTGTGTGTGTGTGTGTGTGTGTGTGTGTGTGTGTGTGTGTGTGGTCACATTTTGGTGTGTGTATGTAACATAGATATGATGTATTATGTTAACAAAAGCGTTTTTGTAAAGCACCTAGAGCAGATTTCTGGATAGTGTGCTATATAAGTATCCATTATTATTATTATTACATTCAACTGTGAAAACAACATTTCTTTTGCTG
>NC_134881.1:5665080-5667580 GCF_041734735.1 Babylonia areolata
CTGTGTCTGTGTGTGTCTGTGTGTGTGTGTGTCTGTGTGTGTCGGTGTGTGTCTGTGTCTGTGTGTGTCGGTGTGTGTCTGTGTCTGTGTGTCGGTGTGTGTCTGTGTCTGTGTGTCGGTGTGTGTCGGTGTGTGTCTGTGTCTGTGTGTCTGTGTGTGTCTGTGTCTGTGTGTCGGTGTGTGTCTGTGTCTGTGTGTGTCTGTGTGTGTCTGTGTCTGTGTGTGTCGGTGTGTGTCTGTGTCTGTGTGTGTCTGTGTCTGTGTCTGTGTATGTCTGTGTCTGTGTGTCGGTGTGTGTCTGTGTCTGTGTGTCTGTGTCTGTGTGTGTCGGTGTGTGTCTGTGTCTGTGTGTGTCTGTGTCTGTGTGTCTGTGTGTGTCTGTGTCTGTGTGTGTCGGTGTGTGTCTGTGTCTGTGTGTGTCGGTGTGTGTCTGTGTCTGTGTGTGTCGGTGTGTGTCGGTGTGTGTGTGTGTGTGTCTGTGTGTCTGTGTGTGTCTGTGTCTGTGTGTGTCGGTGTGTGTGTGTGTCTGTGTGTGTCTGTGTCTGTGTGTCTGTGTGTGTCTGTGTCTGTGTGTGTCGGTGTGTGTCTGTGTCTGTGTGTGTCGGTGTGTGTCTGTGTCTGTGTGTCGGTGTGTGTCTGTGTCTGTGTGTGTCGGTGTGTGTCTGTGTCTGTGTCTGTGTCTGTGTGTCTGTGTCTGTGTGTGTCGGTGTGTGTCTGTGTCTGTGTGTGTCGGTGTGTGTCTGTGTCTGTGTGTCTGTGTGTGTCTGTGTCTGTGTGTCTGTGTGTCTGTGTGTGTCGGTGTGTGTCTGTGTCTGTGTGTGTCGGTGTGTGTCTGTGTCTGTGTGTGTCTGTGTGTGTCTGTCGGTGTGTCGGTGTATGTCTGTGTCTGTGTGTGTCGGTGTGTGTCTGTGTCTGTGTGTCTGTGTGTGTCTGTGTTTGTGTGTGTCTGTGTGTGTCTGTGTCTGTGTGTGTCGGTGTGTGTCTGTGTCTGTGTGTGTCGGTGTGTGTCTGTGTCTGTGTGTGTCGGTGTGTGTCTGTGTCTGTGTGTCTGTGTGTGTCTGTGTGTGTCGGTCTGTGTCTGTGTCTGTGTGTCTGTGTGTGTCTGTGTCTCTGTGTGTCGGTGTGTGTCTGTGTCTGTGTGTCGGTGTGTGTCTGTGTCTGTGTGTCGGTGTGTGTCTGTGTCTGTGTGTCTGTGTGTCTGTGTGTGTCGGTGTGTGTCTGTGTCTGTGTGTGTCGGTGTGTGTCTGTGTCTGTGTGTGTCTGTGTGTGTCTGTCGGTGTGTCGGTGTATGTCTGTGTCTGTGTGTGTCGGTGTGTGTCTGTGTCTGTGTGTCTGTGTGTGTCTGTGTTTGTGTGTGTCTGTGTGTGTCTGTGTCTGTGTGTGTCGGTGTGTGTCTGTGTCTGTGTGTGTCGGTGTGTGTCTGTGTCTGTGTGTGTCGGTGTGTGTCTGTGTCTGTGTGTCTGTGTGTGTCTGTGTGTGTCGGTGTGTGTCTGTGTCTGTGTGTCGGTGTGTGTCTGTGTCTCTGTGTGTCGGTGTGTGTCTGTGTCTGTGTGTCGGTGTGTGTCTGTGTCTGTGTGTCGGTGTGTGTCGGTGTGTGTCTGTGTCTGTGTGTCTGTGTGTGTCTGTGTCTGTGTGTCGGTGTGTGTCTGTGTCTGTGTGTGTCGGTGTGTGTCTGTGTCTGTGTGTGTCTGTGTCTGTGTCTGTGTATGTCTGTGTCTGTGTGTCGGTGTGTGTCTGTGTCTGTGTGTCTGTGTCTGTGTGTGTCGGTGTGTGTCTGTGTCTGTGTGTGTCTGTGTCTGTGTGTCTGTGTGTGTCTGTGTCTGTGTGTGTCGGTGTGTGTCTGTGTCTGTGTGTGTCGGTGTGTGTCTGTGTGTGTCGGTGTGTGTCGGTGTGTGTGTGTGTGTGTGTCTGTGTGTCTGTGTGTGTCTGTGTCTGTGTGTGTCGGTGTGTGTCTGTGTCTGTGTGTGTCTGTGTCTGTCTGTCTGTGTGTGTCTGTGTCTGTCTGTCGGTGTGTGTCTGTGTCTGTCTGTCGGTGTGTGTCTCTGTCTGTCTGTCGGTGTGTGTCTGTGTCTGTCTGTCGGTGTGTGTCTGTGTCTGTGTCTGTGTCTGTGTGTCTGTGTCTGTGTGTGTCGGTGTGTGTCTGTGTCTGTGTGTGTCGGTGTGTGTCTGTGTCTGTGTGTCTGTGTGTGTCTGTGTCTGTGTGTCTGTGTGTCTGTGTGTGTCGGTGTGTGTCTGTGTCTGTGTGTGTCGGTGTGTGTCTGTGTCTGTGTGTGTCTGTGTGTGTCTGTCGGTGTGTCGGTGTATGTCTGTGTCTGTGTGTGTCGGTGTGTGTCTGTGTCTGTGTGTCTGTGTGTGTCTGTGTTTGTGTGTGTCTGTGTGTGTCTGTGTCTGTGTGTGTCGGTGTGTGTCTGTGTCTGTGTGTGTCGGTGTGTGTCTGTTTCTGTGTGTCTGTGTGTGTGTGTGTCTGTGTGTGTCGGTGTGTGTCTGTGTCTGTGTGTCT
>NC_134881.1:5677580-5682580 GCF_041734735.1 Babylonia areolata
GGGAGAGAGAGACAGACAGACAGACAGACAGACAGATGTGCGGCCGATTGTGTGCTTACGCGTGCCTGTGCGTGTGGTGTGGAGGAGAGGCGGGAGCTGCCTGCCATTCCATGGGTACGGAATATAAACCACACTTGACCAACAAAACCACTGAGATGTAAACAACACGAGTAGAGTTATCCGTAAGTCCGGGAATACCAGGAAATGTAGCCGTGCTCTGGAATTTCTGGCGCGGCGTCGAGAATAGCAGACTCTCTCTCTCACTGACACATCACTTTGTGCAGTGTAAAGAACAGTAAGCCGAACCTTTATAACAGCCATGATTTTTCTCTTTAACTGATTTTGTCTTGTCTTCCTCATTATCGAAATGTGTGTGTGTGTGTGTGTGTGTGTGTGTGTGTGTGTGTGTGTGTGTGTTCTCTCTCTCTCTCTCTCTTTGTGTGTGTGTGTGTGTGTGTGTGTGTGTGTGTGTTCTCTCTCCCTCTCTCTTTGTGTGTGTGTGTGTGTGTGTGTGTGTGTGTGTGTGTGTGTGTGTGTGTGTGTGTGTGTGTGTGTGTGTGTGTATGTGTGTGTGTTCTCTCTCTCTCTCTCTCTCTTTGTGTGTGTGTGTGTGTGTTCTTTCTCTCTCTCTCTTTGTGTGTGTGTGTGTGTGTGTGTGTGTGTGTGTTCTCTCTCTCTCCCTCTCTCTTTGTGTGTGTGTGTGTGTGTGTGTGTGTGTGTGTGTGTGTACGTGCATTCATGTAACCCATGACATAGTGCTCACGGCAACAACGACGTTGTGTTCATGCTTCCAGTACTGCTTATATACCACACCCACTTATTTTCGAAGCTACCCCTGCCCCTCCACACACACACACACACACGAGCGTACACACACACACACACACACACGCGCGCGCGCGCACACACACACACACACGCGCGCGCGCGCACACACACACACACACACAGAGACACACACACGCTAGGTATTGCTTTCTATAGTCATTGGTAGTGTTTTATATGGACTTTTTACAGCTTGGTTTTATTTCACATCGACTGTTTTATTTATTTATTTATTTATTTATTATTATTTTTTACAGCTTTGAATTGTTTTTTTTATGAACATTTACAGCTTGACATTGTTTTCTTGGGGCTGTATGGCATCTTGGTATGGTATTCTATGAACTTTGTATGGCTTAGTATTGTTTTATATGGACGTTTTTTTTACAGTTTGTTTGATACTATGTTATGTGGGGGAGGAAGGTGGCAGAATGGTTAAGACGCTCAGCTGCCAATACAGAGAGTCCGTGAGGGTGTGGGTTCGAATCCCGCTCTCGCCCTTTCTCCCAAGTTTGACTGGAAAATCAAACTGAGCGTCTAGTCTTTCGGATGAGACGATAAACCGAGGTCCCGTGTGCAGCACGCACTTGGCGCACTGAAAAAGAACCCATGGCAACGAGAGTGTTGTCCTCTGGCGAAATTACGTAAAATGAAATCCACTTTCATAGGTACACAAATATGTAAGCATGCACTCAAGGCCTGACTAAGCGCGTTGGGTTATGCTGCTGGTCAGACATCTGCTCAACAGATGTGGTGTAGCGTGTATGGATTTGTCCGAACGCAGTGACGCCTCCTTGAGAAAGTGAAACTGAAACTGAAACTATGTGGAAAATGGATAATGTGTGCGTGGGTGCGTGCGTACGGATGCAGTGTGTGTGTGTGTGTGTGTGTGTGTGTGTGTGTGTGTGTGTGTGTGTGTGTGTGTGTGTGTGTGTGTGTGTGTGATTGTTTTGTTATATATATATATACATGTTGTATGCCTAAATTCCACTATTCTGCATGTAACCTGTATGTATCACTGACTTTACCACACACCTGATCCTGATCCTGAAAGTTTTCAAAAACAAACACCCAACTGGGTGTTGAGGCAGACCGACAGACGGAGACAGGACAGAACAGGAATCGGTGAATAGGAATGGTTAGAGGGGATATGAGAGAGAGAGAGAGAGGTGGGGAGAGAGAGAGGGGGAGAGAGTGGCAGAGAGAAAAGGAGAGAGAGGGAGGGAGAGGAAGATAGAGAGAGAGAGAGAGGGAGAGGAAGAGAGAGAGAGAGAAGGAGAGAGGGGAAGAGAGCGAGAGAGAGAAAGAGAGAGGGAGAGGAAGATAGAGAGAGGGAGAGAGAAGGAGAGGAAGAGAGAGAGAGGGGCAGAGAGAAAGGGAGAGAGGGAGGGAGAGAGAGATAGAGGGAGAGAGAGAGGGGGAGAGAGAGGGGAAGAGAAAGAGAGGGAGAGAGGGGAAGAGAGCGAGAGAGAAAGAGAGGGAGAGAGAGGGGCAGAGAGAAAGGGAGAGAGAGGGAGGGAGAGAGAGATAGAGGGAGAGAGAGAGGGGGAGGGAGAGGGGAAGAGAAAGAGAGGGAGAGAGGGGAAGAGAGCGAGAGAGAGAGAAAGAGAGAGGGAGAGAGAGGGGCAGAGAGAAAGGGAGAGAGAGAGAGGGAGAGAGAGAAAGGGAGAGGGAGGGAGGGAGAGGAAGATAGAGAGAGAGAGAGAGAGGGAGAGGAAGAGAGAGAAAGGGAGAGGAAGAGAGAGAGGGAAGGAGAGAGAGGGGCAGAGACAAATGGAGAGAGAGGGAGGAAGAGAAAGAGAGAGAGAGAGAGAGGGTGAGGAAAATAGAGAGAGAAAGAGAGAGGGAGCGAGAGAGGGAGAGAGGAAGTCAGAGAGAGAAAGGCACACAGAGAGAGAGAGAGAGAGAGAGAAGGAGAGAGAGAGAGAAGGAGAGAGAGGGAGAGAGAGAGAGAAAGGGTAGGAAAGAATGAAACAGGGAAGGAGAAGGATGAAGGTTAAGTGTGTGGGTGTGGCGGGGAAGGAGAGATAGTTGGGTGTTGGGTGGGGGTCGGTGGGATGAAGCTGGGTTTTCCACAGCTGTAGGAGATCTTGTCAAATTCTGGGTTTGATTATAAAAGCTCCCCTAAGAGGTAAATCGGTCAGCAGGGTCGCTGTGTAAGCGGCATCCCTTGTTTAGCGGAACGGTTAGAAACTGTATAAACATCCACATAAACATACATGCACGCACGCGTACGTGCGCGCATGCACTCACACACACACACACACACATATGCATTGATATGTTGATACACACACAAACAGTCAGACAAACACACACACACACACACGCACGCAAGCACGCACGCACGTACACACGCACGCATGCATGACTCATAGGCGCGCTCACATGCAGAAACGCATTTGCAGATGCGCATGCAAACACACCGGCACATCTCACACACGCACGCGCGCGCATACATACATACACACACACACGCACACACACACATATATGCATACAGACACACCACGCCACTGCACCCGCCCGTACGCGTTCACACACACACACACACACACACAAAATATGTGCGTGACGTCCAGTGTCAGCCTGAGTGATGATGGAGCCACATGTACATACATATACGCTAGACACGTATGTACGTATCAAGAGTATCCTACACACCAATAAAATCAGTCACAAGGCGTTTCTTTTTCTTCCTTTCTTTCCTTTTTATACACGTTGTTAGTGTGTTGTTTTATTATGTATGTGTGTTGTTCTTCAAATAGTAAAGAGTGATAACTCTCTCCATATACACGTTGTTAGTGTGTTGTTCTGTTATGTATGTATGTTGTTCTTCAAATAGTAAAGAGTGGTAACTCTCTCCATATACACGTTGTTAGTGTGTTGTTTTATTATGTATGTGTGTTGTTCTTCAAATAGTAAAGAGTGATAACTCTCTCCATATACACGTTGTTAGTGTGTTGTTTGTTTTATTCTGTATGTGTGTTGTTCTTCAAATAGTAAAGAGTGGTAACTCTCTCCATATACACGTTGTTAATGTGTTGTTTTATTTTGTATGTGTGTTGTTCTTCAAATAGTAAAGAGTGGTAACTCTCTCCATATACACGTTGTTAGTGTGTTGTTTTATTCTGTATGTATGTTGTTCTTCAAATAGTAAAGAGTGGTAACTCTCTCCATATACACGTTGTTAGTGTGTTGTTTTATTCTGTATGTATGTTGTTCTTCAAATAGTAAAGAGTGGTAACTCTCTCCATATACACGTTGTTAGTGTGTTGTTTTATTCTGTATGTATGTTGTTCTTCAAATAGTAAACAGTGGTAACTCTCTCCATATACACGTTGTTAGTGTGTTGTTTTATTCTGTATGTATGTTGTTCTTCAAATAGTAAAGAGTGGTAACTCTCTCCATATACATGTTGTTAGTGTGTTGTTTGTTTTATTCTGTATGTATGTTGTTCTTCAAATAGTAAAGAGTGGTAACTCTCTCCATATACACGTTGTTAGTGTGTTGTGTGTTTTATTCTGTATGTGTGTTGCTCTTCAAATAGTAAAGAGTGTAACTCTCTCCATATGCATGTTGTTAGTGTGTTGTTTTATTCTGTATGTATGTTGTTCTTCAAATAGTAAAGAGTGGTAACTCTCTCCATATACACGTTGTTAGTGTGTTGTTTTATTCTGTATGTGTGTTGTTCTTCAAATAGTAAAGAGTGGTAACTCTCTCCATATACACGTTGTTAGTGTGTTGTTTTATTCTGTATGTATGTTGTTCTTCAAATAGTAAAGAGTGGTAACTCTCTCCATATACACGTTGTTAATGTGTTGTTTTATTCTGTATGTATGTTGTTCTTCAAATAATAAAGAGTGGTAACTCTCTCCATATACACGTTGTTAGTGTGTTGTTTTATTTTGAATGTGTGTTGTTCTTCAAATAGTAAAGAGTGGTAACTCTCTCCATATACACGTTGTTAGTGTGTTGTTTTATTTTGAATGTGTGTTGTTCTTCAAATAGTAAAGAGTGGTAACTCTCTCCATATACACGTTGTTAGTGTGTTGTTTGTTTTATTCTGTATGTATGTTGTTCTTCAAATAGTAAAGAGTGTAACTCTCTCCATATACACGTTGTTAGTGTGTTGTTTGTTTTATTCTGTATGTGTGTTGTTCTTCAAATAGTAAAGA
>NC_134881.1:5687580-5690080 GCF_041734735.1 Babylonia areolata
AATGGTCAGAAGTTAGCAGTGCCCAGTTAATGGTCAGAAGTTAGCAGTGCCCAGTTAATGGTCAGGAGAAGTTAGCAGTGCCGACCCAGTTAATGGTCAGGAGAAGTTAGCAGTGCCGACCCAGTTAATGGTCAGGAGAAGTTAGCAGTGCCGACCCAGTTAATGGTCAGGAGAAGTTAGCAGTGCCGACTCAGTTAATGGTCAGGAGAAGTTAGCAGTGCCGACCCAGTTAATGGTCAGGAGAAGTTAGCAGTGCCGACCCAGTTAATGGTCAGGAGAAGTTAGCAGTGCCGACCCAGTTAATGGTCAGGAGAAGTTAGCAGTGCCCAGTTAATGGTCAGGAGAAGTTAGCAGTGCCGACCCAGTTAATGGTCAGGAGAAGTTAGCAGTGCCGACCCAGTTAATGGTCAGGAGAAGTTAGCAGTGCCGACCCAGTTAATGGTCAGGAGAAGTTAGCAGTGCCGACCCAGTTAATGGTCAGGAGAAGTTAGCAGTGCCGACCCAGTTAATGGTCAAATCCTGTCAAAAAGTCCCAACACTTCACAACCATCACAGACACTAATGCAGTTTGAACAATGTTAGTAAGTGATCGGCACAGGTCAGGTATCGGTCAGTATCAGTTTCAGTTTCAGTAGTTCAAGGAGGCGTCACTGCGTTCGGACAAATCCATACACGCTACACCACATCTGCCAAGCAGATGCCTGACCAGCAGCGTAACCCAACGCGCTTAGTCAGGCCTTGAGAAAAAAACAACAAAAAAACCGTACCAGTGCATCATGATAATGCACACACGTGACGAAATAACGCACTTTTCGTTAATGGTCAGCAGCGGTCAGCAATGGTCACACAGCGGTGGTCAGTAGTGAAAAACCTACCAACGGGTCATGATATAAGGCGCACACATGTCAACATATGCACAGAATGTATCAACACATGGAATAGAAACAGAAACATTTGTGTACGTAGGCGGAAGAGGACGCTTTGGGACACATTTTCGAATGATGTCAGTGGAGGACTGGAAGACTATGTTGGGCGGCGTCCCAAATTGTATTTGTATTTCTTTTTATCACAACAGATTTCTCTGTGTGAAATTAGGGCTGCTCTCCCCAGGGAGAGCGCGTCGCTATACTACAGCGCCACCCCCCCCCCCCCTTTTTTTTTAAAAATATTTTTTCCTGCGTGCAGTTTTAGTTGTTTTTTCTATCGAAGTGGATTTTTCTACAGAATTTTGCCAGGAACAACCCTTTTGTTGCCGTGGGTTCTTTTACGTGCGTTAAGTGCATGCTGCACACGGGACCTCGGTTTATCGTCTCATCCGAATGACTAGCGTCCAGACCACCACTCAAGGTCTAGTGGAGGGGGAGAAAATCTCGGCTGCTGAGCCGTGATTTGAACTAGCGCGCTCAGATTCTCTTGGTTCCCAGGCGGACGCGTTACCTCTAGACCATCACTCCACTTATGGAGTTGAAGACTCTTGGGGACAGTTTAGGTCACTGGCTGGTCCCGGGGGGGGCGGGGGGGGGGATGATTTAGAACACTGATACGTCCCTCGGGGGACCTACAGAAGGGGGTGGGGGGGAACGATTTAGGGCGTTACACCACCCTCTCCACCAGGATTTGAGAGGTGGTCTGGGTGTTTGTCTTTCCGGTGAGACATGAAACCTAGGTCCTGTGTGCTGCATTGCACTCAGCGAATGTAAAGGAGCCTTTTTTTCTTCTTTTTCTTTTTAAATACAATATAATCTTAAAGAAGGCTCTGAGAATCGTTTTTCATTGTCACTTTAAGGATGTTTTTTTTTTTTAATGACAAACTGGTTAAAACATCGAATCCCTCCCCCCCCCCCTTTCACCCCCCCCTCCCCCACGCACACACACACACCCACAGCACCACCGCCCCAGTGTTTTCGAACATTTGATTCCTTTTGTCATGACAATACTTTACAAAATAAAATTGGACATTTTTCCTTTCAGTTTCTTCCGTGGATTTTCTTTCTTCCTCCTTCTTCTATGATTTCCTTTCAGTCTGTTTATATCATCATTGACTAAAGAAAGGAGCGCCAGTTTCTTTCCAACCTCCCAAACAAAACTTTTCGTTTTTTTTTGGGTTTCTCCTTTTCTTTGGAGTGTGGGGATGGGTGGGGGTGAAGGAGAGGTTGGGGCTTTGTCTTGCCTCCTGCTCCTCCCCCTCCTCCTCTTTCTCCCCCTCCTCCTCCTCTTCCTCCTCCTCTTCCTCCTCCTCCTCTTCTTCTTCCTCCTCCTCCTCCCACTCTTCCTCCTCCTCCCATCCCCCTCTTCCTCCTCTTCCTCCTCCTCCCCCTCTTTCTCCTCCTCCTCCCCCTCCTCCTCTTTCTCCCCCCTTCTCCTCTTCCCCCTCCTTTTCCTCCTCCCCCTCCTCCTCCTCTTCCTCCTTATTTCTCCTCGCCTTCCCTCATTCTCGCCGCCCCTCCTCCTCCCCCCCCTCCTCCTCCCACTTCCCCTCTTCCTCCTCCTCTTCCTCCTC
>NC_134881.1:5710080-5715080 GCF_041734735.1 Babylonia areolata
AGGTAATCTGAGCACGCTGGTTGGAATCACGGCTCAGCCGCCGATATTTTCTCCCCTTCCACTAGACCTTGAGTGGTGGTCTGGACGCTAGTCATTCGGATGAGACGATGAACCGAGGTCCCGTGTGCAGCATGCACTTCGCGCACGTAAAAGAACCCACGGCAACAAAAGGGTTGTTCCTGGCAAAATTCTGTAGAAAAGTCCACTTCGATAGGAAAAACAAATAAAACTGCACGCAGGGAAAAAAACCAAAAAATGGGTGGGGCTGTAGTGTAGCGACGCGCTCTCCCTGGGGAGAGCAGCCCGAATTTCACACAGAGAAATCTGTTGTGACAAAAAGAGAAATACAATACAATACAATACAAAATTCAGAATTGGTCTGCGAATTGGACCAAAGTTTGAGAGAGTCAACTGACGAGGTTTTAGAGTTGAATGAAAGTACATATAAAAGTCTCTTTCTTTTTTTTTTTTTTTTCAACATTTTTTATTCAGACAAAGGTTTACAGATACAGAATTTATATGTTTTGTGCATTAGAAAGTATAGGGTAGGCATATAATTAAGTTCTAAGTACTGACAAATCTATAACAGCAAAACAATATATGTTCAATGTCAAAGTTCCAAGGTATCATTGAAAAGCTTAATCTTGTATCAAACAATTATAAAGTGCCCATTTTTCCACACACTTGTTATATTCCATAGTTATGTTAAAGGCATACTTGTCTATTTCATATGCCTGTTTGAGGTCCTTTTTGAACATTTGTAATGTTGGTTTTACTTTGTTGATTCTACATTTGTATATATAGAATTTAGCTGTCAATAAGATATATGAGAAACATTCATCTGTTTTCATTTTGTTATGTCCAAAAAGCACCAGTGTGTCATTCAGGTTAAGTCTATCACAATGTAAACACATTTCTTTTAAATATCTCACAAACTCCTTCCAAAAATGTTGTACATGGTTACATTCCCATAAATAATGCAGAATTGTATCTCTTTCATCCTTACAAAAATTACACATGTTATGTGGGAGTATTCCCATCTTCATCAAAACCGAATTTGTCACAAGAATATGGTAATTAATTTTCATCTGGAACCATTTCAACCTTATTTCATGGATTTTTTTTGTATTGAAAAAAATGTTTTTCCAATCAAGCTTGTTTTCAAAAATCAAGTCCCAATTTTTACAGGCATTTGGCTTTTCTGGTTTTCCAATTATTATTTCGTAGAAACATTTCGTTCCTCTTGGTGCCTTTATCATTGTAGTGTATGCTTTATTAAAGCTGATTCCATTGTGATCATTGTTTTCAAATGTTATGTTTTTTTCTCTTAAAAATTTTTTAACTGAATTAACACAACCAAAGAATTCTAACATTGGGACTCGATTTTCAATTTTATCTTGGATTTCTTGAATATTGAAAAAATGTCCATTCCCTTTCACAATGTCTCTCACATAATAAACATCTTTTCTGACCCAGTCTTCAAAATACAAGACTTTACCATCAATCTTAAATTTGTTATTGAAAAACAAAGGTTCCATCAGGATATCTTGCTCAACATGTATATCAGTTTTGTCATAAAATTCTGTGTAGCTACGAAACACATCTTTCCAAAAGGGGTTTATTATACGTCTTCCAACTGTAAGAACTACTGGGCCATATTCTTGTAACATTTCAACTTCTGGACATTCTTTTGATAATATAATTTTCCATTTTGGACGATACGACATATTGTAGCATTTTTTCAACCATGTGAGTTTTAAAGCTTTTATAAATGATAGAATATGTGGAATATTTATACCTCCGTTTTGTACACTGTGCACTGCCACTGATCTTTTAACTTTGTCCTTCTTTTTATCCCATACAAAATTAAAACACATTTTTTGCAATTCTTGAATACTGTTATCTGGTGGATTTGGAAGCATAATCCATAAGTAAATTAATTTTGACAAGATAATCGACTTAAGGACAGCTACTCTTCCTAGAGGTGTAATTGGTCTTTTTATCCACACGTTAAACAGTTTTTTTGTTTCATTGAACTTATCAGTTATATTTAAATCTATCATATTACTTAAATCATTAGTAAACCAGAGCCCAAGGATTTTAAACTGTGGTGGATTCCAATTCATTTTCAAATTTGATAAATAAACTGTATCACAATTACGCTTATTTCCCAGCCATACATTGCATGTTTTTTCGTGATTTAATTTGAGTCCTGAGACTGTTTCAAAATCTTCTAGTTCTTTGAACAGTTCTCCATATGATTTTTTGTCACCCTCTAAAAAATAAGACGTATCATCAGCAAACTGGCTAATCTTAAATTCTACCTCTGATATCTTAATACCTTTTATGTTTGTATTTTGACGAATTTTGCAAGCCATTATCTCTGCGCACAAAATAAACAAATATGGCGAGAGTGGGTCTCCCTGTCTACAGCCTCGTTCAATCTGTATACTTGTAGATACTTTACCATTAACTACTATTGAGGATTTCATATTGGTGTAGAACGCTTTTACCCATCTACGAATATCCTCACCAAAACCCAAATGTTTTAAAACTTTATGCATATATTTCCAACTAACTGAATCAAAAGCCTTTTCAAAGTCTATTGAAACTAATAGTCCTGGTAGATTTTTTTCCTTCAAGTAATAGATTATATCATAAATAAGCCTTAGATTATCTCCTATATATCTGCCAGATACAAAACCCGTTTGATCTTCATTAATAAGTTTATCCAAGACTGTTTTCATTCTATTTGCGATGCAGGTAGAGCCAATTTTATAAGTTACGTTTAACAGAGATATTGGACGCCAGTTTTTAAGATATTCTCTGGGTTTATCTCCTTTTGGTAGGCAAATTATGATACCTTCTCTCTGTGTAATGGACATCTCTTTTTTCTCAAACCCTTCATTTAAAGATCGTACAACAATACCACCTATCTGTTTCCAGAAAAATTTGAAGAAATCAACTGTCATTCCATCTGTTCCTGGGCTTTTACCATTTTTCATATTTTTTAGTGCTAGTGATGCCTCATTCAAAGTTAATTTACCTTCTATCGAGTTGGCTTCTGTCTCTGTTAGTTTAGGCGAATTATTAACGTACTTTTCTAACTTAATGTCTTTTACTTCCTGCTCCTCATACAATTTGTTGTAATACTCTTTCGTTTCTTGCAGCATATCTTCTATCTTATCTAAATTTCTACCATTCTTAGATACTAGTTTAAACATTTGTTTGCTAACATAATGTCTCTTTTCAAGGTTACAAAAATATTTTGATACCTTTTCTCCTTCCGCTGCCCATCTAGCTTTGCTTCTTAACAATATTCCTTGTATTTTAAAAAAGTGTATTGCCCATTGCCATACACGGAAATAAGTAATATACTAGAAAGAGAAAAAGTCTCTTTCTAGTATATTACTTATTTCCGTGTATGGCAATGGGCAATACACTTTTATACTATCTGTACATGAAAGAAAGAGAAAAAAACAGAAAAGTAAACACAGAAGTTAAAGTTAGTTTCGTTTGAGAGAACTGATGAAGAAATAAAAAAGATAGCTGCTCGTTTTGTACACGGGGGGGGGGGGGGGGGGGAGGGGATAGAATTGCTTGAACAGGTATACAATAGTGGACATTGGAACGTTTCTTTCTGACCGTCAGTGTGTGTGTGTGTGTGTGTGTGTGTGTGTGTGTGTGTGTGTGTGTGTGTGTGTGTGTGTGTGTGTGTGTGTCTTCGTACTCTCCTATGTATCTCCTCTTTTCTCTCTTTTTCTCCCTATCCTTGTCTGTCTGTCCGTCTGTCTCTCCTCTCATTCTCTCTCTCCCTCTCTCGCTCATACCGTGGTTCCCGGTAATGGCTCTGTCTGTCTGTCTCTCTTTCTATCTCCCTCACTCTCTTCGTAGTCTTCTCTATATCTCCTCTTGTCTCTCTTTGTCTCTCTCTCTCTCTCCATGTCTGTTTGCCTGTCTCTCTATCCTTGTCTGTCTGTCTGTCTGTCTGTCTCTCCCTGTCTGTCTTTCTGTCTGTCTGTCTGTCTGTCTCTCCCTGTCTGTCTTTCTGTCTGTCTCTCCATGTCTGTCTGCCTGCCAGTGTCTGTCTGTCTCTCCCTGTCTGTCTGTCTGTCTGTCTCTCCCTGTCTGTCTCTTTCACTGTCTGTCTGTCTGTCTCCCTGTCTGTCTGTCTGTCTGTTTGCCTTCCAGTGTCTGTCTGTCTGTCTGGTCTCCATGTCTGTCTGTCTCTCTCCCTGTCTGTCTGTCAGTCTCTCTCCCTGCCTGTTTGCCTGTCTGTCTAGCTCACCTCCACATCTCTCTCTCTCTCATACTGTGGCTCTGACGGTCGCCGTTTGTCTGTCTGTCTGTCTGTCTGTCTCTCCCTCTCTCTCTACATACTCTTCTCTATATCTCCTCCTTTCTCTTTTTTTTTCTCTCTCTCTGTGTCTGTTTGCCTGTCTGCCCACCCCATCCCCACCTGCACCACTGTGTATGTGTTTGTGAGTGGAGTGGAGTGATGGCCTAGAGGGAACGTGTCCGCCTAGGAAGCGAGAGAATCTGAGCGCACTGGTTCGAATCACACCTACTACGGCAGTCGCTAGTATTTTCTCCCCCTCCACTAGACCTTGAGTGGTGGTCTAGGAGCTAGTGATTCGGATTAGACGATAAACAGAGGCCGGATTAGACAGTGAAGAGAGGCCGGATTAGATGATGAACAGAGGCCAGATTAGACGATGAACAGAGGCTGGATTAGACGATGTACAGAGCCCGGATTAGACAGTGAACAGAGGCTGGATTGGACGATGAACAGAGGCCGGATTAGACGATGAACAGAGGCTGGATTAGACGATGTACAGAGCCCGGATTAGACAGTGAACAGAGGCTGGATTAGACAGTGAACAGAGCCCGGAATAGACAGTGAACAGAGGCCGGATTAGACAGTGAACAGGGGCCGGATTAGACAGTGAACAGAGGCCGGATTAGACAGTGAACAGGGGCTGGATTAGACGATGAACAGA
>NC_134881.1:5725080-5745080 GCF_041734735.1 Babylonia areolata
AAGCAGTATCTGAAGCCTAAGAGCGCTATCTGAAGCTAAGCATTTGGCTTAATAAATAAATAAATAAATACATAAATAAACGAATAAATAGATCGATAAATAAGTAAATGAATAGTGTTGATTATTGTCTTGTTTTGAGTTGATTTTGTAATGGACTGTAATACAATATGGCGACTTACATGGATCTGTTCTTGTTAATGTTCACTGTATTCAGATTTTTGTTCTTTTCCTTTTTTCCCCCTCTCATCTACATGTATATTGAATTGTCATAATGAATCTATATACAAAATAAAACGCTGGTCGACCCGAGAAAGTCCTGGGGGAGGGGGGGGGGAACAGGTAGGGGAGAAGGATGG
The DNA here is from genome assembly GCF_041734735.1 of Babylonia areolata. NCBI lineage: Eukaryota > Metazoa > Mollusca > Gastropoda > Neogastropoda > Buccinidae > Babylonia > Babylonia areolata. The sequence goes on from NC_134881.1 coordinate 5,725,437, forward strand.
AGGTTAGGGAGTTGTGTGGCAGTGAGTTTAGGGGGGACGGGGTGGTGTGGGATTTTTCGGGAAAATAGGATAGACTAGAAGGGTGTGTGTGTGTGTGTGTGTGTGTGTGTGTGTGTGTGTGTGTGTGTGTGTGTGTGTGTGTGTGTGTGTGTCTGGAGGTGGGGTGGGGGATCAGAGGTGGATATTTGTAATGACTAGATAGGAACACCGCAAAATGGGACTTGTCCTTCGAACAGTCTCTTGAAAATGACAAAAAAAAAAAAAAAAAAAAAAAAAAAAAAAAGGAAGGAAGAAAAAAAAAGAAGAAGAAAGAACCTGAGTAGAACCAGCATCTCTATCACCCAAGAACCGCAGTTCAGCATTCTCAAGGCGGAGGGGTCACTGCGTTCGGACAAATGTGTATGCGCTGCACCACAGTCTACTAGGCCGCCGAGATGCCTGACCAGCAGGTGGCATAACCCAACGGGCTAGTCAGTAAGGCCTAGAGTGCAGTGAATGCACAAGTTATTTTTGTGTTCGTATTAGTGTGGATTTCTTCTACAATTCTTTTTTCTTTTGCCGGAGGACAAAGCATTTGTTGTCATGGGTTCTTTTTCTTCGTGCGCCAAGTGTGTGTTGCCGCACACGGGAACTTGGAGGAAGTGTTTTCATTTTATATTTATCGATACGCAAAATGTGGCTTACGTTAACATTTTCTTCTTCTTCTTCTGCGTTCGTGGGCTGCAACTCCCACGTTCACTCGTATATACGCGAGTGGGCTTTTACGTGTATGACCGTTTTAACCCGCCATGTAGGCAGCCATACTCCGCTTTCTTGTTTCCATAACCCACCGAACGCTGACATGGATTACAGGATCTTTAACGTGCGTATTTGATCTTCTGCTTGCGTATACACACGAAGGGGGTTCAGGCACTGGCAGGTCTGCACATATGTTGACCTGGGAGATCGGAAAAATCTCCACCCTTTACCAACCAGGCGCCGTCACCGTGATTCGAACCCGGGACCCTCAGATTGAACGTCCAACGCTTTAACCATTCGGCTATTGCGCCCGTCGTTAACATTTTCAAAATGATAAATTTTCATTGACGTGTGTGTGTGTGTGTGTGTGTGTGTGTGTGTGTGTGTGTGTGTGTGTGTGTGTGTGTGTTTGTGTGTGTGTGTGTGTGAAATTTGGCATCCATTTGGCTAACGTTTCTGTCTTTGTTTTTTTAAAAAAAAGTTTCATATATGTATGTATGTATGTATATTTGTTGTTGTTGTTGTTGCTGTTGAAATTTTCATATCTGTGACTATTTTTTTTCGTGTGAAGTTTGGCATCCATTGGCTTCCGTTTTCGTTTTTGTTCTTAGTTTCACGCACACACACACACACACACACACACACACATTCATATGTATGTATAATATTATATAATATTTATATATATAATATATATATATATGAATGTATATATATATGTAATAAGTTTGCCAGTGTTAATTCTAAAACGAAGTTGTATGCAGCGTATAAACTAGGACATGTTTCCAGGTTCTGACTGCAAAGTCCGTAATCAGACAAAACAAACAAACAAACAAACAAACAAACAAGTAGACAAACAAACAAGTAAACAAACAAAGAAACACATTAAAAAAAAAAAAGGCCCCGGGGGGAATGTTTCGATGCGGGAGCACGTCTAGTGTGTCGCATGGTGTCTAGACCTGCTGCAAAGTCGAGCAAAAATGCTCTGCAACATTCTTTTTGGCCCGTGTCTGCTGCATCGCGGCTATACAGGGCTCAAGTGGCTTTGTCAGTGGGTTTTTTAAAAAAAAATTTTTTTATTAGGGGGGTTGGGGGTGGGAGCGGCTGGGGGGTGGGGTGGGAGTGGGGGGCGGAGATGGAGAGTGGGGGTAGGGGTTGGGGGCCGGGCGGGGGTGGGGGGGGGGGGGGGGTAGGGGTGTGGGGGAGGTTGGTTGCTGGTTCGGTTTCTATTTATTTCATTTGTTCGTTGGTTTATTTGTCTGTTTACTGACGTGCTTCTTTTGTGTGTGTGTGTGTGTGTGTGTGTGTGTGTGTGTGTGTGTGTGTGTGTGTGTGTGTGTGTGTGTCTGTGTGTGTGTGTGTCTGTGTTTTTCCGTGCCTGTATGTATGTATGTATGTATGTATGTATGTGTCTGTGTGTGTCTGTAAGTCTGTGAGTCTGTCTGTCTGTCTGCCTTCCTGCCTGCCTGTCTGTCTGTCTGTCTGTATGTATGTATGTGTCTGTGTGTGTCTGTGAGTCTGAATGTATGTATGTATGTATGTATGTATGCATGTATGTATGTATGTATGTATGTATGTATGTATGTATGTATGTATGTATGTATGTATGTATGTATGTATGTATGCATGTCTGTCTGTCTGTCTGTCTGTATGTATGTATGTATGTATGTATGTATCTACGTGTGTGTCTGTGAGTCTGTAAGTCTCTCTCTCTCTCTCTCTCTCTCTCTGTATGTATGCATGTATGCATGTATGTATGTGTGTGTGTGTGTCTGTGTGCGTGCGGCTGCAACAAGTCTCTGCACCGTGTACGGTGTTGCAAGCCGACGGCGCGGCGCTTTAACAGACCTTTTTGCACACTTCATAATACCACGTGAACTTCGCTATCTCCCCAAAGTGCAGGCAGCGCTGCGTCACATTAACCCTTTCACCGCCAGTCAACTTAGAGTACAAAATTCCCTTTGTAGTATAAACACAGAAAAGACAGCGGCTAAGAACAGCTGGGGATTCCCCCCCCCCCCCCCTGCGATGTATAGAAAATATGGCCTACCCTACCACCGAACATTAAGAGCAGTTAGGTTCATGGATAACAGACCAATGAATGGTCCGCCTTTCAGTGACACGGGTCCTCTGCCACGCCTGTGCATAAATGCGAGCTTGGCGGTGAAAGGGTTAACGTGAACCACCCATGTGCTGCTCTCTCACTGTTTGGAGCCAAGAGATGCAGCTGCACTTGAAGGGCCTTAGTGAGTGCGAGTACTGAGGGGAGTGAGGGGTGGTGGGGGGTGTGGGGGTGGGGGTGGGGGGGCATTAGGGCAGGTGGAGGGAAGAGGGGGTAGGGGTGGGGGTGGGGGAGGGGGGTGCCGGATGAACCCGTGTAGTGTCGAGCAGGTATCAGGAAATACCACAGATGTATATATATATATATATATATATATATGTGTGTGTGTGTGTGTGTGTGTGTGTGTGTGTGTGTGTGTGTGTGTGTGTGTGTGTATACACACACACATATATGTATATGTATATAGATGCGCTTTGACCGCTTTCGCTGGAGGATGCTGTGCTCTAGTGGCATAAAGACGTTCGAAAAGAAGAGAACGCCGGCCATTTAGGAGAAGGAAGCGTTCAAACGCATCCTTTACTACACTGAGGTATTTAACATCCACCCGTTCACACCCTCTGAGTTCTTTCAATATCCACCCGTTCACACCCTCTGAGTTCTTTCAATATCCACCCGTTCACACCCTCTGAGTTCTTTCAATATCCACCCGTTCACACCCTCTGAAAACACACACACACACACACACACACACACACACACCTACACCCCCCCCCCACCCACACACACACACACACACACATTCACACATACATACACAGACACACACACACACACACACACACACACACACACACACACACACACACACACAGAGCACACACAATTTCAGACTGTTCTTTTATCGAGATTCAGCCGATTCGAGATTCAGTGTTATTCGCAGTGTCCGAACAAAAGCCTACTGTTGTTGATAGATTACACACACCAGCTCCGAGGGAAGAGAAGAATCATGCTATTGTCATGTTCTGCTAATAGGCTTTTGCTCCTCCTCCTCCTCCTCCTCCTTGTTCTTTTTGTTCAACTTGTTTCTCTTCTTCCTCTCCTCCTCCTCCTCCTCCTTCTTCTTCTCCTTCTTCTCCTCCTTCTTCTCCTTCTTCTTCTTCTTCTCCTCGCTTCTCCTCCTCCTCCTCCTGCTTCTTCTTCTTCTTCTTCTCCTCTCCCCCCCTCCTCTTCCCTCTTCTTCTCCTCTCCCCCCTCCTCCTTCTTCTTCTCCTCCTCCTTCTCCTCCTCCTGCTTCTTCTTCTTCTTCTTGTTCTTCTTCTCCTCCCCCCCCCCTCCTCCTCCTTCTTCTTCTCCTCTCCCCTCCTCCTCCTCCTTCTTCTTCTCCTCCTCCTCCTTCTTCTTCTCCTCCTCCTCCTTCTTCTTCTTCTCCTTCTTCTTCTTCTTCTCCTTCTTCTTCTTTTTCTTCTTCTTCTCCTCGCTTCTCCTCCTCCTTCTTCTCCTCCTCCTTCTTCTTCTCCTCCCTTCTCCTCCTCCTCCTCCTCCTCCTGCTTCTTCTTCTTCTTCTTGTTCTTCTCCTCTCCCCCCTCCTCCTCCTTCTTCTTCTCTTCTACCCTCCTCCTCCTCCTCCTTCTTCTTCTTCTCCTCCTCCTCCTCCTTCTTCTTCTTCTTCTCTTCCTCCTCCTCCTTTTTCTTCTTCTTCTTCCGCCACTTCACCTTCCCCGACAGAACATCGGAGTAATGAGCCTTCAGTTCCCCAAGGACACATCACCATACCGAAACGGGGCCTCGACAATTACACACTCTTATATCAAGTCATGTCGTTACAAAAACAAAAACAAAAAACAAAACAAAACAAAATCAAACAAACAAACAAACAAACAACAACAACAACAACAAAAAAACCCACCCCAAACCCAACAACATAATCTCTCTCTCTCTCTCTCTCTCTCTCTCTCTCTCTCTCTCTCTATTGTGTTATATGTACAAACGCTCAGTATGTGAAGTGTTTCTCTGAAGGCAGAAATTTATGTGTGTGTGTGTGTGTGTGTGTGTGTGTGTGTGTGTGTGTGTGTGTATTTTGTGGTCCCATCTCCTGTACCGTCTCAGTGGTATTATTTCTATAATCCCTCACCGTTCATCTCGTGTCCCACCACACACGGCCACAGCCGTGGGTTCATCTACCGCAGTCCCAGCGTCGGCAGTCTACAGGGGACCTATCGATGTTAGGTCGTCAGGAGACTACACGCCAGAGGAAACCCTGCACTGCTGCAGTGCTGAGTCACTTCAGTGACTGTGTGTTCTCCCAGAGCAGAGATCGCAACCGCATCCCTCCAGCTACAGTCTTCCATGAATGTGCCGATACCGAAGACCTTGACAGGATTCATCCCACACACTGAAGCGCAAGGGGGATGGAAGCTGAGGTCACCATGGGGGGCAGGGCATGAAATGCCACACAATTCTGGAAAAAGAAAAAAAAAAGAATGGTGATGATCTGTCCATTTTTGGTTTGGGGCTACGTGACAAGGCTGTGTACTCTCTACGCTTCCTTTCATAACGATATCCCGGCGTTAATTAACCAGGACCGAGAGATACAGACACTTGCAGCTTGCAATTTTGAACAACGCACCCAAAGACGCATCCATGGATGATACTCGACTGTAGTGCGTCCCCGGAGTCTCCCCATTTCAGCCCATAACACACTCAGCTCTGGGTAGGAGCCGGCCGCGGGCTGAAAAATCCCACCTCCTGTGGGAATCGAACCTGTGTTCTCCCAGCCGTCAGTCCACGACACAAACCACTGTGACACGGCGGCTGGTCGGATTGTAGTATCAATTACAAACAAAATATTGACGGGTGCAATAGCCGAATGGTTAAAGCGCTGGACTTTTAATCTGAGGGTCCTGGGTTCGAATCTCGGTGCACCTGGTGGATAAAGGGTGGAGATTTTTCCGATCTCCCAGGTCAACATATGTGCAGACCTGCTAGTGCCCGAACCCCCTTCGTGTGTATGCGCACGCAGAAGATCAAATACGCACGTTAAAGATCCTGTAATCCATGTCAGCGTTCGGTGGCTTATGGAAACAAGTTTATACCCAGCATGCACACCCCCGAAAACGGAGTATGGCTGCCTACATGGCGGGGTAAATAAATAAAAAACAAAACAAAACGGTCATACACGTAAAATGTTACATGTCTGTCTGAGTGTGTATGTGTGTGCGTCTGAAATCTGATTGAATGACACAGAAAACGAATGATGAGCGCCCGGCCAGTGGCAGCCGTCAGTCGGCTCTACCCAGGTAGGCAGTCTGTGGTGCAAATGTCCCCGTGTATGTAAAGCGCTTAGAGCTTGGTCTCTGACCGAGGATAGGCGCTATAGAAGTATCCACATCAATCAATCAAACTATAAGTAAAAACAATGCAGCTGTCAAGTGGATAATAAGTCAGGTCACAGCAGTGCCACTTGTTGGTGTTAAGCTTGTTCCTGGCTCCTCTCCTAAATCATGTTATGATTCATTATTATCCCAGTTCAGATTGCCTCCCTAATGTTGTACTGTGACTCATTGGCCTCATTCAAGTCTGCGTTTCTAAAGCTGTGATTCATATTGACCTCATTGTTCTGTCGTCAGGTTGCATGCTCGTGTTTCGTTGTTTGTTTACGTTTGAAAAGGGAGGGGGGGGGGGGGGGGGGGGGGGGGGAAGGGGGGGGGGCAGTATGAAAAATCGCGGTTCGCTTGATTTATTTACGTGTGTGTGTGTGTGTGTGTGTGTGTGTGTGTGTGTGCTTCTTGATTGTAGACATGATACAAAACCTGACTCGTGAGGCCGTTTCGTGTGAGGATCAGTCGGCAAAATCTGGTCTGATAGCTTCCAGACTTCCCGAACATGTACCGTCTTTCTTTCTTTCTGTCTTTCGGATCTGACCTCAATGTGTGTTACAGATCTGATCTGACCTCAATGTGTGTTACAGATCTGATCTGACCTCAATGTGTGTTACAGATCTGATCTGACCTCAATGTTTGTGTGTTACAGATCTGATCTGACCTCAATTTTCATGTTTGTTTTGACCTCAGTTTTTTGTGTTACAGGTCTGAACGGAATCGAATCGACCTTGTTCCTTTCAAGGAAAAAAAAAAACACCAGAAGCCTCTTTTAACGCTACAGGGTGTGAACAAATAAACACTAATAATTACGAACCATGATGTCACCCGAAAAGAGTACGAAAGCAACATGAACTCGAAACACAGAGAGACAGTGACGTTGAACAACGCAGCGAGGACCAGGACCAAAGAAACTGTAAGCAGCTCCGGTCGTCCGTCAGACAAGCGGGCAGTTTGATCCAAGAAACAGCTCCTACGGATTACGTCTCCTGTGCCAGAGCTCACCTGGCTTGTCGGACAGTCCTGGTGGCCCAGCTTGTTTGGCTGCCTTTCGTGTGTGGAACTGATTCTCACGTGCTTCGTGAACGAACCCACCCACCCTTTTCAACCCCCCCCCCCTCGACCCCCCCACAACCAGATTCTGCTCGACTTCACACATCTTCATCGAACACAGAAAGAAAAGAAGACAACAACAACAACAACAACAGACAGCTGTGTAGAGTTGTCGCTGTAAACACACCACAGCAGTATACATCAGTGAAGCCGCAAGCACATACGTGTGTGTCTTGTGTGTGACCTTTGTATGAGGACAGGCTGCACAGTGGCTGTGTAACAAGGCGCACGTGCGAACAGCTGTGAAGAGAGCGGACGCGGGCCAGTGCTGTGCTGTGCTGTGCTGTGCTGTGCTGAGCTGGATGTGCCGTGCTGAGCTGTGCTGAGCTGTGCTGTGACAAGCCATGAGCGTTCAGCAGCTGCCGGCGCACACGGCGCAGGCCGCTCACCACCCTCACCATCACCCTCACCTTCACCCCTCCTTCCCTCACCCCGACGACGGTGACGTGCCCTTGCCTGACCACTTCCCCGAGCCCTACTACGCAGCTGACGGTCAGCACCGCCCCCCCGGCTCTGCTCCAGCTATGGTGGTGCCCTGTCCTGGGCAGCAGGCGGTGGAGAACCTCGTCCACGGCAAGCATCCCCACTACAACGACAACAACGACGACAACGACGCTCGTGAAGAAGGCGTCCGCAGAATCACCGGCAAGTACGCCGCCCCTGCCATGCTGTACGTCAACGGCTCTCGGTGCTCTTCCAGCGACGCCCGCTCTCCCTCCGTGTCCCCGATAGACACCTGGCCCGCCTCCTCCCCCTCCGCCTCCACCACCACCACCACACCCACACAGCACTCCGGGTCCCCCCCCACGTCGTCGGGTTTCTCCTCGTCCGGAAGCCCCGTGATGTCCTCCAGCAGGCACGCCATGGACCCCGCCACGCCCAAGAGTCACCTCCACCTCCCCACCGACCAGCAGCAGCAGCACCACAGACTGGCCCCTCTCTCCATCTCCGCCTTCTCTGACGCTTCCTCGGACATGTCCGACGCCTCGCCGAGCCCGGCCCCATTCCTGGCCGGGGGAGTGGGCAGCAGCAGCGGGGTGGTGAAGGTGGGCGGCGGGCGGTACCAGAGCGTGTGCGGCATCGCCCTGACGGCCAGCCTGGCGGAGGGCGTCACTGACGAGGACGTGCAGCAGGTGGAGATGTTCTACCGCTCCCACAAGTCCGAGGTCACCGTCTGCCGCTCGCTGGCCAACCTCTACTTCGGCTCCGTCAGCGGCGGCAACGTCCCCTCTTCGGCCCCCGCGTCCTTCTCCACTCTCAACGGCGGCGGCGGGGGGGTGGTGTCCCCAGCCCCCAGCGGAGTCAGCGAGCTGTGGGAGTTCGTCACCACCGGCATCCCCGTGCTGGTGCTGGACTCCGGGGACCACGTGCGGGCGCGGCAGCTGTCCCTGGTGGTGGCGGAGAAAGGCACGGGCTTTGTGCTGTGGAAGGACGTCGTCAGCCACCTCACCGACTACGCCTGCCCGCACGCCAACTTCCACACCCTGCACATCTCCTCCTCGTCCTCCTCGTCGGACGGAAGCAAGCTGGCCGGGCTGAGCTTCGACGACAGCCAGGCGGCGGCCTCTTTCGCGGCGGCCCTGCTGAAGCTGACCTCCGACCCTGACGACGAGCTGCTGATGCTGAGCAAGAAGGGCAAGAAGAAGAAGAAGAAGAAGAAGGCGGAGGGGAAGAAGAAGGCCAAGTTCAAGCCGCCCAAGAAGACGGACATCTCCCAGCCCTGCTGCTTCCAGCACGTCACCAAGCTAGAGCGACCCCAGGTCACCGGCCTGACCCCGCTGACCCCCAGCGGCTTTCCCCCCTCCCCCAGCGGCTTTCCCCCCTCCCCCAGCGGCTTCCCTCAAGCCCCCAGCGGCGGGTCTGTGTCCAGTCTGTCCGACGTGTTCCAGGACCGTCTGACCGTGTCTGATTCCCGTGCCCGCAGTCCCAGCTCCGAGCTGTCCGACGCCTCAGCAGGGCACTGAGCCACCTCCCGACAGGGACGTGTGTGGGGGCAGCTCACACACACACACACACACACACACACACACACACACACACACACACACACACACACACACACACACTTTTTTCATCGCAGTGCCATTGCTCTCCACTGGTGCCGTGGACAGTTGGAACCCTGAGTTCAATCACAGAAGTGGGTACAGAGGAAAGCCGTAATTCCCTTTCATATAATGGGGCACTGAAGACAATGGTAAATGCTACTTGACTGAATAGGGTACCGATGGGGAACAAAATTAAATCCTGCTTTATAGAATGTTGGAAGCAAGGAAGAATTGTATATCTTGCTTCTTAAAATGATGCACCGACGACAACTGTAAATTCTTACATCGTGGAATTGGTTGCAGAGGAACAATTTTGTAAAAAACACTGCTTCATAGAATTGGTTACAGAGGAACAATTGTACATCCTATTTTATATAGAATAGGGTACCGATGGTTAATTTTAAATCCTCGTACTGAAAGATGTGATTTTAGAATCGGTTACCGAGGAACGATTGTAAATCCTACTTCATAGAATGGGGTACTGAAGAAAGAGAAATGTAAATCCTGGTTCTATGGGGTACTGAAGAAAGAGAAATGTAAATCCTGGTTCTATGGGGTACTGGAGAAAGAGAAATGTAAATCCTGGTTCTATGGGGTACTGGAGAAAGAGAAATGTAAATCCTGGTTCTATGGGGTACTGAAGAAAGAGAAATGTAAATCCTGATTCTATGGGGTACTGGAGAAAGAGAAATGTAAATCCTGGTTCTATGGGGTACTGGAGAAAGAGAAATGTAAATCCTGGTTCTATGGGGTACTGAAGAAAGAGAAATGTAAATCCTGATTCTATGGGGTACTGAAGAAAGAGAAATGTAAATCCTGATTCTATGGGGTACTGGAGAAAGAGAAATGTAAATCCTGGTTCTATGGGGTACTGAAGAAAGAGAAATGTAAATCCTGGTTCTATGGGGTACTGAAGAAAGAGAAATGTAAATCCTGGTTCTATGGGGTACTGAAGAAAGAGAAATGTAAGTCCTGGTTCTATGGGGTACTGAAGAAAGAAAAATGTAAATCTGTAAATCCTAAATCTGTAAATCCTACTTTATAGAATCACTTTTATGAACATCATCAACACCCGTTGACGAAACGCATGTTGCAGTTGAGAAAAAAAACAAAACAAAAAGGTTCGATATAGCCAGCTGCGTGGACTTGCCTTGTTTTGTTCAGTGCAGGTGGCGGCAGTGAAGGACCCAGTGTTGCTGCCGCTTCGTCTTTCAATGGGCACGGACATTGCTCTGCGCTGTGGTGTGGAAGAGTTTGGTCACTTTCACTGGGCACGGACATTGCTCTGCGCTGTGGTGTGGAAGAGTTTGGTCACTTTCACTGGGCACGGACATTGCTCTGCGCTGTGGTGTGGGAGAGTTTGGTCACTTTCACTGGGCACGGACATTGCTCTGCGGTGTGGTGTGGAAGAGTTTGGTCACTTTCACTGGGCACGGACATTGCTCTGCGCTGTGATGTGGGAGAGTTTGGTCACCTTCACTGGGCACGGACATTGCTCTGCGCTGTGATGTGGAAGAGTTTGGTCACCTTCACTGGGCACGGACATTGCTCTGCGCTGTGATGTGGAAGAGTTTGGTCACTTTCACTGGGCACGGACATTGCTCTGCGCTGTGGTGTGGGAGAGTTTGGTCACGGACATTGCTCAGCGCTGTGATGTGGGAGAGTTTGGTCACTTTCACTGGGCACGGACATTGCTCTGCGCTGTGGTGTGGAAGAGTTTGGTCACTTTCACTGGGCACGGACATTGCTCTGCGCTGTGATGTGGGAGAGTTTGGTCACTTTCACTGGGCACGGACATTGCTCTGCGCTGTGGTGTGGAAGAGTTTGGTCACCTTCACTGGGCACGGACATTGCTCTGCGCTGTGGTGTGGGAGAGTTTGGTCACGGACATTGCTCAGCGCTGTGATGTGGGAGAGTTTGGTCACGGACATTGCTCAGCGCTGTGATGTGGGAGAGTTTGGTCACGGACATTGCTCTGCGCTGTGGTGTGGAAGAGTTTGGTCACGGACATTGCTCTGCGCTGTGGTGTGGGAGAGTTTGGTCACGGACATTGCTCAGCGGTGTGGTGTGGGAGAGTTTGGTCACGGACATTGCTCAGCGCTGTGGTGTGGGAGAGTTTGGTCACTTTAACTGGGCATGGACATTGCTCAGCGCTGTGGTGTGGGAGAGTTTGGTCACGGACATTGCTCAGCGCTGTGCTGTGGGAGAGTTTGGTCACGGACATTGCTCAGCGCTGTGGTGTGGGAGAGTTTGGTCACTTTCAACGGGCACGGACATTGCTCTGCGCTGTGGTGTGGGAGAGTTTGGTCACTTTCACTGGGCACGGACATTGCTCAGCGCTGTGGTGTGGGAGAGTTTGGTCACTTTCAACGGGCACGGACATTGCTCAGCGCTGTGGTGTGGGAGAGTTTGGTCACTTTCAACGGGCACGGACATTGCTCAGCGCTGTGGTGTGGGAGAGTTTGGTCACTTTCACTGGGCACGGACATTGCTCAGCGCTGTGGTGTGGGAGAGTTTGGTCACGGACATTGCTCAGCGCTGTGGTGTGGGAGAGTTTGGTCACGGACATTGCTCAGCGCTGTGATGTGGGAGAGTTTGGTCACTTTCACTGGGCATGGACACTGCAAACTCAGTCATACACCAGTAAGGTGTTTAACTCTTCACTGACGAGGAGCGAGATCATCCGCAGCAGTCAAGGAGTTAAAGAACGTGGAGCCCTGGAAACGCTGCTGTTATCTGCAACTGGAACATACAGCTTTCTGTACCTATCTTGTTTTGGGGGGGTGGAAAAACATACTATTGTGACGAACTAATGAATAGTCCGATTTCCTCGATGTGTGTTGAACTTGTGTGGGAAATGATGGGGCGGTGATGCTGATGTTAATGCTGGTGATGCTGGTGAGGAAAGAACAACCATGTGCTCTGAACGTGAACTGACTTCAAACAACAACTTTCAAGAAGAACGAAGCTTCGTATTCGCATGGAATGTTTTGTTTGTTTGTTTGTTGTTTTTTTTTTTCTCTCTCTCGTTTGTGAAAGGCTAAGCTATTTGTTTGAGTTGGAATTTAAAGGATTATTTCCGAGAGAGTACCTTGTGCGTGTGTGTATGTATGTGTGAGTGAGATGGGGAGAGAGAGAGAGAGAGAGAGAGAGAGGAGGAAAGCAAAGGCGATGACAATGTAGGCCAAATCAACACACACACACACACACACACACTCACACACACATCACACACACACACACACACACATCACACACACACACATCACACACACACACACACATCACACACACACACACACACACACACACACCACCACCACCACCACCACCACATCTACAATTCTTCCCGAACACTACATTAATTTTGGTAACTTCAACAACCGTCTACAGTTTTGTACCATACGATGTGACTTTTATTTCTTTTTTTTTTTTTTTTTTTTTTTACCGTTCACCCCCTTCACCCCTCCTATCTGTAAAAAACAACAACACCCCAACAAACTAAAGGACGTGATTTGGGGTGTTGGCAAAACGAAAGTATGTTGTCTGTTGGTGAAACACGAACAGGCACAATGCACGTGGGCGAAAACGCGATGTACCGTCATGAACTGTTTCCATCCGTCGCTGTTCAGCCCCTCAGACAGACGCAGTCACCTTTTTGACCTTTCACTTGTTTCTGACACTTGGTTGATTCTTCCTATGTTCAGCAGTATTTTTGATCCATACATGAAAAAACAAACAAAACAAAACAAAACAAAACAAATCAACAACGCGAACACAGTCGACGCTTGATTTGGGTCGGGACTAATAAGGTGAATTGGAAAATGTGGTCGTCTTTTTTTTTTTTAAATTCTTCATAGTGCATTATTAATACGAATGTCTACATCAGCCGAGTAGTCTCTTCACACATATCTTTCAAATACAGACTCATTTTTAGACTGTGTGTGTGTGTGTTGTTTTTTTTTTTTCATTTCAGTACCACTGTGTGCGAAACGGTGTTCCTCTGGCACGTGATCGGAGTCCATTCTGTAAAGCACATGAATCACGTAATCATGGGTATAATGCCATCAGCACATGAATCACGTAATCATGGGTATAATGCCATCAGCACGTGAATCGCGTAATCATGGGTATAATGCTATCAGCACATGAATCACGTAATTATGGGTATAATACTATCAGCACATGAATCACGTAATCATGGGTATAATGCCATCAGCACATGAATCACGTAATCATGGGTATAATGCCATCAGCACATGAATCACGTAATCATGGGTATAATGCCATCAGCACATGAATCACGTAATCATGGGTATAATGTCATCAGCACATGAATCACGTAATCATGGGTATAATGCCATCAGCACATGAATCACGTAATCATGGGTATAATGCCATCAGCACGTGAATCACGTAATCATGGGTATAATGCCATCAGCACGTGAATCACGTAATCATGGGTATAATGCCATCAGCACGTGAATCACGTAATTATGGGTATAATGCCATCAGCACGTGAATCACGTAATTATGGGTATAATACCATCAGCACATGAATCACGTAATTATGTGTATAATACCATCAGCACGTGAATCACGTAATTATGGGTATAATGCCATCAGCACGTGAATCACGTAATTATGGGTATAATGCCATCAGCACGTGAATCACGTAATTATGGGTATAATGCCATCAGCACGTGAATCACGTAATTATGGGTATAATGCCATCAGCACGTGAATCACGTAATTATGGGTATAATGCCATCAGCACGTGAATCACGTAATTATGGGTATAATGCCATCAGCACGTGAATCACGTAATTATGGGTATAATGCCATCAGCACGTGAATCACGTAATTATGTGTATAATACTATCAGCAACATTTTTGGTCGTCGTTACACGTACCATAAGCCATACAAACTCAAAAGCAGTACAGATAATGCTCAACAGCGGTTTTCCATAATTGTTAAGTACACAATATTCAGAGCATCTATTACTATAAACTTTTTTTTTAGACAGACACATTACACACACGGATATATAATTTTCAATCAACCAGTGCAATGATCACGCAGAGATTTACCACAGTAACCACACAGAGATTTATTTGTCAATCACCCAATGCAGTAAGCATGCATAAAATAGTTTTCATTCAGTAAACACGCTGTTGTTTCAGTATCTGTCAATGGAATATTTACACAGACAACAACAAAATAATTAGTCGGTATCTTTTATACTTTCAGTGCTCCAGAATTACGGGTTGGTTGACCACATTTTGTCAGCTTGAACGTGTAGCTTTTACGGCATCGTGAAAACTATTCACGCATTTTCCAGAAGGACCAGGCCTTGCATGTTTGTTTTTGACAGATATTGTGAACATTAGGATGCCGGGGGTTTTCAGTATAAATGGCATCCCCGCCTTTGGGGAATCTCCTCTGTACTTCTCCCTTTGTTTCGGCCTTTTTCTTTTCCTTCGTTCATTATCAGGGAAGAAGACAAAAATGACTGCAGGATTCTTCAAAGACAAAAAACTAAAGTTTATAAAAACCTTTTTGGTGGTGGCTGAATCCTCTGTGTACAGTGGGACACGACGTCTCGGACCATAGGCCCGTTGTCAAGTGATGAGAAGAGGACAGTGTGAATAGGAAAGCCTATGTGAGAAAAGGGTGATGACATCTCACTACTTTCTGTTTTGATGGGCCATGCACACTAAAACACTTGCTGATCACCATTCAGTGAAATACATACTCACTCACTCACACACACACACCACCACAACGCACACAAAACATACACATATATATTGCTTCTAAAAAGAGGGATAGGAGGTAAAGAAAGAATAAGGACAGAGAGATCAAGGCAGAAGGGCCCAGGCGCTAGACGTCAGTGACTCTGACGTTCAATCCACTCAGCTGTACGGTCCCCAAGCAGTCAATGACGCGGCTCTCCATGTACTTTCTGTACGTGCTGTCACTGGGGTTCTGCCACACAGCTGAGATTCTTGCATGGGTGAAGCTGTGGTGTGGGCCAGTAAAATGCTGGCCGACAGGGTTGTTGTAGCCTAGCTTCATCGACCTCAGGTGTTCGGAGAAGCGCTCGCCCAAAGAACGGTAGGTCTCCCCCACATACAGTTTGGAGCAGAGGGTGCAGGACAGAATGTATACAATGTCAGTGGACTGGCAGTTGAGATGACATTTCACAGTGAAAGTGCCAGAGGGTCCAACGACTGAACCTGAGGTGTGTCTATAAAGGGACAGGTCTTGCACTTTTGATCCCCACAGGGTCTGCACCCTGGTGAGGTTGAATGGCTGGTAAGGGGTCTGAGTTTGGACTTCACGAACACCTGAGCTCGATGAAGCTTGGCTACAACAATCCTGTCTGTCTGTCTGTGTCTGTCTGTCTGTGTCTGTCTGTCTGTCTGTGTGTGTCTGTCTGTGTGTCCGTCTCTGTCTTTCTGTCTGTGTCTGTCTGTGTCTGTCTGTCTGTGTCGCTGTCTGTCTGTCTCTGTCTGTCTGTCTCTCTGTCTGTCTGTCTGTGTGTCCGTCTCTGTCTGTCTCTGTCTGTTATGAACAGTATATAATAAACAAAGATAACACACACACCCACACACACACGCACGCACGCGTTCACTCTCTCTCTCTCTCTCTCTCTCTCTCTCACACGACCACACTCTCTCTCTCTTTCTTCCCCTCGTTCACATACACATGTACTTATCGCTCTCTCTCTCTCTTTCTCTCTCTCTCCCGCCCTCACACACCACACACACACACACACACACTCTCTCTCTCTCTCTCTCTATTTCTTCCCCTTTCCTCTCTCGCTCATATACACATGTACTTATCGCTCTCCCCCCCCCCCTCCACACATACACACACGCACGCACACACACAATACCAGCGCTTGCTTCATTAGGTTTACTGTGGTTCTTGTGTATCTTGCATTATGGTCTGGTCTGTGAGCGATCGTGTGGAAGGAAATGAATGGAGAGGCGTGTGTGAGTGTGTGTGTGTGTGTGTGTGTGTGTGTGTGTGTGTGTGTGTGTGCGCGCGCGCGTGTGTATGTGTGTGTGGAGGGGGTGCCGGGCGGGATTATTGGTGAGTGCTGATCAGTGGTTTGAGAGAGAGAGACAGAGACAGAGGCTCACAACTGCTCCAATACACACTGAGTTGGAAGAGTTCCTCCACAGGTACTAAAACCGTTAGATAAACAGATTGGCAACAACTGGGTAACACCCCGCACACTCCCCCCGCCCCCCTCTCCACCCTCCCCCACCCTCCCCTTTCCCCGCTCCCCAACAATCCAATCCCGAATTTCCAATCAGCCACCTCCCAAGCTGGACCTTTCCTGCGGTCAGACAGCCGTGGCCCGTGGTGTGAGTCATGGCTGACGGACGACCCATGGGCGAGAACAACACACCTACAACCCCTGTGTTTCTTCTCTCAGTCCCTTCTCCATCCTCTTCTTCCTCTCTTTCTCTCTCTCTCTTTCCATCTCTTTCACTCACTCCACAGCTGTCAGTGATGACCCTACCACTACCATACCCCACTTCAAACCGAACCCCCACCCCCCTCCGGAAAACGGAGTGTGGCTGCCTACACGGTGGCGGTGAGTGGAGGGGGGGGGGGGTGGTGGTAGTAGAAACGGTCATACACGTAAAAGCCCACTCGTGTACATACGAGTGAACGTGGGAGTTGCAGCCCACGAACGAAGGAGAAGGAGGAGAAGAAGAAAACCGGAAAAACAATCTAATCGTTCACGTCAAACTTTATTTATTCCACATTGGCTAGGATACTTTTTTTTTATCTTTTATTTTTAAGTCCCCTTTGTATTCCAGTGTTAATGGAAATTAACCAGGAGGGTGCATGGTAAGTGAAAAAAAAAAAATCCAACCTGAAAACGGTGTACCTGCATGCCCCCTCATCCACAGGCTAGACACGTAACACCAGCCTGCAACCGGCTTGTTCCAGTTATGTTTTGCTGGGGCTGAGCTCTGGCTTTCATTAATGCATTTCTGCCGTGTGTATAGCCTTGCGTGTCAGCGAGGCTACACTAATTTTCATTGGCGTCTCATCCTCGCTTGGGGAGAGAGAGAGAGAGAGAGAGAGAGGCAGAGAGAGACAGAGGGGGGTTGGATAGGGGGGGGGGGGGGGGGGGGGGGGCGTGGGGGGAGGAGGAGAGATGGAGATAGAGAGACCGACCGACCGACCGACCGAAGTTTCTCTCTCTCTCTCTCTCTCTCTTTTAGTGCATGTTTTGAGTGCGGGTATGTGTGTGTGTTATGTGTTTACGAGTACATGCATGTTTTGCTTGCAGGTGAATACGTGTTAATGTGTGGTGAGACGGAGACTGAGGCCGTGAGATGGTGGTGAGAGTGGTGTGTGTGCCAGTTTCTTGAATTGTGTTCACGATTGATTGTAATGACCCCGTGTCCGAAGGGCTTCATTGCTGATTGGACGTTATAATAATTGTCATTGTCATTGTCCCTCTCTCTATTTTATATATATATATATATATATATATATATATATAAATACATATATATGTGTGTGTTTGTGTATATGTATATATATATATATTAGATAGCTAGATAGATAGATAGATAGATATGTACTATATAGAATGACAGACAGAAAGTCGGTGTGTGAGGTTTCAGTGTATTTTACAGACACACACAAACACACACACATATATACACTGGCGCACTCACGCACGCATGCACACACACACGAACACACACACACAAACACACACACAAACAAGCACACACACACACACTTTCTGACAGAGGGAAAGGGAGGATTAGTGGAAGGGAAGTAACTCATTTCCTGAACGAAGCTTGGGATTCGTTAATTTTGGCAATGGTGACCCACTTAAGCGGAACGTGGCTGAAAGCTAACCTTGTGTTGTGAGTGCAGGCCTTAAATTGAGAAAATTGTGTGTGTGTGTGTGTGTGTGTGTGTGTGTGTGTGTGTGTGTGTGTGTGTGTGTCTGAGAGAGAGAGAGAGAGAGAGAGAGAGAGAGAGAGAGACAGAGAGAGAGAGAGAGACAGAGAGAGTCCTTTTAGTTGACCGTGTTGTCAACCAGGATCTTAAAAAAAAAAAAAAAAATCGGAAAAAACAATTGAAAGCTCCCTGACTCCACCCAAGTAAAGACACTTTCCTCCTTGAATCAATACTTATGTAAACAGGCCGGTAAGACATTTGCCGCCATGTCAAACAAGTTGGATGAAACTGGAACTGGTTCCCGGGGCGTGGCCGGCCAGTGTGTGTGAGCAACTCGCCATGAGCGGCATGGGAACAACAGCAACACAGTGCAGATGATGAGGGCAGCAAAAGAGAAAAAAAGAAAAAAAGGGGTCATTCATGTAAATTATTTTCACGTCTTTTTTGTGTGTGTGTGTGTGTGTGTGTGTGTGTGTGTGTGTGTGTGTGTGTGTGTGTGTGTGTGTGTGTGTGTTTCCCCTGTTTTTTTTTTTCTTTCTGTTATTTAATAATTTAACAGAATGTTCTTTCTTTCCCGTTAACTTCCACTCAGGAAATTTCGTTTTAAAGGATCTTTCGTTCCTTCTTATATTTGTTGAAAGTTTCAATACGTGACAGCAGTAATTCTGGAAACATAGAAACAGACAAGCAAGCAAAGCAAAACAACAACCACTTCTTAAAGGACCTAGATACCCCCAACCAGGTTCTTAAAGGACGTAGAATGTGTTAATTTGCTTCTTAAAGGACCTGGATACCTTAACCAGTTCCTTAAAGGACGTAGATGCGTTAACCAGCTTCTTAAAGGACCCGGATGCCTTAACCAGGTTTTTAAAGGACGAAGATATGTTGATGTGCTTCTTAAAGGACCTGGATGTCTTAACCAGCTTTACAGGACGTAGACGTGTTAACTAACTTCTTAAAGGACCTGGATACCTTAACCAGCTTCTTAAAGGACTTATATGTGTAAACTAGCTTCTTAAAGGACTTAGATGTGCTAACCAGTTTCTTAAAGGACGTGGATGTTTTAACCAGCTTCTTAAAGGACGTTGATGTCGTAACCAGCTTCTTAAAGGACGTAGATGTGTTAACTAGCTTCTTGAAGAACATGGATGTGTTAACCAGCTTCTTAAAAGGACATGGATGTGTTAACTAGCTTCTTAAAGGACTTGGATACCTAAACCAGCTTCTTAAAGGACATAGATGTGTTAACTAGCTTCTTGAAAAACGTAGATGCCTTAACCAGCTTCTTAAAAGGACATGAATGTGTTAACTAGCTTCTTAAAGGACTTGAATACCTAAACCAGCTTCTTAAAGGACACA
>NC_134881.1:5757580-5760080 GCF_041734735.1 Babylonia areolata
CTTTACAACAAGACATTCAGCAACTAGAAAAGCTAGAAGTAAAAAGTAAGGAAGATGTTATGAATATAGAAGCTAAGAAGGAACGATTGAGAGTTATTCGGGAGAAAAGAATAGAGGGAGTAATTTTAAGATCAAGGGCAAGATGGATAGCAGATGGGGAAAAAGTAACTAAATATTTCTGTAATTTAGAAAAACGTCATTATATAAGCAAGAATATGGCTAGATTAAATGATACACATGGCAATGTTCTAAATAACCAAAAAGAAATTCTGAAAGAAGTCCAAGGTTTCTATGAAAATTTGTATAAAACTTCAAACGTTGAAGACTGCGAAATTAACGAACTTATAAAAGATATTCCATGTTTAGATGTTGATGAAGCACATGATTTAGAGGGCGATATTACGTTTGAAGAGGCTAGTTTAGTACTAAAAGATATGAAAAACAATAAGAGTCCTGGTACAGATGGTTTCACGGCAGAATTTTTTAAGTGTTTTTGGAGCAGAATAGGTGATTTTG
Organism: Babylonia areolata; assembly: GCF_041734735.1. NCBI lineage: Eukaryota > Metazoa > Mollusca > Gastropoda > Neogastropoda > Buccinidae > Babylonia > Babylonia areolata. The sequence continues at coordinate 5,758,097 of NC_134881.1, forward strand.
TTGTAAGGTCATTAAACACTAGTTTTAGAAAAGGTCAACTTTCTTGCGTTCAAAAACAAGGAATAATTGTATGTATCCCTAAAAGAGACAAACCTAGAAACTTCATCAAGAACTGGAGGCCAATATCACTGTTAAATATCGTATATAAAATCGGATCGTCATGTATAGCCAACCGTATAAAAACTGTCTTGCCCAAACTTATTGCAGAAGACCAAACTGGCTTTATCAGGAATAGATATATAGGTGACAATATAAGGTTGATTTATGACACAATAGCTTACTTAGAAGAGCACAATCTACCTGGACTTTTGTTAAATATCGATTTTGAGAAGGCTTTCGATTCAGTTGGTTGGAATTTTATGTTTAAAGTATTAAAAGCATTTGGTTTCCAAAATGGGATATGTAAATGGATAGAAACATTTTATAATAATATCAGATCCTGTGTTCTTGTAAATGGGCAAGTCTCTAGCTGGTTTAGTGTAGAACGGGGATGTAGACAGGGAGACCCACTATCACCGTACCTTTTTGTTTTGTGTGTTGAAATATTAGCAATAATGACACGAGAAAATGAAGATGTACGTGGTATAACGATCAACAATATGGAACACAAACTTTCTCAATACGCAGATGATACTGAATTTCTTTTAGCAGGTGACAAAAAATCATTTGAGACATGCATGCATATAGTGGACACGTTTGGGCGTAAATCAGGCCTACATATGAATTTTGGAAAAACAAGTGCAATTTGGCTGGGAAGTAGTAAAAATTCTAATATTCGGTATATGGAGCATCTAGGGATAGAATGGAATCCACCAAAATTTAGAATTCTAGGAATCTGGTTTACAAATGATTTACAAAACTGTGCAATATGAACTACTCTGAAAAATTAGCAGATGTTATACAATTATTAGAGTATGGATAAGAAGGCAAATAACACCCCTTGGACGAATAGCTGTTCTAAAATCATTAATTTTGTCTAAACTGACTCATTTGTGGATTTTACTGCCTAACCCACCTGACAATTTTTTTCGCATTTTACAAATCACTGTTATAGTTTTTGTATGGAACAAAAAGAATGATAAGATAAATAGAAAAACTGCGCATAAAAGTATCAGAATGGTGGTCTGGGATTACCGGAATTAAAAACCTATGCATCCTCTCTAAAATTGACTTGGATACGGAAAGTGGGTAAAACGCATCATAAATGGAAAAACATTGCCATGGCTAATTTTCCTGTGCTGAATGATATCCATAAATACGGGCCAGAAATAACATTATCTTTCGCTCAAACAAATATTTTTTGGACAGATGTATTTAATGCATACAAAGAATTTTTCTATAAAATAGATTGCAATACCTCTGCTGAGCTTCTGGCAGAACCAGTATTTTATAATCGAAGAATACAAATAGGGAAAACATTTATTCGGGGAAAAACATGGATAGATAAAGGTATATACTGTATTGCACATTTTTTGCTTGAAAATGGACATTTTATTTCTTACGAAGAATTCAAACGAAAATATAATGTCGACATCAATTTTCTTACTTTTGCTGGTTACATATCGGCAGTAAAAGAGCACATTCAAAAGAAGAACATAACCATAGATAATGATTCAATGCTTAAATATGTCTATAATTTTCAAGAAATTGATGTCCTATGTAAAGGTTCAAGCGTTATTATGACATACTTATAGACAATGGTGTTCATCCACAGTGTTGTTCAAAATGGGATGAAAAACTCAACATTGTTCATGACTGGAGAAAATGTTTTTTGTACATTTGTAAGATTCCAGATGTTAAACTGAAATGGTTTCAGATCAGAATTGTGCACAGATGCCTTGGGACAAATGTTATACTTAAAGAGATGGGTGTACTTAACAATGACCTGTGTAGTTTTTGCAACACAATGAAAGATAGATTAGACACATGTTTTGGCAGTGTACAACCATCCAACGTTTCTGGCAAGAATTAATGGATCTGGTTA
>NC_134881.1:5765080-5782580 GCF_041734735.1 Babylonia areolata
GCCGACAGTCCACAGCAGGGAACAATCGATGTTGTCGCTAGAAGGCCGCCCACCAGAGGAGACCCTGCGCTGCTTCTGAGTCACTTCTGTGGTTGTTTGGTACTGCCTGTTCTGATTTAGCGAACTTAGGACACCACCTACCAAGCCCCCTCCTGACGACAATAATGGTTTAGTCGCGGAGCAAGACTGAGTGAGCGTCTTCCCCCAGAGTGGAGACCGCCACCACGTCCCTCCAACGGCAGTCCCCCCATGTATCCACCGACAGTGAAAGACCTTGACAGGACTCATCCCAAGTGCGGAAGTGGAGGGGTACCAAAACTGAGTTCACCATGAGAGCAAAGCATGAAAAGCCAAATCATTTGGGGCTTTTTGACTCACTTGTGTAAACAAAGTGAGTCTATGTTTTAACCCGGTGTTCGGTTGTCTCTCTCTCTCTCTCTCTCTCTCTGTGTGTGTGTGTGTGTGTTTGTGTGTGTGTGTGTGTGTGTGTGTGTGTGTGTGTGTGTGTGTGTGTGTGTGTGTGTGTGTGTCCGTGTGTCTGTGGTAAACTTTAACATTGACATTTTCTCTGCAAATACTTTGTCAGTTGACACCAAATTAGGCATAAAAATAGGAAAAATTCAGTTCTTTCCAGTCATCTTGTTTAAAACAATATTGCACCTCTGGGATGGGCACAAAAAAAAAAAAAAAAAAAAAAAAAAGAAGCCTAATTATATGCAAACTGCATTTACTGTTATATTTATATTTTTTTGTATTCTCTAAGCTTGGCACTTTGATTTGATATTCTGACCCAACAACAAGAGCAGTCATTATTATTTTCTGTTCAAACAGGAATTTCTTTTGCTAAACATGGAAGTTTTATTCATTTTGCAAACGTTTTTGGTGCAGATAGTAAAAAAGGGAAATTACTCTGTAATTAATGCTAGGGGAGTTAATTTGCTTTAAACTGATCTTTCTCATCTTAAACATTACATTTTGAAATTATACTCAATACATAAAAAGGTTGGATTTTTTTAAAAGTGTATCACAAGTGAGTCTTGAAGGCCTTGCCTCTCTTGTTATTATTTATTATTTATTTTTTAATTGATGATAAAGGAGGAGGATGACGATGCCTGCACTCTACGCTTCCTGTCATAATGACATCCCGGCGTCAACCAGGCCCGAGAGATTCAGACACTTGCAGTGTTGGTCAGGAAATTAGAGCAACATGCCCAAAGATGCATTCGTGAAGTGGATAACGACTGTGGCTCCAGTCTTCCTATTTAAGCCCATAGCACAATCAGCTCTGGGTAGGAGCCGGCCGCGGGCCGAAAAACCCACCTCCGCCGGTATTCGAACGTTTTTGGTCCCGCAACATCTCATTTCTCCTAAGCCTCCTTTGCAAAACACTCGAGCAATTTCGCTAAGATAGGTGCATTAATTTAGGACGCTAAAATACTTCCGAAAATGTGTTCGGCGATTTTTGTTACGACTTATCGGAGATGGAAGGTGGTGATGGAGACAGGGACCTTTTAAAACTTTGCCATGTCTGTATTATGATAATAAAACAATTGAACACCGAGCTGTTTTAGCTGGATGGAACTGTTTGTTTTCCAGTACACAACGTTCGGTTTCACAAACACTTGTTCCGGGCGATGAAGGAAATAATGATTTGGATCGACAGGCCAACACACAGCCTAAACACAACAAACAACCACAACAAAGTTTTCACCTTCTTCATCTCAAACTGCATGTTGCTCTGACCCGAGCACAGCCACACGTCTCCGAACAGGACGTCGTGCAGAGTCACGTGACCGCCGTCCCCGGAAGTGACGTCGATGACAAAAGGCCCCGGATCTGTCATGGCGGGCAGCTGGAGTTTCCACTTGCCGCTCTGCACGGCGGCCGTGACGGCGGCTGCGCCGTGACCTCTGACCTGAGCAGTGACGCTGTCGCCCTCCGTGTCGGCGGTGCCGCGGAGAACGGCCCGCGATGGGCCTCGCTGCAGGACCATGTGGTTCGTGTAGTAGGGGGCCAGCTTCACAGAGGCCTGAGCTGGGGAGAAGTGTGGAACAAGCAGGCTGGTTACAGTCACTGCACCCGTCTTCAAGAAAGCTGCTACCGTGGTATGACAGCTAAATGGGGGATGGGGGGGGGGGGGGGGGGGGGGGGAACCTCCGAGGACAGTGGTATCAGGGCTAAAAGGGGATAGCCCTCTGAGGACAGTGGTATTAGGGCTAAAAGGGGATAGCCCTCTGAGGACAGTGGTATTAAGGCTAAAAGGGGATAGCCCTCTGAGGACAGTGGTATCAGGGCTAAAAGAGGATAACGATCCCCAGAAAGTAGTATTATGGCTGAGAGAGAGAGAGAGAGAGAGAGAGAGAGAGAGAGAGAGAATGCGAATGCGAATGCGAATGTTTTATTCATAATAGGCCATAGCCCCTCATGAAGGGGGTGGTGTGAAAACATTGAATCAATCGTACATCACATTTAACACTGAATTCAACAAACAGAATTACAATACGCGTTACTCACTACAGATAGAACGAATCTGAAACGCCTTATACAAATATATTGCAAAACGTTTGACAACATTCTCATTCACAGATGCTAATAGCAGTGCAAGTTTGAAAACAGAAGGTTGTCTGTAAAACTTTTTAGGAATTAATTGTTCTCTGAGATCATCCAAGGCAGAACAGCAAAATACAAAATGAACTTCACTTTCTCGTGCATCATTACATAATGGACACACAAGTTCACTTTCATTATGTGTTCTATAACGAAAACGATGAACAGTTATATCAGATACCCCAAATCTAAATCTTGTCATAATAATTTTTAAGTGCTTATCCATTTTCATTAACATATATGTCGGCATGCAGTGCAGTGAGTTGAAATGTCGATACAAATCAAACCTGTTACTGTCTGAATGTGGGCACCCCACTCTTGCCATCTACAATCAATAAGTCTTTCTCGAAACATATTTAAAAATGCACTTACATTCCCAACGCCTTGGTTGATCCACGCATACCCGAAACCTAATTCGCATAATTTTACTTTTACTTTAGTTGCCCAGTTTACCTTGCCTCTAGCATCTAGGTCATATAACATTTTATATGCTTTCTTTGGTAGTCTTATATCTTCCATTTCAATCAATTTTAACCAATATTTTATACATCTTACTGCTGAGTTTATATATATTGGATACCTACATGTTTCACCATAAACTAAGTCATTTGGCGTTTGTATCGATACATCTAAGAATTTCTTCAGGGCAAATAAGTGGACTTTTTCACAATGTATTGAAGCGTTATCTAAGCCCCATACCTCAGCACCATATTGAACAATCGTTTGTACTTGTGAATCAAAAGTTTGATAAACACTTGGAAAGACTGATTCCCTAAATTTGACAATTTCTGCATTATACATAACATAGCATGCTTTGCTCTGCTCGCTAGATCTTTACAAGTTACTGAGAAGCTTAATCGTGCTGAAAAATATATTCCTAAGTATTTGTATACATTTACAACAGGTAGAATAACTCCATTATAAAACCATCGTTCCCTGGCTCATAAATATCCACCTTTTCTAAACACAATTATATTACTTTTAGTCATATTTACTTTTAACTGAAGTGAGGAAGCAGCCCGATGTAAACTATTTAACTGTGTTTGAAGGCCAATAACCGTTTCAGACAACAAAACAACATCATCTGCTAAAAGTAAAATAAACAACTGTAAGAACTCTGTTGTGAATTGTGCACCATGTCTTCCATTATCGATAACCTCAGATGTCAGCTCATTGATAAACAAAGAAAAAAAGAATGGACTACATACATCGCCTTGTTTCACTCCACTTGTACACTGAATATAATCTGTCATGTTTCCGCCGCTTTGAACCCTAGCCTTCACACTGCCATACATACTCATTACACATCTAAATAATTTACCCCTAATCCCATTTTTTTAACATAATAGGCCACAGAATACTTCTATTTACAGAATCAAAGGCTTTTTCGAAATCGATAAACGCAACATATAATTTACGGTTCAGAGAAAACTGTTTTTGCACAAAGGCCATCAGAGTTAAAAATGTGATCTACCGTAGAGTAATTCCGTTTGAATCCTGCCTGATATTCACCAGTAATATTGTTTTCTGCCACCCATTCCTGTAGTCTGCAGTTTATGACAGTACTATAAACTTTACTAGCTGCATCACTAAGGGATATGCCTCGATAGTTATTCGGATCATTTACGTTACCTTTTTTATAAAGCGGCAGAACGATTGATTCAGTCCATTTTTCAGGATAAATTCCATGATCAAAAAGAGAGTTGAAAAAAACTACGAAGAAATCTAGCACAATATCTGTTTACAACCATATTTTAAAAGTTCACCAATAATACCATCCGGTCCAGCAGCCTTACGATTTTTTATCTTCCTAATAGCAAATAACACTTCCTCCTTAGAAATTGGACGGTTTAAATTACTCTCTTCGTCGTCTTCTTCACTTCCCTCATGCATTATTTTGTCAAAAGTAGTGTCCTTTTGTAAGAAGTGCTTGAAAGTGTTCGAACCAGGTATCAATACTAATATTATTTACCGGTTGCTTTCTTTTCATAGAAATCTTGTGTACAGTATCCCCAAACCGTTTTCTGACTCTTAATCGATACTATCAATTCATTAAGAAGAGCATCATTGAATCGTTTCTTTTTCAGCTTTAGCATATTTTGTATTCACGCCTAGCCCTACAGTAACAATCACGATCTTTGGCATCTAACGTACGTTTGAATTTATTCAATAGTCTACGAACTTGCTTTTTATGAGAACGACACTCTGCATCAAACCAGTCTTGATCTTTATACTGTTTCTTACAATTTACCTGTTTTTTCATGCACATTGCAGCATCTTTCAGACACACATTAAAAGCATCTAATGCATCGTTCACATCAACTTCAATCAGACTAATCGCTAAGGCCATTTTCTCCTCAAATTCTTTAGACAATAAATTTACATGATACACATTGGCGGAGTCATCACACCATACAAACTTTTCAACAACATAATCAGTTTTGCTTTGCTTATCATTTTCATCAGCGTCCAGATAATTCAAACAAAACTTAACAGGCATGTGGTCAGATTCAAACCGCTCACACACAGTCAACTCACAGCAGTCACACAGAAACGAAAATAGGTCACAAGACATCAGAAAATAATCATTAACACTGCATCCACTGTCTGACACGAAAGTGTAGCAGCCTTGACGGTCGCCATAACACATTCCATTAAGAATACACAAATCAAAAGCAGTGCACAAGTTCACCAACTGTTTTCCGTAATTATTCAATGACATATCTTGAGAACATCTACCTGTGCTTACTGGATGGCTTGCGTACTGGAAATCTAAAACATCACAACACCCTTGACAATGATGAGAAACATTTGAAACCCTACTGTTCAGATCACCACACAACAGTATATGAAGATCGCCATAAGCCAACAAACAATCAGTTAAATATTCTTCTAATAACACAATGCCGTTTACACAATCAAAATATGAATAAAACGGAGAACCCTCAGGTGGTACATAACAAAATACATACAATGCATCTTTCCCAATTCCAAACAACGTTTTGTTAATCACAAAGGCGCCAAAATTACAAGCCTTAATTTTTACTTCTTCAACATAAACCATTAAATCATTTTTAATTAAACATACCAGACCCCCAGATCGTCTCCCTTGTGTTGTGAATTTTACTGCGGGGATACACACACTTTCGTATCCGGAAAAAAATATTGGTAAATTCATCGACAAAAGTTTCAGCTAAACATATAAAATCGAAAGAACAGACAAATGAAGTGAAATCTGTATCAGATACTTGGACAATAGTCCATTTACATTCCAATGTAAAAAAGAAAGAAACTTTGCTTTATTATTCAAAGTATTATTGTTTTCATTGCCATCGGAACTGGGATGGCTGGCTGTACACGAATCATTGAACACATCTGTGTCACACCCATGCTCACACACTGACCTGTTTGCACAAGGCAAATCACAACACACACTGCTCTGTGCAGCACTCTCAACGTTCACGCACATGTTTACACTTTCATGTGCAGCATCAGTGTCGGTGACACTGGGCAAAAACACCGGTGTTGAATTAAATTTTACACCCTGATGAAAAACAGAACACGAGGACCGGCCGATTCCCTATCGTATTTCAACTAGCCTGTCACCACCATCTACTGTGTACCTTTTACCCTCAATCAACAAATAGTTAAACACCATGGAAGCTCTCTTCCCATCTTGTCTCGCTTGAGAGAGAGAGAGAGAGAGAGAGAGAGAGAGAGAGAGGTAGTGTGTGTGTGTGTGTGTGTGTGTGTGTGTGTGTGTGTGTGTTAGTGTGTTGTATTTAGAATGATTAAGCGCTTTACAAAATGATTCATTATTATTATTATTATTATTATTATTATCATCAGTAGCAGTAGTAGCACTGTATATCATTATTATGTTTTGTAGGTTTATTTCTGTTGCTCTGCTCACAGTTATGATTAGTCAGATTTTCTTCTTCTTCTTTGTTGTCGTTGTTCCTCTGGAATTTCCTTACATTTTTTGTTCCACAAACACTACTTTAAAGTGACTGTGTCCACACAATAAGATAGAGGATGAATAAAGGAAAATATATCATGTGTAAAATAACGCTGAAAAACAAAAACCGCGCACACCACACACACACACACACACACACACACACACGCACACACACACACACACACACACACACACACACACATATATATATATATATATATATATATATATATATATATTGAGGCGGTTGGATGGCAAACTTTGTCACTTTCCGGCAGCTCCCGCGGCCGCGTTGGCACCAAAACGTAACAGCCTTGCTGTTCCTTTGGATCTGTCAGCGAGGTGGAGAGGGGGGACAAGCTGCATGGGCAACAGCCTGTCTTCCATATTACATTGCCCAGGCTTATATCTGTCCATCCATCCACGCATCGGTTTCTACAGTCACAGACGACGCTGCTTGCTCCAAGCAGACAGCCCAATTAGACATTAGGTCGGATATACTCTATCCATGGTCAGTCATGACCGAAGGAGGCCTACCTACTATACAGATATATATATATATATATAAGAGCAGCAGGATGACTTCAGGCATTTGGACTGCAGCAGGTATATAGGGATGATGGAATCACTATCCTGTAAGATCCTGCTCACGAGGGAGTCTTTGAAAATCACTTGCAATCTCTCAGCCCACCAAACATTCAGTGGACGGTGTCCTGTGGAAAAACGGCATCTTACCTTGACATTGGCTTGTCTATGCTTGAGGGAAAGATAGTGATTGATGTGTACAGCAAGAGTTCTCATGCTTACCTTCCCCCAGCTAGTTGCCATCCTCCTTCAGTGTTCAAGGGCCTCATTACAGGAATGGGGACAAGATAGTGTATTGGGTAAGACAGTTTCTTCTCACCCCAACACGCGGGGTTCGAATCTGCCGTCAGGACTTTTTTTTTTTCTTTTTTCTTTTTTTTATATATATTTTTAAAGTGTGTCACAAGTGAGTCTTGAAGGCCTTACCTCTCTTGTCTTCTTTTGTGTTTTGTTGTTGGGCGGGATATGCAAATACGCTTTTGCAAGAACTTTGCTTTCATTCATCATAACCTGACTGAGCGCGTTGGGTTACGCTGCTGGTCAGGCATCTGCTTGGCAGATGTGGTGTAGCGCATATGGATTTGTCCAAACGCAGTGACGCCTCCTTGTGCTACTGATACTGATACTGATACTCATCATAACCAAAAATTAAGATGGTACTGGTGTCAAGGTGATTTTGGAACGTGTTATTTTGTGCAAGTTTAACTTAGGTTGGTAATGCATTCCATTTGTTTTCAACTTTGTTTTATTCATCTTAGATCTATCTATCTATCTATCTATGATGATGATGCTAATGCTCACTCACTCACTCACTCACTCACTGAGAACAAAAGACATCACAAGAGAGAAAACAGACGGCCCACCCTACCTTGTCCCCACAAAGCCCCGAGCAGAAGCAGAAGGCAGACAGACATTGTTCCTGACCAGACGACAAAAGCTCTTCTGAAGTCAGTGAGAGGACAGAAGGCACCAGCACACGTGACCTCCTCAAATGTCAAGGTCTGTGTTAAAGCACAGGTCTAGATAAGGCAACAGCCGCCCAGACGCTCAGTTCAGAAACAGATAACAGTTTTCGTTCCAGTTTGTTTTTGTTTTTGTTTCTTTTTTCTTTCATAAATATTTCTCCTGTTGTTATCAAAAAACACGGTGGAAATACGAAAGGTGTGCGTCCTTCCCCCACCCCCCTCCCTCCGCCTCCCCCTTCACCCCACCCACACCCACCTTGATAAGAAATCTCAGTGCTGTCAGGACTTGTTTACTCGTATGAACTCGAGGAGGCACCTGCTGTTCCAGTTATCTGGGTTAAACTTGGATTACAATGCAGAATGTCTTGCTCAGGCTACACCTCCCCCACTCTCTCGGCCAAGGGTTTTAGGACAGTCGGCGTTGGGATGGTTCAAGCCTTAGAGAAAGGTTACATCTCCCCCACTCTCTCGGCCAAGGACTTTAGGACAGTCGGCGTTAGGATGGTTCAGCTTCAGAGAAGGGTTACATTCCCCCCACTCTCTCGGCGTTGGGATGGTTCAGCTTCAGAGAAGGGTTACATCCCCCCCACTCTCTCGGTTCAGCTTCAGAGAAGGGTTACATCCCCCCCACTCTCTCGGCGTTGGGATGGTTCAGCTTCAGAGAAGGGTTACATCCCCCCCCACTCTCTCGGTTCAGCTTCAGAGAAGGGTTACATCCCCCCCACTCTCTCGGCGTTGGGATGGTTCAGCTTCAGAGAAAACACATTCAAGGGACGGTACAGCCCCTCCTATCCTTGCGCATCTCCTCTGGAATATCATTGATCCCAGCAGATTTGTTGTTCCCGAGCTTCCTGGTTGACTTCATTTTAATCTCATCGGCCTTCTTCTTCTTCCATTGATGCTCAGCGGTCATAACTTTGACCATTACTAGCATTTTATGCGTGCTGGGTGTTTTCGTGTCTCCATAACCCACCGAACGCTGACATGGGTTACAGGATCTTTAACGTGCGTATTTGATCTTCTGCTTGCGTATACACACGAAGGGGGTTCAGGCACTAGCAGGTCTGTACATAATGTTGACCTGGGAGATCGGAAAAATCTCCACCCTTTATTTTACCCACCAGGTTCCGTGACCGTGATTCGAACCCGGGACCATCAGATTGAAAGTCCAACGCTTTAACCACTGGGCTATTGCGCCCGTGAAGTCATCAGTGAGGATGGGGGGAGCAAGGGAGGCGGATTTTTATGTCTCAGCTGGGACGGGGGGCGAGGGAGAGGGGGAGTTGGAGGGGGGTGGAGGGCGTTCTGGTCTGCTGATGACCTTTTTGAAGAGTTCGGTCTACCTTGCAAGCTTGTCCTCACTTTTTGAAAGAATCGTGCCATTTTTATTTTTACCTTCAGTGGTCCGAAGCCTGTCCGCATGTAGTTCAATGTTGTAAAGCACAGTTTGAAAAAAAAGTGACTCTTGTGTTGGTGCAATTGAAAATGTATGGGGTGCATAACAACGATTACTCCTTTGGCAGATAGCTCGAGGAATCTCTCTCTCTCCCTCTCCCTCTCCCCCCCCCTCTCTCTCCCTCTCTCTGTCTTTAGATAATAATGGCAAAAAGATGTGAGCAACGAGTGTTAGACAGTGTTTGAATTCTTTCGGTTTCGCGTTTGTGGGGACAATCGGGGCTTGAAGATATTGCAGTTTTTTTTAAAAAGTGCTTTAGACAACGAATTATTGATTGCAGGTGGCAAGACTGGCATGACCATATGCGGACCAGTGATATATTTGCACAGTTCAGATTTTTCAAAACATCGCATGTCATTGAACCATACATTGAGTTGGTATTGAACAGATTTATAAAATGTGCATTGACAAAATTTAGATTTGGTGTTTCTGATATTGCTACTCGTTGTTTTAGATACGGGAATTTAAGGGAACCTGTGTTTACTTGTCGTTTATGTCATCTGGGTATGGAAGACGAGCAACATTTTGTGTTCTGTTGCCCTGCCTTGAGTGACCTCAGACAAAAACTAATCCAACCAAAGTATTATAAAGATCCATCTAACTTTAGACGTAATTTGCTCATGTCGTCAATACATGAGGCTACCCTGTTTAACTTGGCCATGTATGAGGCATTGAAGAGATCGAGAAATGTTACGTCGTGAATGTTGAACATTTGTGTTAGCTGTTTTTGGTTGGTTTGTGTTGTAGTTTCATAAGTTTCATAGTGTGTCATGTTAAATCTTATTTGTCCTTCTTTAATGTTACCCCCTTCAGTAAGGGGCTTTGGCCTTTGTCTGAATAAAAAATCGTTATCGTTATCGTTATCTCTCTCTCTCTCTTTAGGGCGAGGGCTGGATGTAAAAAAGCATGTTACTTGCTTATCTATTGCCCGCGATAATAAATATTTTGTCTTGTCTTGTCTTGTCTTCTCTCTCTCTCTCTTTCTCTGAATGTGCGTCTGTGTCTGTGTCTGTGTGCAGGTGGGGAGTGGTGGTAGGGTGATGGTGGACAGACAACCTGCTGTCACTCATGAATCCTTCCGTCTGTACAGGTCAGGGTTTTATCAGCCATCCAAAAGGACACTTTCATTTCACATGTACCCTTATATATCATAGTCAGTCGTGTCCGACTATGACCATCAGAACAGCAGAGGAGGCAACTGCTGTTCCGACTATTTGGGCTAGAATTTGATTATAGTGGAGAGTGTCTTGCCCAAGTACATCCCCACTCTCTCGGCCAAGAGGGTTTCAGGACAGTCGGCGTTGGGATGGTTCCCAAAGGCCAACTAGCCCACAAGGCTGCAGCACTAAGAGCCAGTGCAATTTTGCCTCCTAGTTTGAGAGTCATAGTCCTTCACAAAAGACTAAGCCGTAAATGGTTTCCCATTGACTGGAGAAAACATTGATAATACAGCTCTCACTTTGCTGTTGGCCCAAATGTAAACTTATGTCAATCTGTGATATTAGCCGCCACACGCGCGCATATTTACACTGGAAAGACCGCGCTTCTGGTATAATGTTCAAGGCGCTCCGCTATTCGCCCCGCATATTTTTGTGTTTCTATTAGAAAAAACACACGCATGGTCCCCCCCCCCCCCCCCATTTCTCTCTCTGGCACACACACACACGCACACACACACACACACGCGCGCGCACTCACACACGCACACACACACGCACACACACACACACACACACACGCACGCACGCACGCACACAAACACACGCACACACACGCACACATTCCCCGGCTCCAACAACACACATACACACACACAGACACACACACACACACACGCACGCACACACACACACACACACACACACACACACACACACACACACACACACACACACACACACACACACACACACAAGCTCCCATGACATAATACACACACGTACTGTCACTGTTTTACGGCACTGGCCGGAGTGGGAAAAGACCTAGGAGGCTATGAACGTAACGTGTAGCGTGCTGTTCAATCCACATTATAGGGCAAGGCTCAGAGGAACCCTGCTCTATTTGCACATGGCCAGATTGGAGATGATGCCAACGTTGGTTTGATGAGTAATGGCTCGTGCTGTTGACTTTCTCTTCCATTCTTTCTGTGAGGCGATCGATGGTGTGGTGGCATTTTGGTACCAAGGGAGGCAAACAGAAACTGACAACCACCCCCCCCCCCCCCAACATCACTTCTCCGCAGTTATATCCCTTGGAATAAGAATCGCTGTCTCTCCCCCCCCCTTCCCCCCACACACACCCCCTGCTCCCCTCCCTCCCACTCCCTCCCCTATCTGTCTCTCCCTCGTTTGTGTGCATGTGCGTGTTTGTGCGTGCATGCATGCGTGCGTGCGTTGTGTGTGTGTGTGTGTGTGTGTGTGTGTGTGTGTGTGTGTGTGTGTGTGTGTGTGTGTGTGTGTGTGTGTAATCAAAGTCAGAAACACACAAACATAATTATGCACACGCACACATAGACGTACACGGACGCACATGCACGGTCTTAAGTTTACAGATTAACATTAAATGCATTTAACACTAAGTATAGTGTGTGTGTGTGTTGGGGGGGGGGGGGGGGGGGGGGGGGGGGGGGGGGGGGGGACCTTACGTGTTCTCCTCACAGATCATGTCATGTGTGTTCTCCTTACAGATCATGTCATGTGTGTTCTCCTTACAGATCACATGTGTGTTCTCCTTACAGATGATATCAGTGTGTGTTCTCCTTACAGATCATGTCACGTGTGTTCTCCTTACAGATCATGTCATGTGTGTTCTCCTTACAGATCACATGTGCGTTCTCCTTACAGATCATATCATGTGTGTTCTCCTTACAGATCACATGTGCGTTCTCCTTACAGATCATGTCATGTGTGTTCTCCTTACAGATCACATGTGTGTTCTCCTTACAGATCACATGTGTGTTCTCCTTACAGATCATGTCATGTGTGTTCTCCTTACAGATCATATCCTTACAGATCACATGTGTGTTCTCCTTATAGATCACATGTGTGTTCTCCTTACAGATCATGTCATGTGTGTTCTCCTTACAGATCATGTCATGTGTGTTCTCCTTACAGATCATGTCATGTGTGTTCTCCTTACAGATCACATGTGCGTTCTCCTTACAGATCATGTCACGTGCGTTCTCCTTACAGATCATATCAGTGTGTGTTCTCATTACAGATCATGTCATGTGTGTTCTCCTTACAGATCATGTCATGTGTGTTCTCCTTACAGATCATGTCATGTGTGTTCTCCTTACAGATCATGTCATGTGTGTTCTCCTTACAGATCACATGTGAGTTCTCCTTACAGATCATGTCATGTGTGTTCTCCTTACAGATCACATGTGAGTTCTCCTTACAGATCATGTCATGTGTGTTCTCCTTACAGATCATGTCATGTGTGTTCTCCTTACAGATCACATGTGCGTTCTCCTTACAGATCATGTCATGTGTGTTCTCCTTACAGATCATGTCATGTGTGTTCTCCTTACAGATCACATGTGCGTTCTCCTTACAGATCATATCATGTGTGTTCTCCTTACAAATCACATGTGTGTTCTCCTTACAGATCATGTCATGTGTGTTCTCCTTACAGATCATATGTGCGTTCTCCTTACAGATCATATCATGTGTGTTCTCCTTACAGATCATATCATGTGCGTTCTCCTTACAGATCATATCATCATATCATGTGCGTTCTCCTTACAGATCATATCATCATATCATGTGCGTTCTCCTTACAGATCATATCATCATATCATGTGCGTTCTCCTTACAGATCATATCATCATATCATGTGCGTTCTCCTTACAGGTCATATCATCATATCATGTGCGTTCTCCTTACAGATAATATCATCATATCATGTGCGTTCTCCTTACAGATAATATCATCATATCATGTGCGTTCTCCTTACAGATCATATCATCATATCATGTGCGTTCTCCTTACAGATTATATCATCATATCATGTGCGTTCTCCTTACAGATCATATCATCATATCATGTGCGTTCTCCTTACAGATCATATCATCATGTCATGTGCGTTCTCCTTACAGATCATATCATCATGTCATGTGCGTTCTCCTTACAGATCATATCATCATATCATGTGCGTTCTCCTTACAGATCATATCATCATATCATGTGCGTTCTCCTTACAGATCATATCCACCTTTCCCAAGTCCTGGTTTGCTGACCTGGAGGGGGAGAAGACCATACCACAGCTGGAGAACCTGTGTCGCTTTCTGACCAAGGCGGCAGAGCTTGTGCACAAGACCACCTGTAAACAGGGCGACCTGGAGCGACAGGAGGGCAGGTGCGTGGAGGTGGTGTTCAGTGTGGTCTTCCTGATTAGGAAGCTTGTGATGGGCGCAATACCGAGTGGTTAAAGCATTTGACTTTCAGTCTGTGGGTCCCGGGTTCGAATCTCGGTAACGGCACCTGGTGGGTAAAGGGTAGAGATTTTTGTTTTTTCCCGATCTCCCAGGTCAACATAATTATGTCCAGACCTGCTAGTGCCTGAACCCCCTTCGTGTGTATACGCAAGCAGAAGATCAAATACGCACGTTAAAGATCCTGTAATCCATGTCAGCGTTCGGTGGATTATGGAAACAAGAACATATCCAGCATGCACACCCCCGAAAACGGAGTATGACTGCCTACATGGCGGGGTAAAAACGGTCATGCACATACAAGCCCACTCGTATACACATGAGTGAACGTGGGAGCTGCAGCCACGAACGAAGAAGAAGGAAGCGTGTGTCCAAGGGTTTGAATCCCCATGTTACAGACCAGGATTTTAAATATTTTTTTTTGGTAATATCCTCGGTCGGAGACCAAGCACTAAGCGCTTTACAAATACGGGGGTCATTTGCACAACAGGCTGCCTACCTGGGTAGAGCCGTCTGAAGGCTGCCACTGGGCGCTCATCATTCATTTCCTGTTTCATTCAATCATATTTCAGGCACGCACACATACACACTCAGACAGACATGTAACATTTTACGTGTTCATGACCGTTTATTTTTATTCTATTTTATTTTTTTAATTTACCCCGCCATGTAGGCAGCCATACTCAGTTTTCGGGGAGGTGCATGCTGAGTATGTTCTTGCGTACACACATGAAGGGGGTTCAGGCACTAGCAGGTCTGCACATATGTTGACCTGGGAGATCGAAAAAATCTCCACCCTTTACTCACCAGGCGCCGTCACCGAGATTCGAACCCGGGACCCTCAGATTGAAAGTCCAACGCTTAAACCATTCGGCTATTGCACCATTGCCGTCTCAACGCCTACCTATTCAGTAAGATGAAGCTCACACACACACATGATACACACATCCGCATACAAAAAGAAAGAAAACACACTCATAGACTATCAAACTATTCAACCAAGTGTTTTTATTCGATTGTTATTAATGATTTATACTGATTAGCGTATAGAAAAAATACTATAGCTGTGCTTTCCATTTTATCCAAGAATGTAACATTTTTTTTTCATTTTCCATATTCACTCAAGCCTCTAAGTTCATTTTAATCAGATAGCAATAAACTTTCCGTCATAATTCGTTTGACAGGTTCGTCTGTTGATCTTGAGGAAGACTCGAATCGAATGTTGGTTGGTTTGCCGGACTTTGCACTGTGTGTGTGTGTGTGTGTGTGTGTGTGTGTGTGTGTGTGTGTGTGTGTGTGTGTGTGTGTGTGTGTGTGTGTGTGTACACACTCACTCACGCTTTCACTCATTTACAAACTCATATTTACTCAGTCACTCAATCAGGAACTTAGTCACTCAATCGTTCATTTACACACACACACACACACACACACACACACACACACACACACACACACACTCGCGCGCGCACGCACTCATGCATACACACACACACACACACAAACACACACACACACACACAAGTGAGGCAAAGCGTTCATGGCTCACATGTGCATGCAGGTATAAAACAACAACAACAAGAACAACAACAACAGTGACTAAACCTCTCAGCTACAGCACCCAGACGCCGTTTGAAGCATGTGCCCGTGTAAAAAGTTCAGCTAGCAGACATGAATAAACCCGCCCATTGACAACAGAAATGCACGGCAAGTCTCGACTCGAGTGTCCACGGTCATTTAGATTCGCAACGATCTTGTTAATGTGCGCATGCATTTGATTGCTAAAGTAATACAGTCGATCTTGCCGGGAGTAAGCAACTGATAAACAACATCAATAACAAAAAAAAGCTTCATTTTCGGGTGTAATATACACAATATTCACTTCGGACAAGCCCTGTTTTTTTTCATTAAATCATGAACGGCGGGTCAGATGCGTTCTCCCTACGCCGAACTTTCCGATCATGAAGCCATCTTCTCCATGACGGTCATACACGTAAAAGCCCACTCGTGTACACACGAGTGAACGTGGGAGTTGCATCCCACGAACGAAGAAGAAGAAGAAGAAGAATAGAAGGAATCTGTGCAGACGCCCCTTTATCTTCAAAGCCTCTTTCTCTCAAGATGGTTGCCAAATTCTACTGATCATTCAGAAATCAAGGAACTTTTAAAAGCGCACGCATAGTGCGTGTTCAGATCAACTGTTAAAAAAAAAATCTAAGGCAAAAGCCCCATGTTCCTACAACCGTTGATTGAGATGGTTGGAAGTGGACTTCACACACTAAGTCAAAAGGCCTGCTTTCTCGCTCGCAGTCAAACACATTGAGATATAGCGTCGGGGGCCGCCCCCATACTTTCTCTCACATTAGAAGAATCAAGAATCAAGAATATTAATTTTAATCCTTTCACCCCTTTTGGGGGCATGGAGGATATTATATAACAGCAATAGTATTTTACACCAAAATTTAAAAAAATAAATAATTGAAATAACATAACTATCAGAAACAGAATACAAACTATATGAAACACAACATAAATGATGATAGTATTTTTCTGGTATTAAACCTCAGAATAGATCAGACTGCGTTACTCATTTTTTGCAACATTACTTAAGTGTAATCAAATTGTCTTGTCTGCATGAAATGAATTACACAGAAAGCCTCTTCCAATAAGCAAAAATTAAACAATCGTTGGCCTTTTTTTTTCGCTGACGTAACATACACAGGTGCATGAAGTCTTTAAAACGATCCCGTGTGATCACCGTTGACATCTCCACAACCCTCTTCATCATTATCATGGTCGTCTTCATCGACGTTCTTCTGTCTTCGTCTTCTTCTTCTTCTTCGTCCGTGGGCTGCAACTCCCACGTTCACTCGTATGTTTAAATGTGAATGTGAATGTCATGTCTTTATTTCTTCATCTCTTTGCTGCTTTGTGGATGTTTTGATTCATTTTCATTTTCCATTTGCCCTGAGGGCTGGATGAAAAAAAGCACATGTATGCTTATTCCACTTCCCTCAATAAAAAAAACTTCGTTCGTTCGTATGTATACACGAGTGGACTTTTACGTGTACGACCGTTTTTACCCCCGCCTTTTAGGCAGCCATACTCCGTTTTCGGGGGTGTCCTCCCATCTGATGGCCTAGAGGTAACGCGTCCGCCTAGGAAGCGAGAGAATCTGAGCCCGAATCACGGCTCAGCCGCCGATATTTTCTCCCCCTCCACTAGACCTTGAGTGGTGGTCTGGACGCTAGTCATTCGGTTGAGACGATAAACCGAGGTCCCGTGTGCAGCATGCACTTAGCGCACGTAAAAGAACCCACGGCAACAAAAGGGTTGTTCCTGGCAAAATTCTGTAGAAAAATCCACTTCGATAGGAAAAACAAATAAAACTGCACGCAGGAAAAAATACAAAAAAATATGGGTGGCGCTGTAGTATAGCGCCGCGCTCTCCCTGGGGAGAGCAGCCCGAATTTCACACAGAGAAATCTGTT
>NC_134881.1:5790080-5792580 GCF_041734735.1 Babylonia areolata
ACTGGGGATTAGTGGGTTAATTCGTGATCGTGGTTTTACGCTCAGCTAGTCTAGGGAGGATGCCAGGGGAGGGGGTGGGTGGGGGGGGGGGGGGAGGGAAAGGAAGGGTTGGATACTGTTGAGTAGCTAGCATACCACGAACAAGAGAAAGACTGTTAAAAAAAAAAAATAATAATAAAAAAAAAGTGACAAAGGTTATATACATCCCATGGCCGTTTAGCGCTGCCGGGTTAGTGGATTCAAAGGTGCCGTCCCGACTCGCCAATTTCAATACTTACCAACTCACCTATTCCCGTTCTATCTATTCCCGATTCGCCAGTCACTAAACTGATGCTTCTGTCTCGCCTACTTACATACATACACGAGCACGCACGCAATCATTCACGCACGCACGCACAAATATATACACACACACACGCACGTAAGCACACACACACACACACACACACACACACACACACACACACACACTCCATCATTCAGTTTATGCCTTTGTGGCAGCAAGTGTCTAAACGTTTACCTTGCCTAAACGTATCGTACCTAACCTAGCCTCATCCTGCCTCATTTAACCTTACCTCACCTCACCTTACCTTACCTCACCTTACCTTACCTCACCTCACATTACCTTACCTTACCTTACCGTACCTCACCTTACCTTACCTCACCTTACCTCACCTTACCTTACATTACCTTACCTCACCTTACATTACCTTACCTCACCTTACCTTACCTCACCTTACCTTACCTTACCTCACCTTACTTTAATTCACCTTCCCTTCCCTCACCTTACCTTACCGTACTTTACCTTACCTCACCTTCCCTTACCTCACCTTACATTACCTTACCTCACCTTACATTACCTTACCTCACCTTCCCTTACCTCACCTTACATTACCTTACCTTAATTCACCTTCCCTTCCCTTACCTCACCTTACATTACCTTACCTCACCTTACATTACCTTACCTCACCTTACCGTACTTTACCTTACCTCACCTTACCTTACCTTACCTTACCTCACCTTACCTTACCTTACCTCACCTTACCGTACTTTACCTTACCTCACCTTACATTACCTTACCTCACCTTACCGTACTTTACCTTACCTCACCTTACCTTACCTTACCTCACCTTACCTTACCTTACCTCACCTTACATTACCTTACCTCACCTTACATTAACTTACCTCACCTAACCTTACCTCACCTTCCCTCACCTTACCTCACCTTACATTACCTTACCTCACCTTACATTACCTTACCTCACCTTCCCTTACCTTACCTTACATTACCTTACCTTAATTCACCTTCCCTTCCCTTCCCTTACCTCACCTTCCCTTCCCTTACCTCACCTTACATTACCTTACCTCACCTTACATTACCTTACATTACCTTACCTTACCTTACCTTACATTACCTTACCTTAATTCACCTTCCCTTCCCTTACCTCACCTTACCTCACCTTACCTCACCTTACATTACCTTACCTCACCTTACATTACCTTACCTTAATTCACCTTCCCTTCCCTTCCCTTACCTCACCTCACCTTACATTACCTTACCTCACCTTACATTACCTTACCTCACCTTACATTACCTTACCTTAATTCACCTTCCCTTCCCTTACCTTACCTCACCTTACCTCACCTTACATCACCTTACCTCACATTACATTACCTTACTTTAATTCACATTCCCTTCCCTTACCTCACCTCACCTTCCCTCACCTTACCTTACTTTACCTCACCTCACCTTACCTCACCTTACCTTACCTCACCTTACCTTACCTCACCTTACCTTACCTCACCTTACCTTACCTTACCTCACCTTACCTTACCTCACCTCACCTTACCTTACCTTACCTCACCTTATATTACCTTACCTTACCTTACCTTATTCTCTAATTTCGTCTCGTCTTATCCTGCTCTCTTTCCAGCCATGAACTACTCACCGTGGCACCACGAGGACCTTCCAGACTAGCGCCACAGACGCTGGGAACGGCGCGGTACGGATCAGCGGTACCTTGCTCTTCCTGCGGGTTTTGTTGGTGGTGGTGGTGGTTATGGTGATGGTGGTGGTGTAGTAGTGGTGGTGGTGTGGTAATGGTGGTGGTGTGGTGGTGGTAATGGTGGTGGTGTAGTGGTGGTGGTGGTGTAGTCGTGGTGTTGTTGTTGTGGTGGTGGTGGTGGTGGTGTAGTGGTGGTGGTGGTGGTGGTGGTGAAGTGGTAGTGTGGTGGTGGTGGTGTAGTGGTTGTGGTGGTGATGTAGTGGTGGTTGTGGTGGTGGTAATGGTGGTGAAGTGGTGATGGTGGTGTTGGTGGTGATGGTGTAGTGGTGGTGGTGGTGGTGGTGGTGGTGAAGTGGTAGTGTGGTGGTGGTGGTGTAGTGGTTGTGGTGGTGATGTAGTGGTGGTTGTGGTGGTGGTAATGGTGGTTATGGTGGTGGTGGGGTGGTGGTGTAGTGGTATTGGTTGTGGTGGTGGTGGTGATGGTGGTGGTGGTG
>NC_134881.1:5805080-5820080 GCF_041734735.1 Babylonia areolata
TGACAAAAAGCATTGAATAATATAGAATAGAATATATCTATATTACCAAGTGTACTGGGGTCACAAGGAATATTGGGGGGTGGGGTGGGGGGATAGTACTTAAGAAGGTACGAACATAAATCGAAATTAAACACAAACACATACAGTAGAAATTAGATTACATACACGTGCTTATCAATACAAAAACTTGTGCATACTCACACATGCATGCACACACACACACACACACACACACACACACACACACACACACACACACACACACACACACACACACACACACACGCACACACGCACACACACACGCACAAACGTACGTTTGAACAGAAGCCGCACATTACATGTGGATGGGGCTGATGACTAGATCTTCAGGTAGATGGTTGTTGATTACACAATTTTATTTATCGTACTGGATTTGTTCGAGAGGTAGTGTTGTGCTGTGCAGTGCAGTGCATTGCATTGTATTGCATTGCATTACATTGTATTGTATTGTATTGTATTGCCGTGCATTGTATTGTATTGTATTGTATTGCCGTGCATTGTATTGTATTGCATTGCATTGTATTGTATTGTATTGCATTGCATTGTATTGTATTGCCGTGCATTGTATTGTATTGCATTGCATTGTATTGCATTGCATGGCATTGCATTGTATTGTATTGCCGTGCATTGTATTGTATTGTAGTGTAGTGTAGTGTAGTGTAGTGTAGTGTAGTGTAGTGTAGTGTAGTGTAGTGTATGAGTGTGCAGACGAAGCCAGCCTCCTGACGCCAAACGGACAAAGGAAGAGATAGGCTTTGGAGAACATATCATGGGTGAAGCGAATGGCAGTCTGAGGGGGGAGGGATTTACGGAGAAGAAATGGGTTGGGTTGATTAAATGATAGGGTCTGGAATCGGGTGACTGGCTTAAAGGACTGAGTGAGAGTGAGAGAGAGAGACAATAACAAAGACAATTTTTTTTTATTGGCAAATAGCGTTTTACAGCTCTAGTGCCAAGGGGGATTATTCAGCTTATTTTAGCAAACGACGAAAACAAAAAGTAAAACGAAAAATTAGGGGAAATAACAAGCAAATAAGTACATATTCATAAACACATAAACACTCATACATTCACATCCACACCATTAATACAACATATTCCATATTACTCATGCATAATACTGAGTAATTAATTCGAACATATGACCATCCAACTTTGCAGCCGAGCCTCTTTTTGGTTATTTACCAATCTAAATTAAGTTATGGATCGTATAGTGAGAGAGAGAGAGAGAGGGGAGAGAGAGGTGGTGGAGGAGACAGAAAAAGAGAGACAGATGGAGAGCAAGACAGAGAAAGGAATAGAAAAGATGGGGGAGAGAGAGAGACGGAGAGAGAGAGAGTGACACACACACATACACACACACACACACACACACACACACACACACACACACAGATTGAGAGATAGATAAAAATGTGGAAAGGGAGGGGGAGAGAGGGGAAAAAAGAGAGATAGAGAGAGTTAGAGAGAGGAGAGAGAGAGAGGAGAGGGGGGAGAGAGAAAGAGAGAGAAAGGAGACAGAGAGAGACAGAGGGGGAGAGAGAGAGAGAGAAAGAGAGGAAAGAGAGAGAGTGAGAGAGAGACAGAGGGCGACAGAGAGAGTCACACACACACACACACACACACACACACACACACACACAGATTGAGAGATAGATAAAGATATGGAAAGGGAGGGGGAGAGAGGGGAAAAGAGACAGAGAGATAGAGAAAGAGAGTGAGAGAGAGAGGAGAGAGACAGAAGAGAGAGGGGGAGAGAGAAAGAGAGAGAGAGAGGAGGAGGAGAGAGAGAGACAGAGAGGGAGAGAGAGAGAGAGAGAGGAAAGAGAGAGAGAGTGAGAGAGAGACAGAGGGCGACAGAGAGAGTCACACACACACACACACACACACAGATTAAGAGATAGATAAAGATATGGAAAGGGAGGGGGAGAGAGGGGAAAAGAGACAGAGAGATAGAGAAAGAGAGTGAGAGAGAGAGGAGAGAGACAGAAGAGAGAGGGGGAGAGAGAAAGAGAGAGAGAGAGGAGGAGGAGAGAGAGAGACAGAGAGGGAGAGAGAGAGAGAGAGGAAAGAGAGAGAGAGTGAGAGAGAGACAGAGGGCGACAGAGAGAGTCACACACACACACACACACACACACACAGATTAAGAGATAGATAAAGATATGGAAAGGGAGGGGGAGAGAGGGGAAAAATGAGAGAGAGAGAGAGAAAGAGAGTTAGAGAGAGAGGAGAGAGAGTAGAAAGAGAGAGATATGAGAGAGAGAGGAGACACAGAGAGAGAGAGAGACAGAGAGGGAGAGAGAGAGAGGAGAGAGAGAGAGAGAGAGATTCAAGATTCAAAGATTCAAAAACTTTATTACTCAAGGATAAAGATTTTAGGCATCGCCCAGTCTTCCAATCTGTCCTTGTGACAACAATAACAATAACAACATTAACGATAACGACAAAAAAAAAAAAAAAAAAAAAAAAAAAAAAAAAAAAAAAAATTGTTAACACTGTTACATCCACTGCTACTAGAACGAAGAATGATCACCACCATCATCATTAACATCGTAAAAAGTAATAAAACGAACGCATTCATACATTCATATCCATACACATGCACACACTCTCTCCACCCAACACACACACACACACACACACACACACACACACACACACACACATATATATATATATATATATATATATATATATATATATATATATATACTTATGCACATACAGAGACATGACCGAGGTGAGAAACATATAGCGGACATAAGGAAAATAGAGAAGCACAACTTTACCATTGCACATATACAAAAGTGGTTAATTTGCTGATGCAGATGTTACAGGTAATAACATCCAATTTACAGGCGAACAAGTAAGAACAAAGCACAAAGGTAAAATAAAATAAATTCACTGCATGTAGGTATAGATACAAACTTCACGGAAAAAAGCATGATTTTTGTTTTTTTTTAGTTGGTTATCTAAATTTAAAAAAAAAAGAAGAGAAAAAAAAGAAAAAAGAAAAAAAAAGCAAGCTTTGTGGGCCTATTGTTTGTGGAGCAGAAGTTCTCGTATGTTTGATTTGAAGGAACGTAATGAATCGCACGTTGAGAGAGAGAGAGAGAAACGTATCAACCTTTCTCGATATCTCTGCAGGTACATTTTATATACTCTCTCTCTCTCTCTCTCTCTCTCTCTCTCTCTCTCTCTGTCTCTCTGTCTCTGTCTCTCTCTCTCTTAAACAATGACATATTCAATGTACATAGCACGATAAATAATTGGCGTAATCTTCCACTCTATATGTCAGTGCATACTGGTCTCAGTTCAAGGCTTTTGAAACGACTCAACCTGATATGACATGCTCAAGATAATACCGTATGGTATGATATAATATAATCATTCGAAATCCTGGTAACTTTCAATTTCAGCTATACTTCGTTTCAACAACGATTAAGAATATTTTCTTGACAGTGAATACAAACAAAAACACGAAATACATGTACATGTCTGTAAAGTACAGATAATAACCCGTATAAAAAAAAAATCTATTCAGCACATGCACACGTGCATAAGTTTCAGTTTCAGTTTCAGTTTCAACGAGGCGTAGAAGCGAACGGACAGATCCACAGACACATCTACAACGCATCTGATCTGCTGTTTCAGAAACAAAACAAAGAAACAAGCGCAGATGCCAGTCCTTTGTATACTCCAGCGCGCTGACCAGATCATTCTCAGCCCGTGTCCTAGGTTTGTGTGAAAACATTATCATCAAAAAAAAAAAAAAAAAAAAAAGAAAAAAAGTAATAAGACTTGATAAATTAAAATGCGTTAAATGTACGCGATCTCTGAATATTATTCACATCCATGCATGCCTAAAAAAAAAAAATTAAAAAAAAAAAAATAGAAAAAAATCACACAGGCTAACAATCATTCAGTATCCATGCCTGCGACCACGTAGACACATGTACAATACATTCGTACACACACACACACACACACACACACACACACACACACACACACACACACACACACACACTTACATACATACATACATACATACAGACAGACAGACAGTCTCTCTCTCTCTCTCTCTCTCTCTCTCTCTCTCTCACACACACACACACGTTTGAACCGAAGCCGCACATTATGTGTGGATGGAAAACTGATGACTAGATCTTCAGGTAGATTGTGTTAATGATTTCTGATTATTTTTTTTCTGATTATTGTCATCATTATTGAATTGATATTGTTAATTGTAATGGCATGTTAGTTATGCAATATTGGTAGTTTTCTACCTTTTCTGTTTTATTCATCCCTCTCCTGTCCAACCCTCCCCCCTCCCCCCCTCCTTCCCCCTTCCCCGGTTTTTTTTGGGCTTTTTTTTAATCGTCTAATATCACTGATAGTGAAAAGACGCTAAATCAAAGAACGAACACAGACACACACACACACACACACACACACACACACACACACACACACACACACACACACACACACACACACACACGTCAAGTCAAGTCAAGTCAAGTCAAGTCACACACACATACTTACTTACATACATACATGCATACATAGAAGCAGACAGACAAACCGACGCACAGAAGAGACAAACAGACAAACAGACAAAAGATATGTGCGCCCCAAACATAGCGTGTCAACTCATTGAAAGTCGCCAGTCTCACGTTCGCTGTGTACAAAAATTGGCCCCCGACACAACGCTGGAGACATAAGTAAGTGTTTCGTAACACGCATCAGCTTCAGTTTCAGTAGCTCAAGGAGGCGGCGGTCACTGCGTTCAGACAAATCCATATACGCTACACCACACCTGCCAAGCAGATGCCTGACCAGCAGCGTAACCCAATGCATCGCTTCCGGTAACGTGACTGTCCACCTTGTACTCACTGCAGACATACAGAATGTATTTCTTTTTTTTTTTGTCATTTTATTTTTGCCGCGAGGGTAAGAGGGAGGAAGAGTAGGGGGTGGGGGTGGGGGGCAGAGAAAGTGTGCTTTAGTGTGTGTGTGTGTAATGCGTGCGCCTGTGTGTGCAGGGGAAGGATGGGGGGGTAAGAAGGTGTGCCTGTATGCCATGTGTGTGTGTGTGTGTGTGTATGTGCGTGGGTGCGTGCGTGTGTGTGTGTGTAATGCGTGCGCCTGTGTGTGCAGGGGAAGTGCGGGGGGTAAGAAGGTGTGCCTGTATGCCCTGTGTGTGTGTGTGTGTGTGTGGGCGTGCGTGTGTGTGTGTGTGTGTGTGTGTGTGTGTGTGCGAGCGTGCGTGCGCGCGCGCGCGCGTGTGTGTGTGTGTACGTGTGCGTGTGCGTGTGTACAAGCATGCACGAACCTTGTGTGTGAGCATACACGCGGCTTGTATGTTCGTGAGAGTGTTCGTGAATGAGAATGCGTGCGCCTGTGTGTGTGCGTGCGGTTTTCGACTCCCGCCTCATTATCTGGACAATACAATACAATACAAAGCAAAGCAGCCAGTTTCTCAACCAGTGATTGGGATCTGACCAAAGGCCAGCAGGTGGTGAGGTCAGAGCGGGCCGAAAAGGAGCGATGGAGATAATAATATCACTCAGCTGATCTCCTTCAACAGGCACACAGACACACAGCTACAGGCATCCTGTCCGCCTGTACGCCCGCACACACACACACACACACATACACACACACACACACACACACACACATACATACATACATACACACACACGCGCGCGCACGAAGACACACGCCCACACAAACACACACACACACACACATGCGCGCGCGCAAAGACACACACGTGCGCACACACACGCACGCGCACGCACATGCACACACACATTCCTGCGCGCCCAGAGATAAGTTGCATAGAGAAGGCATAGGACCAGAGCAGCTGCAAACAATACAATACAGTACAATGCAATACAATACAACACAACACAACACAACACAACACAACACAACACAACACAACACAACACAACACAACACAACACGACACAACACAACACAACAAAACACAATATAACACAATACAACACAACACAACACAATACAACATAATACAACACAAAGCAACACAACACAACACAACACAACACAACACAACACAACACAAACAATACAATACAACGCAATACAACATAACACAATACAATACACACAACACAACACGACACAACACGATACGACACAACACAACAAAACACAATATAACACAATACAACACAACACAACACAACACAATACAACATAATACAACACAAAGCAACACAACACAACACAACACAACACAAACAATACAATACAACGCAATACAACATAACACAATACAATACACACAACACAACACGACACAACACGATACGACACAACACAACAAAACACAATATAACACAATACAACACAACACAACACAACACAATACAATACAACACAATACAACATAATACAACACAACACAACACAATACAACACAACACAACACGACACAACACAATACAACACAATACAACACAACACGACACAACACAATACAACACAACACAACACAATACAATACAACACAATACAACATAATACAACACAACGCAACACGACACAACACAACGCAAAGAGAGAGAGAGAGAGAGAGAGAGAGAGAGAGAGAGAGAGAGAGAGAGAGAGAGAGAGAGAGAGAATAATAGATAAGCACTGGTGTGCTTTTTTACATCTAGTCCCCGCCCTGAATAGGGTCTACACTACACAATATTTAATAAAATGAAAGCGTAGTGTTGGTAGAGATACACAACAGAGGAAAAAAAAAAAGCATAAATCAAAACAAAACAACACACACACACACACACGCACACACGAACACACGCACACACGAACACACACACACACACACACACACACACACACACACACACACATGGCATACAGGCACTAGCATGGTGTTAGTAAAATGCATAGGAAAAAAAAGAGAACAAAATCAAAGAAACAAACATACACCGCATTACACATCAGAATGGGGGATAGAGGATGAGGAAGGTTCTGTCAACCAGAGAGAGAGAGAGAGAGAGAGAGAGAGAGAGAGAGAGAGAGAGAGAGAGAGAGAGAGAGAGAGAGAGAGAGAGAGAATTTGAGGGTAACAGAGTAAGCAAAATAATGCTTTTTATTTCTTCCAGCCCTGGAAGGGGAAGCAGTAACATAAACAAAGGGGGAGAATCATGATATCAGTACAGCATGCATATTATAGTCATGGATACATGAATGGTCATTTGACATTTACACCACTAAATAGAGGAGAATAAGAGGAAAGAGATATAAGGGGGCAGATAGAGAGAGAAAGAGAGAGAGAGAGAAGAAAATTAACACAGGTCAAGATAATGATCAATCAATGAATGAAATGATAAAAAATATATAATTAAGAGAGATAGATAGATAGATAGATAGATAGATAGAGAGAGAGAGAGAGAGAGAGAGAGAGAGAGAGAGGGATGAATAAATTTCATTTTCTGAGGGTAATAGAGTAAGCAAATAACACCATTTAAATAGTTGCAGGAACAAAAAAAAGAAAAAAGAAAGAAAGAAAAACAAAACAAAAACAAGAGAGAGAGAGAGAGAGAGAGAGAGAGAGAGAGATCTAGATAGATAGATAGACACACAGAGAGAGGGAGAGAGAGAGACAGACAGACAGACAGACAGACAGACCGACAGAGACAGAGAGAACTCGAACTCGAATAGTTTAATCAGTATAGGCCATGGCCCCTTCTGAAGGGGGTACAGTATTTGTGAATAATTCACACACATTTTCAGAGTAACTCATTGCAGAGACAGACACACACACACACACACACACACACACACACACACACACACACACACACAAACACAGAGAGAGAGAGAGAGAGAGAGAGAGAGAGAGAGAGAACTGAACTGAATAAATATCATTTTCTGAGGGTAATAGAGTAAGCCAAATAATGTTTCTTTTTTCCATCCAGCCCTCGAAGGGGAAACAGTAACACAAACAAAGACCCGGGGGGAATCATCATATCAGTACAGCATGAGAAGGTTTCGTTGGTTTTGATTCAAAGGGTCCTGTGTCTTCACTTATTTTCCAAAAACGAAGGACAATAGCCACAGACAAAATAATGGTCCAAAGATGCAAAACTGGTTTTGTATTCATAAATCAGTTCGTTCATGAGGTACACAAGGAGGAAGGTGGCAGAATGGTTAAGACGCTCAGCTGCCAATACAGAGAGTCCGTGAGGGTGTGGGTTCGAATCCCGCTCTCGCCCTTTCTCCTAAGTTTGACTGGAAAATCAAACTGAGCGTCTAGTCTTTCGGATGAGACGATAAACCGAGGTCCCGTGTGCAGCACGCACTTGGCGCACTGAAAAAGAACCCATGGCAACGAGAGTGTTGTCCTCTGGCGAAATTACGTAAAATGAAATCCACTTTCATAGGTACACAAATATGTAAGCATGCACTCAAGGCCTGACTAAGCGCGTTGGGTTATGCTGCTGGTCAGGCATCTGCTCAACAGATGTGGTGTAGCGTGTATGGATTTGTCCGAACGCAGTGACGCCTCCTTGAGAAAGTGAAACTGAAACTGAAACTCATGAGGTACAAAATAGTCATCTGAATCATAACGTCTTGGTGCCCTTTACGAGAGAGAGACATTTTGACACTTTGACTCTTTACTGTCATTAGCTTAACAGCCCATGTGACAGGGGGGTACAGGGGGAGTTACAGTGTCGTTTTATCCAATCATTTGAAAAAGTAAAACAAAACAAAACAAAACAAAAACATAAACTAACACACCTAATATTACAAAGGTTATATCGATAAACAACAGCCAACAAATTACACACACAAAAATAACAACATCATCATCATTAGATTGACCATCCAAATACTAATTGTATCTGCTTCTATTTTGACCCTAAAAAAAAAATCATTTTTGAAACCATTAATGTTTGCACATATTTTGAATTAACAGGCGTTTTGATCATTTATTTTCTTTTTCCGTGTATCTACTGCTTCTGAGACGTATTTTGCAACTGAGAGGATAATATTTTCGTCATTTGATGTTAAGACACTGACCAGGTCTTTCCTCTTTTGCTGCAGCTGTTTTAAAGAGTGTACAGTTTTCCCGAGAGAGAGAGAGAGAGAGAGAGAGAGAGAGAGAGAGAGAGAGAGAGAGAGAGAACGAACGAACGAACGAACGAAATTGTTTAATGAACTTTGGCCATGGACCACAATTCAAAACCGGGACTGGGGGTGGGCATGGGAAGGAGTATTATAACACTTGAATAGATGACACAATATCATAATATTCATGGACTTGACATTAATTCTACTTAATTAGGTCTGAGTATATGACTTCTCCTTTTGATCGCATGGAAAATAAATTTTGATACATGGCAATTTCTCTGCTTGTTGTTTGATCGGAGAAGTGAACTAAGAGACATGTTTAAACAGTCTTGAAGAAATTTTGTCCGTAAAGCATTATATACAGAACAAACAAACAACAAATGGTATTCATCTTCTAGTTCACCTTGGCAAAGAGAGAGAGAGAGAGAGAGAGAGAGAGAGAGAGAGAGAGAGAGAGAGAGAGAGAGAGAGAGAGAGAGAGAGAGAGAGAGAGAGTCTGTGTGCGTGTGTGTGTCTGTGTGTGTTTGCATTTTACTTTGGGTATGTGTTTGTATCTGATA
Source organism: Babylonia areolata (assembly GCF_041734735.1). Classification (NCBI taxonomy): domain Eukaryota; kingdom Metazoa; phylum Mollusca; class Gastropoda; order Neogastropoda; family Buccinidae; genus Babylonia; species Babylonia areolata. Next base: position 5,814,806 of record NC_134881.1, read on the forward strand.
GACTGGCACAGAGAGTATGTGTTTGTATCAGAGAAAGAGAAACGGAGACAGAAAGACAGAGACAATGACAGAAAGACAGAGACAGTGACAGAAAGACAGAGACAATGACAGAAAGACAGAGACAATGACAGAAAGACAGACAGAGACAGAGACAGGCGGACATTGATACAGAGAGCTATAGTGAAAGACATAGAGAAGAGACATACATACATACATACATACATACATACATACATATAAATACATACATATATATATATATATATATATATATATATATATATACATATATCATATCAGCCTCGTATTCCTCAAGCCGAATGCTCCACCCCCATTCCCCCCCTCCCGCATCCTCCACCCCCCCACCCCCCCCACCCCCTCCCCCCACACACATACATACACAATAAAAAGAAGAAGAAAAACACGCTTCATACCTATCATAGTCTCTCAGCTCTTCGTTGATAGAATCGGACAGTTTGCGAACTTCGTCCATTTGGAAATTCACCAAATCGTCACACACAGTGACACACACACAGTGACACACACACAGTGACACACACACAGTGACACACACACAGTGACACACACACAGTGACACACACACAGTGACACACAGACAGTGACACACACACAGTGACACACACACAGTGACACACACACAGTGACACACACAGTGACACACAGTGACACACACACAGTGACACACACACAGTGACACACAGTGACACACACGCAACACACAGTGAAACACACACAGTGACACACACACAGTGACACACACACAGTGACACACACACAGTGACACACACACAGTGACACACAGTGACACACACACAGTGACACACACACAGTGACACACAGTGACACACACACAGTGACACACACACAACACACAGTGACACACACACAACACACAGTGACACACACACAGTGACACACACACAGTGACACACACACAGTGACACACAGTGACACACACACAACACACAGTGACACACACACAGTGACACACACACAGTGACACACACACAGTGACACACAGTGACACACACACAGTGACACACACACAGTGACACACACACAGTGACACACAGTGACACACACACAGTGACACACACACAGTGACACACACACAGTGACACACACACAACACACAGTGACACACACACAGTGACACACACACAGTGACACACAGTGACACACAGTGACACACACACAGTGACACATACACACAGTGACACATACACACAGTGACACACACACAACACACAGTGACACACAGTGACACACACACAGTGACACATACACACAGTGACACACACACAACACACAGTGACACACACACAACACACAGTGACACACACACAGTGACACACACACACACACAGTGACACACACAGTGACACACACACACAGTGACACACACACACAGTGACACACACACAGTGACACACACACAGTGACACACACACAGTGACACACACACACACAGTGACACACACACAGTGACACACACACAACACACAGTGACACACACACAGTGACACACACACAGTGACACACACACAGTGACACACACTCGCTCACACAAACACAGGGGTGAAGATCCCAGCGTTGACGACAAACTGAAACACACAACTCGACTGCCAACAACTGATTTCACTTCGTCGACGATCGAACGAAACTCCTCGGCTGCTTAAAAAAAAAAAAAAAAAAAAAAAAAAAAAAAAAAAGCACCCACCTTACCTCTATATAAGGTTATCTTTATCTTCCCTTGTCTGGGCTTGAGTTACAAGTCAGCCAATGATGTATGTATGTATGTATAATTCGCTTTGACCTTCCTGGTAGCTGGTTCGCTGGCCTAGCAGTTGACGAGACGATGATTAATATCGATCTCCCTCTCTCTCTGTCTGTCTGTCTCTCTGTCTCTCTCTCTCTCTCTGTGTCTCTGTCTGTCTGTCTCTCTGTCTCTGTGTGTGCAGGATAAAACATGGTAGCTCTCCACTGCAACAACGTGTGATAACAGTTGGCAGATCGAGTGATATATGGATGAATTGCGGTAAGGTGGGGAGAGTTTCTTTTCTCTCTCTCTATCTTTCTTTTCTTTTTTTCTTTTTTTTCTTTTTTCAACAGGAAGGGGGGAGGGGAGGGGGGGGGGGGGGGGCTGAAATTAATGGAGCGAAACAGATCCTGTTACTGTGTTCTGGTTTGCACAGTAGTGGACTGGAGGTGGGGGGAGTAACTAGAGTGGCAGGGGGGAGGGGTGGGGGTGGGGGTGGGGGGGTGGGCGGAGGTGTAGAGAGGGTGGTGGTGGTGGTGATGGTGAGAGAATGGCGGTAAGGTTGGGGCGAGGGGGGGAAGTGGGGGGGGGGGTGTCTAGAAAGCGTTATGTGTACGTACTGATGCACGGATACACGCGCACAAACACACACAGAGACACAGACACACACACACACACACACACAGAGGCAAGACACAGATACACATAGACACAGACACAGACAGACAGACAGACAGACAGACACACACACACACACACACACACACACACACACACACAGAGGCAAGACACAGATACATATAGACACACACACAAACAGACAGACAGACAGACACACACACACACACACACACACACACACTCACTCACTTGCCCACTTCATGCATATATACACGCACGCAAGCACGCACGCACACACACACACACACACACACACACACACACACACACACACACACACACACACAAAGAACCAGCCACACAAAGAGGAAGTACCGATAACATGAACAAACGACCCGCCACTGCCTGGACCGATGCGTGAGAGAGCTGATAAACCCGTTCCATGTGATAACCAGAGCTGGCCTCTCGGCGTGAAAGTGCACATGGTAGCGTTCCTGGAATACTGAGGTATGCACTGGGTAGAGAGAGAGTGAGAGAGAGACAGACAGACAGACATATACAGACAGATACAGACAGATACAGACACAGACACACAGACAGAGAGAGATAAACAACTGAACACAGAGAGAGAGAGAGTGTGTAGGCCGTGAGGAAAGAGAATCCGTGCGCGCGCGCGCGTGTGTGTGTATGTGTGTTTGTGTGTGTGTTGTGTGTGCATGAGTGTAGAAGAGAGTCTCTCTCTCTCTCTCTCTCTCTCTCTCTCTCTCTCTGTAGGAAAGAGAGAGAGAGCGTGTGTGTGTGTGTGTGTGTGTAGAAGAGAGAGAGAGAGAGAGAGAGAGAGAGAGTGTATGTGTGTGTGTGTGTGTGTGTGTGTGTGTGTGTGTGTGTGTGTGTAGAAGAGAGAGAGAGAGAGAGAGAGAGAGAGAGAGTGTGTGTGTGTGTGTGTGTGTGTGTGTGTGTGTGTGTGTGTGTGTGTGTGTGTGTGTGTGTGTGTGTGTGTGTGTGTGTGAGTGAGTGGCTGAAGATGTCTCATTCGACATCGGCGAGTCTCACAACTTTCGTTTTATTTATCTATAGCGTATATGGATTTTCCGAACGCGGTGATGCCTTCTTAAGAACGAACTGAAACTGTTGGAATGGACACATAGTGGTCAGCAGTGCTCAACTGATGGTAAAAAAAACCCCAAACAAACCTATAATACTTCATAATTGTCACAAACTAATGCAATGTGAACACTATCAGTTCGTAATCAATAATGATCAGGTATCGGTCAAAAACCTGCCAAGTCATCATAACAATGCACAAACGTGACACAATTTTGCAGTCTGAACACTTTTGGGTAATGATCAGCAGCAGTCAGCAATGGCCGCACAATGATTATAGCAGTTATTAGTGAAAACCTGCCAACAGATCATAATAAGGCACACTGTCAAAATGTTCACCGGACGTATTGAAATATGAAATAAACGCAGAAATGTGTTGTGCGCAGAGAGGGGCGGGGACGCTTTAGCTCTCTCCATACGAACGGCGAAAGAGACGACGTCAACAGCGTTTCACCCCAATTACCATCATCAAAATATTGCAGTCGGAAGGCTCTTATACTGAAGAGGTAAATTGTGACAAAGAAAACCACAATTCTAACGATGGAAGCTAAAGGTTGGGTCATTCAGACACCCACTGGACATCCGAGGGGTCTGTGTAGAGGAGAAGAGAGGACTGGCCGTACTGAGTGAGTTAGGACAGATTTTCGGATAATGTCGGTGGGGGCCCGAAACAGTATCGGAGGGAGAGGGTGGGGCTGGGGAGGGGGGGGGGGGGGTAGTGGGGGCGGCCAAGAACGTCACCTGAAGGACAGTTTGGGGTACTGATGCGTCCCCCGGGGGACCTACGGAAGGGGAAGGGGGCGAGGGGGGATGTTACACCTGTTCCGTGTCTTTCTCTACCTACCTAGTGGAATGATAGCCTAGAGGTAACACGTCCGCCTAGGAAGCGAGAGAATCCGAGCGCGCTGGTTCGAATCACGGTTCAGCCGCCGATATTTTCTCCACCTCCACTAGACCTTGAGTGGTGGTCTGGACGCTAGTCATTCGGATGAGACGATAAACCGAGGTCCCGTGTGCAGCATGCACTTAGCGCACGTAAAAGAACCCACGGCAACAAAAGGGTTGTTCCTGGCAAAATTCTGTAGAATAATCCACATCGATAGGAAAAACAAAGAAAACTGCACGCAGGAAAAAAAAAAAAAAATGGGTGGCGCTGTAGTGTAGCGACGCGCTCTCCCTGGGGAGATCAGCCCGAATTTCACACAGAGAAATCTGTTGTGATAAAAAGAAATACAAATATCCTGAACCACCACTACCACTCAAGCTACTTTCCCTAAACCGCTACTCCTCTCTCTCTCTCTCTCTCTCTCTCTCTCTCGCACACACACACACACACACACACACACACACACCACCACCACCACCACCACCACCACCACCACCACACCATACCAACACAAAATCGACACCAACACAAAAACACAGCCATAAACACAAACGACAAACAACACCACACCGAATATTGCATGTAGCGGGAAACCTGACCTGTAGGCTGATTTCATACTCACTCGGACAAGTCCTCTGCAGTCAACTGTTGCTGTTGCTGCTGTTGTTGTTGTTGCTGCTGTTGTTGTTGTTGTTGTTGTTGTCCAAGCCCCGTCAGCACAGTCTGCTGACCACTGGCCACAAGCAGACCCAGTTCCTTCAGGAAAGTGTCCGGCATACTGGGCGACACGACGTCCTCAGACAAGGGAGACGATTCCGTGACCCCCAGCGGCTCCCCCTCACCACCACCACCACCACCACCACCACCACCTCCATCATCAACAC
>NC_134881.1:5822580-5837580 GCF_041734735.1 Babylonia areolata
TCACCATCATCATCATCATCATCACCATCAACATCACCATCATGATCATTATCATCATCATCATCATCATCATCATCATCATTATCATTATTATTATTTTTTATGATTATGATGATGATGATTATTATTTTTATCATTATTATTATTTTCATCATCATCATCACCATATCATTATCATTATTATTAATTCTTAATAATTATTTTTTACTCTTGATCATCATTATTATTATCATCATCTTTTTTTTTAATCAATTTTTCTCTCTTTTTTTTTTTTTTTGTCACAACAGATTTCTCGGGCTGCTCTCTTCATCGTTGACGTCATTATCATCGTCATCATCGTCGTCATCGTCATCATCGTCGTCACGCACGTGACTTACCAACACCGTGGCCAGGGAAGGAATGACAGGGGACGACACTGAAGGAGCGACGAGGGTGGTGGTGGTGGTGGTGGCGGTGGCGGTGGTGATGATGTTGCTGCTGCCGCTGTTAGAAGGCGGCGTGCCGGGGGCGGGGTCGGCGGGGGTGAGGGTGGAGGGGCCGTGGAGGAGGGGGAGAGCGCAGGGAGGGGATTCCCGATCCCGTCTCTCTCCGGGAGGATCCCTTCCAGACTTGGCGTCCTTCGGGCCTTCTCGTGTTGGTGTTGTTGTTGTTGTGGTGGTGGTGGTAGTGGTGATGGTATTGTTGTTGTAGTTGGTGGTGGAGGTGGTAGGGTGCGGACGTCGGGATGACGGTGGTGGTGACGTTTGCTGCGGGGGAGGGTCTTGTAGGGAAGGGGGGTGCTTCTGCGGGTCTTCTTCTGGAGGAAGAGACGTAATCAGAGTTGCTGGGTTGGTTTCTTTCTCTGTCTGTCTGTCTGTCTGTCTCCCCCTCTCTGTCTGTCCCTGTCTGTCTGTCTCTGTCTGTCTGTCTCCCCCTCTTTGTCTGTCTGTCTCACCCTCTCTGTCTGTCTGTCTGTCTGTCTCCCCCTCTCTGTCTGTCCCTGTCTGTCTGTCTCCCCCTCTTTGTTTGTCTGTCTCTCTGTCTGTCTGTCTGTCTTTGTTGTTGATTGGTTGGTCTGTTCTTGTTGTTGTTGTTGTAAATGATGATGATGATGATGAAGGTGGCGGTGGTGAAGGTAGTGATCGTGTTTACATATTTTTGGGATGTGCAAGGTGGTGATGACGTGTATTTTTTGTTGTTATGTTTTTGTTTGTTTGTCGTTGTTTGTTTGCTAGTTTTTCTTCCTATTTGTTTTATGATATTACTACTACTACTACTAATTTATATAGCACTGAATCTTGTGCAGAGACACACGCATGTGAGAACTCTAGACTGAAAAAAAAAAGTGAAAAACAACGAAGAGGCAGGGAAGGGAGGTTATCTTGGAAAGAGGTGGGTTTTAAGCACAGACTTGAAAGAGCTGGGTGCGGAGACCTGACGAGACGAAGGGGTGTGGGTGGGGTGGGGGTAGGGGGTGGTCATTCCAAATGCAAGGTCCATTGACAGAGAAAGAGCGGGCGGCCGACAGTGGAGTGTTTGAATCTGGGTAATGCGTAGACAGAGTGGATCCGAAGCCGATCGTAGAGAGCGAGATGGGGTGTATATGTAGATGTGAAGGCAGAATTTATATTTATTTGTTTTCGTTTTATTTCATTTTATTTTAGTTCATTTTCTGCAGGTTTTATTTTCTCTATCTCTCTTGGAGATTTGCTTTCAAGACGGATATGTGTGTGAGAGGGAAGTCAGTGTGTGGGAGGGTGGGTGGGTTTGTATATTCGTGTGTGTGTGTGTGTGTGTGTGTGTGTGTGTGTGTGTGTGTGTTTGGGCGAGTGCGCGCGCGCGTCTATGTTTGTATGTGTGTTTGAGTGCGTGCGTGTATGTGTGTGTGTGTGTGTGTGTGTGTGTGTGTGTGTGTGTGTGTGTGTGTGAAGACAGACAAAAACAGAAAGGGGCAAACTGAAAGACAGCACAGCACACCACACCACACCACACCACACCACAAAGCACACCAGAACATAATGCACACAACTAGAACTAACACAACTAACTAAAACACAACACAACACAGCACAGCACAACACACCACGCCACACCACATAACACCACACCACACAACACCACACCACATCACACAACACCACACCACACCACACCACACAACACCACACAGCAACACACCACGCCATGTCACACCATACCGCAACACAACACACACACCACACCACACTACAGCACAGCACACCACAGCACAGCACAGCACAGCACAGCACAGCACAGCACAGCACAGCACAGCACAACGCAACACCACACACCACAACATATCAAGCCACACCACACCACACCACGCAACACACCACACCACACCACACCAAAACGCAACACATCACACCACACTACAACCGAACACAACACACCACACAACACCACAACACACCACACCACACTTCACAACAGCACACTACACCACACCACACCACAACCCAACCCAACACACCACACAACACCACAACACACCACACCACACCACACCACACCACATCAAACACAACACAACACAACACACCACACCACATCAAACACAACACAACACACCACACCACACCACATCAAACAACACAACACACCACACCACAACGCAACACAACACACCACACCACAACGCAACACAACGCACCACACCACACCACACAACATCAAACACAACACAACACAACACACCACACCACACCACACCACACCACATCAAACACAACACAACACACCACACCACACCACAACGCAACACAACGCACCACACCACACCACACAACACCACACAATACCACAACACACTACAACACACCACACCACACACCACACCACCACCACACCACACCACCACCACCACACCACAATGCAACACACCACACCACACCACACCACACCACACCACACAATACCACACCACACCACACCAGACCACACCACACCACAACAGACCACACCACACCACACCACACCACACCTCAACAGACCTCACCACACCACACCACACCACACCACAACAGACCACACCACACAACACCACACCACCACCACCACACCACACCACACCACACCAAAACCTCTCACCTGTCCCACAGTTCCCCACTTCCATCCCTTCACCCGTTTGTCTCTGAAGTTCTTCTGTCACACCACGCTGCAGCCAGTCTCACACACACACAGTCACTTCAACGCAAACACCCCCCTCGCCCACCCCTCGACAACCCCACCCCACCCCACCCCCCTTCACCCATCCGTAATAATGATGATCTATCACACACACACACACACACACACACACACACACACACACACACACACACACACACACACACACAGAGTCACTTAACGCAAACACCCCCTCGCCCACCTCACCCCACCCCACCCCACCCCCCTTCACCCTTCCTCTATAATCCCCGGCAGAAACAATGATGATCTCACACACACACACACACACGCGCGCGCATGCACGCACGCACGCACGCACGCACGCATACATACACACGCATACACACACGTACACACATACACAGACACAGACATAGACACACACACACACACTCACCACAAAATTCCCGAGGAGGGTTCGGAAAGAAGAAATGCCTGCTGCCTTTACACCTGCTTGAGCAGATATTAGATATTGAATGTGCCTGTGTTTGTTGTCTGTGAGCATTCGTGCGTGTGCACCAATTCCTGAAACGTCTGCAATCAGGAAGGAACGGGATTAAAAAAAAAAAAAAAAAAAAAAGAAAAAAAAAAAAAAAAAAGAAAAGAAAAAGAAACCAACAAATTCCCCACACAAGGAGCTGATACAAACTGGTGACAAAACACTAGTCCCCGTAAGAAGAATCCCTTCACGAAACAGCTCAGACCCGAGATCTTCTACCACTACTGCTGAGCCTAATCTGTCGGATAGAATCGTGTCACGCCTCCAGTGCTGGAAGTAACAATGGGTGCCAGAGAGCGATAAGAGCCAGAAGATGAACAGATGTGCTGTCACCCGGAACAGCTTACAGAGGATTGTGTCGAATCACAGAGAGAGAGAGAGAGAGAGAGAGAGAGAGAGAGAGAGAGAGAGAGAGAGAGAGAGAGAGAGACAGAGAGACAGAGACAGAGAGAGGGGGGGGTGGGAGAACGGTCAAGCTAACTTCACGAACCGGGTGCTGGTAGGGCTGTTATGAAAAATGGAGGATTGAAAAGCGAAAACACGAACGAAAGAAAGAAAGAAAGAAAGAAAAGAAGAGAAAGAAGAGGAAAAGGAGGAGGAAGAGAAGTAAGAAGGTAAAAAGGGAAAGGGGAAGGAGAACGAGGAGAAAGGGAGAAAGAAAAGAAAGAACAGAAAGAAGAAGAAAAAAAAGGAAGAAAACAAGAAGGAAAGGAAGAAAAGAAGAAGAAGAAGAAGATGATGATGATGATGATGATGATGATGAAGGGAGGGAGACAGACAAAGACAGAGCTAGAGGCACAGAGAAAGAAAGAAGGAAAGAAAGAAAGAAAGAAGAAGAAAAAGGAGAAAGAAACAGAAGAAGGACCAGAGACACAGGGAGATTAGAGACAGACAAAGAAACTGCAGAAGGCACGACCAACAGAAAGAAATAGATTGGGGGTGGGGGGTGGGCGGGGGGGGGGGGGGGGGGGGGGGGGGGGGGGGGGGGGGGCGGGGGGGGGCGGGAAGGGGGTGGTGGGTGTGGAGAGGTGGAGGTTGAAGGCGGGGGCTGTGGGGGGGGGGGGAGGGGGAGGCGAGGGGGGGGCGTTATTACATTAAATTGCCACCTGTGTGTAATCTTTCGCAAATGTGAAAGTCCACGTGATTTAGACGAGTGCTTTCTTGTTGTTGTTGTTGTTGTTGTTGTTTTTCGAATAAACAGGATGTGTTCAATAAATATATCCATGGACCACCCCCCAACCCCGGAAAAAGAGACGAAGTTTTGTAATGTATTAAAAAAAACAAAAACAACTCTGTTTTTTAAACAGAGAACGACTCTCTCTCTCCGTCTCTGTCTGTCTGTCTGTCTGTCTCTCTCTCTGCCTATCGACCTGTCTGTCTGTCTGTCTACTCATCTATCTGATTATCTGTCTGTCTGTCTGGCTGACTGGCCGGCTGTCATCTATCTATCTATCTATCTATCTATCTATCTATCTATCTATCTATCTGTCTATCTATCTATCTATATGTCCGTTTGTCTGTCTCTCTATCTGTCTGTCCGTTGGTCTGTCCGTTTGTCTGTCTGTCTATCTATCTATCTGTCCGTTCTGACTGTATGTCTATCAATCTGTCTATAAATCAATCAAACCTATCTATAAAATTATGTCCGTTTGTCTGTCTTTTTCTGTCTGTCTGTCTGTCTGTCTGTCTATCTATATTTCTGTCTGTCTGACTAGTCTGTACACCCACCTGTCTATCTGTCTATCCGTCTGTCTGTCTGGCTGTCTGTTTATCTGTCTGTCCATCTGTCTGTCTATCCGCCTGTTGGTCTCTTTCAGTCTCTCCTTTCCTCTAAGGGAGAACGTTTTCCATACGTTCTGGTTCATTTGTTTCCTCCTTATAACTATACATTCCCTACCCCCCCCCCCCACCCCTCACCACACCACAACACACGACACCGCACCAGACAACAACACGCTACACCACACCCCACCACACCCTACCCCACCACACCACACCACAACGCAATACAACACACCACACCACACCACACCACACCACACCACACCACACCACACCACACCACAACACACCACACCACACCACACCACACCACACCACACCACACCACACCACACCACAACGCAACACACCACAACACAACACAACACACCACACCACACCACAACACACCACACCACACCACACCACAACACACCACACCACATCACATCACAACGCAACACACCACAACACAACACAACACACCACAACACAACACAACACAACACAACACACCACACCACATCACATCACACCACACCACAACGCAACACACCACAACACAACACAACACACCACACCACACCACAACACAACACAACACACCACACCACATCACATCACACCACACCACACCACACCACAACGCAACACACCACACCACAACACAACACACCACACCACAACACACCACACCACACCACATCACACCACACCACACCACACCACAACACAACACACCACAACACACCACACCACACCACAACACACCACACCACACCACACCACAACACAACACAACACACCACACCACACCACAACACAACACAACACACCACACCACACCACAACACAACACAACACACCACACCACATCACATCACAACGCAACACACCACAACACAACACAACACACCACACCACACCACAACACACCACACCACACCACACCACAACACACCACACCACATCACATCACAACGCAACACACCACAACACAACACAACACACCACAACACAACACAACACAACACACCACACCACACCACATCACACCACACCACACCACAACGCAACACACCACAACACAACACACCACACCACACCACACCACACCACAACACAACACACCACACCACACCACATCACACCACACCACACCACACCACACCACAACACAACACAACACACCACACCACACCACAACGCAACACAACACACCACACCACAACACACCACACAACCCCCCCCCCCCCGAACCCCCCCCAAAACGCAGCAATTGCTCTGTTTCATCATTAGCTCCCCTGTGATGAGCCTCTCACCGTGAAACACGTGCTCCTTGACTGTTGGGATCTGCATGACGTCAGACACAGACATTACATGGCGGTTCCTCTGAAGACTTTGCTTCGTGATGTCCCTCTGTGGACGCTGATGGACTTCTTAAAAGAAGTGAACATTTTTAATCAGATTTGAAGGTTTAAACTTTGGAAGTTTTTTAAAATTTTTTTTTATTAAACTTTGAGTGGAAAGCTTAAACCGGTGACTTGTTTTTATTGTGTTTTTTTTTTTTACCCTTGACTTGTAGTAGGTATTAACGTGGCGATAGCCTTGAGATGGCCTTTGTGGTCGGCGAGGCTCTAAGCACCATAATTTGATTTGATTCGAGTTGTCAGGCAGGTACACATTGTGTTGAGTCGTGCGATGTGAGCAAACTACTCACGTCAGTAAACCGTCCTCTAGAGTCTAGAGCCCAGAGTCTGCCCATCAACACTCACCTGCCGGCTTCCCCAGCCTGCTGTTGCCCAGGACTCGCTCCCCACCTGACACCTCCCTCACGCTGCGGGCCACGGGAGTCTGGAACAAACAAGGTGACCATTCCACGCGTGCACGCATTCATGGACACACACACACAGACACACACACACACACACACACACACACACACAGACACACGCGCGCGTACACGTGCACATACACACTCGCATACATTCACAGACACACATGCATGCACATGCATACACAGACACATATGCATGCATACACAGATGCACATGCATGCACATGCATACACAGACACATATGCACGCACACACACACACACACACACACACACACACACACACACACACACACACAAGCAGATACAACAGCACACAAGCACGCACACGTGCACAAAAACACTCACGCACGCACGCATGCACGCGCGCGCACAGACGAAGACACGCATACACCCACATACATACACAGACACACATGCATGCAAATGCACACTCAGACACACACAAACACACACAGACACAGAGACACAGACACAGACACACACACACACACACACACACACACACACACACACACACACACACACACACATTTACAAGCTCAAACTAACACAGAAATGAGGGGAGGGGGAACCAAAAACGAAAGTTTTTCATGCTATGATAGATTAGGTAAGCCTTACTGCGAACAGCGTATAATTGCGAACGGTTCGTGTACCGCCCCACTTCGAAGCATTGTCTCCACACACATTTCACAATTCAGCGTCTGCCTCGACTTCGTTCTGATGCCCCATTGAATCTTCATTTCCAAGAACCTGCCAAACATCAGCTATTTCTGGCTGTTTCCGCGCTCTTTCTTCTCTTCGCGCACCACTGCCGACCAAGTTCACAAACGTGCTCTCGCAATCCTAAAAGAGAGGCAATGCCTTCAAGACTCACTTGTGATACACTTTAAAAAAAAAAATCCAAGCTTTTTAAGATGAGAAAGATCAGTTTAAAGCAAATTAGGTCCCTAGCATTAATTACAGAGTAATTTCCCTTTTTTACTATCTGCACCAAAACGTTTGCAAAATAAGTAAAAATTCCATGCTTAGCAAAAGTTCCTGTTTGAACAAAAAAAATGATAATAATGACTGCTCTTGTTGTTGGGTCAGAATATCAGATCAAAGTGCCAAGTTTAGAGAATACAAAAAATATAAATATAACAGTAAAGGCAGTTTGCATATAATTAGGCTTAATTTTTATTTTTATGTGCCCATCCCAGAGGTGCAATATTGTTTTAAACAAGATGACTGGAAAGAACTGAATTTTTCCTATTTTTATGCCTAATTTGGTGTCAACTGACAAAGTATTTGCAGAGAAAATGTCAATGTTAAAGTTTACCACGGACACACAGACACACACACACACACACACACACACAGACAACCGAACACCGGGTTAAAACATAGACTCACTTTGTTTACACAAGTGAGTCAAAAACAATCAAGGGAAACAAGCAAGACTCGACGTGAACTTTGACACAGTTTAAAATATCTTATTTGTACTGGATATGTGAATGAATTGTGCATTACCAGTGCTGGGAGAATTCTAAGAAAGTATACTGGTGACAGATTAGAACGTCAGCTTTGACAGGAATCTCCAAAATAGTGTCGTTTGCAATCAAACCGACAGGTATTTTGACGTGAGTGTATTTGCGAACGATGCTACACAGTTTCTGAGTGCTCTCAAAGGGGTGTGCTTGTGTGTGGCGTGGGATGTGTGCTTAAATGTGTGTGTGTGTGTGTGTGTGTGTGTGTGTGTGATTAGAACCACCAATACATCAGTCTGATGCTGTGCTCCAATACTAATTATGTTTAATGAGTCCAAACCCATCGTTCGCAATTAGACTTCCCCATTCGCATTTACCTTCAGACGACCCTGGACAAACTTTTTTTTGTGTGTGCAACCAATCGGAGAAAGCCTTACAAAAACAGAAAAGCTACATTTGACGATCATACCGTCTGTACAATGCACACGTTCAGCTGGTCGCTTCTACAGGATCGTTCGCAATCAGGCCTACCTTTCCCAGTATACTTTGCTTGTACTATCCTTTGTAATACTATGCTTTAGAATGTTATGCTGTGTTGTGCTATGCTATGCTATGCTGTGGCATGCTATGCTATGCTATGTTGTGCTATGCTATGCTGTGGCGTGCTATGCTATGCTATGTTGTGCTATGCTATGCTATGCTGTGTAATATCATGCATATTGTCAGTACCTGTGCATTCAGATGGTCTCCATATGAGGTGACGGGGGAGTTACCATTCCTGGCGTCTTCGCTACAAAATCCATTCCACAACACACACACACACACACACACACTCATCATCAACATCATCGTCGTCATCATCATCGTCATCGTCGCCATCGTCACCATCAACATCATCATCATCATCATCGTCGACGTCGTCGTTGTCATCAACGTCAGCAGCAGCATCAATGTCATCGTCGATGTCCTCCTCATCATCATTATCAACGTCGTCGTCATCATCACCATTATCGTCGTCAATTCTAAATACGCATCGGCAGCCCGTGTCACTACATTGTGTGTGTGTGTGTGTGTGTGTGTGTGTGTGTGTGTGTGTGTGTGTGTGTGTGTGTGTGTGTGTGTGTGTGTGTGTGCTTTAATGAATGAATGAATGAATGAAAGCAAACAAGAAAGTAAAGTAAAACGAACGAACGAACGAAACTAAAAACAAACCACCAAACCAATCCAGAACGACAAATCCCCACCCTACCGCTACCTCCACCACACCATCACACCATCCCCACAACCACACCACCCCCTCACACCACCCCTACAACCACACCACTCCCTCACACCACTCCCACAACCACACCACACCCTCACACCACCCCCACAACCACACCACACCCCCACACCACCCCCACAACCACACCACACCCTCACACCACCCCCACAACCACACCACTCCCTCACACCACTCCCACAACCACACCACACCCCCACACCACCCCCACAACTACACCACACCCTCACACCACTCCCACAACCACACCACACCCTCACACCAACCCCACAACCACACCACACCCTCACACAAACCCAACAACCACACCACACCCCCACACCACCCCCACAACCACACCACACCCCCACACCACCCCTACCACATCACACCCCCACACCACCCCTACCACACCACACCCTCACACCACCCCCACAACCACACCACACCCCCACACCACCCCCACAACCACACCACACCCCCGCAACCACACCACACCCTCACACCATCCCCACAACCACACCACACCCTCACACCAACCCCACAACCACACCACACCCTCACACCAACCCCACAACCACACCACACCCTCACACCACCCCCACAACCACACCACACCCTCACACCATCCCCACAACCACACCTCCACACCACCCCCACAACCACACCACACCCTCACACCACCCCCACAACCACACCACACCCCCACACCACCCCCACAACCACACCACACCCTCACACCACCCCCACAACCACACCACATCCCCACACCACCCCCACAACCTCACCACACCCTCACACCACCCCCACAACCACACCACACCCCCACACCACCCCCACAACCACACCACACCCCCACACCACCCCCACAACCACACCACACCCCCACACCACCCCCACAACCTCACCACATCCTTTCCAACCAACATACACCTCTCTACCCACCTGCTCAGTTGGAACGTCACCGTCTTGTTTTCCCCCATCCCCCCACCCTCCTCCCCAACCACACCCCACCCCTCCTCCTCCTCGTCCTCCTCCTCCTCCTCTTCCTCCGCCCTGCCACAGCCGTCAACGCCGCCGCCGCGCGCGTTCAGATAGAAAGGGTCCGTCGCGGCGCGGAAACTGCCGCGTCGCTTCCCGTCCGTCTTGTCGCTCGCGTGTTTGTCCACCGCGGCCAGAAAACTCTTCCTTCGGAACCCAGCCGTCGGGGAGCTACTGTGCGGCGCCGCCTTCTGGGGTCCCGCGGCAAGGTGCGCCACAGGGGTCCGACAAGAACTGTCGGAGGGCTTGTAGCCCTTCTGGTCGCTGTGTGAGACTGGGGCGGAGGAAGAGAAGGAGGAGGAGGAGGAGCAAGAGGGGGCATGCGAGGGCTTCGTCCGCCTCGACCGTACATCGGCATGGTGGTGGTTGTGGTGGTGGTGGTGGGGGTGGGGGTCGGGGTCGGGGTGGGGGTGTTCTTCAGGAGCGGACGAACTCCGCCTGGAGGAGAAGGAGGAGGAGCGTTCCCCGCGGCGGGGGGTGGTGGGGGTGGAGGAGCTTCTCTTGGAGAAGCCTGTGGCGGTCCGCTTGTCGGTCGCGCTGCTGTAGCGTTGGTCGTGGTGGTGGCGGCTCGGATGGCGGTAACTCGGCGGGGGTGCAGGAGGGGGAGACGACGATGACGACAACAAGGTGGCTTTGCCGCCGGGGACAAGGGGTGTCCGCTGTCGTTGCTCTGTCACCGCTGTTGTTGCTATTGCTGCTGCTGAAGCCGAGAGCTGATGATGCTGATGAACCTGGCTAGGAACCGAAGCTACAGAAGCAGAAGAGCCTTTCCCCACGGCAGTCCTTCGCTCCACTGCCACCGCCGCCGCCCCGTCGTCGAAATACTGAAACGACTGTGAAGAGGTTACTCGCGAGGACGCTGACATTTTCATCAAGGACGTACGCTCCTGCTGCTGGAAGTCTGACAGCTCGTCGCGTTGGTGACGGGGTACCGGAGCTGAGGAACTCATGCTGGGAAAGGCGGACATCTGCAGGGGAGGGTCCGGGTCGTCGCTGCTGCACGGAAGCATCGGGGAGGAGGAGCTCTTCCCGGAGAAGACGGATATCCGGTGTTGCCGCTGGTCTTCCGGGGCCGACTTGCGAGTGGGGCCTGGAGTGTAGAACATTCTGCCGGGTGGTGGTGGTGGTGGTAGCGGAGGCTGAGGCTGCCCCGTGCGTGTACAGGCCTCTTTGTGCTGGTGCTGGTGAGGTAATAGCGTTTCTTTGAGTTTCCAATTGTCATGAAAGTATTGATATAATTATAATATATATATATATATGAATATTGATATAATTATAATATAATTATAATATATATATATATATATATATATATATATATATATACATATATATATTTAACATGGAAGGTACAGGAATGATGTCGGAATGCATTTATTAAAAAAAAAAAACCCTTCAAATTCGCACGTTGTGCCCAACACACGCACGCACACGCATGCAAACACACACACAAATAAACATATATACAAATATAAACACACACGTGTATACGTACACATACGCACACATACAAACACACACACACACACACACACACACATTCTACTTCCCTTCCTCCCACACCCGATACTTAGACACATTAAATCTGAAATAATGAATGATTTTTTAAAAGAAATAAATACAAAGATAACTAAACTAACCAGTCAAGCAAATCAAAGTACCTATCGAGCAACCAACCTTAACAATTCACCACATCAAACGATGAACTAGTTTTAACTTATGAATCATCATTTACCTAGTCAATCATCCAACTAATCAACAAACGAACAGCCATATAATATATATATATATATATATATATATATACGACACGTGTAATATAATATCTTTAAAGAAAGTTTAGGGAGGCCAATATTTACAAGAACATCAAAACCAGTTGGGAGCGACACTCCCTATGCCAACCATTAGTTTGAAAGAAAATATATCGATCTGTTCCCAACCCGCCTACATTTTGTTCTACAGCGTGTTGTGTAAGGCACCTCAACAAATCCAGTACGCAGATCAACCGGACTAAGACGAATGCGCTTCACCAGTTTTAGTGACAGGGGAATCGGGAACAGGCTTCAGAATCGAGGACTAATAATAGGCGTTAGAATCGGGGAACAGTAGGCGTCAGATTCGGGTACTAATAGGCGTCAGATTCGGGGAACAGTAGGCGTCAGATTCGGGTACTAATAGGCGTCAGATTCGGGGAACAGTAGGCGTCAGATTCGGGGACTAATAGGCGTCAGATTCGGGGACTAATAAGCGTCAGAATCGGGTGCTAATAAGTGTTAGAACTGGAGGACTAATAGGCTTTAGAATCGGGGAGTATTAGGCGTCAGAATCGGGGGACTAATAGGCTTTAGAAGAGGGGACTAATAGGCTTTAGAAGAGGGGACTAATAGGCGTCAGATTCGGGGAACAGTAGGCGTCAGAATAGGGGAATTATAGGCTTCAGATTCGGGGACTAATAGGCGTCAGAATCGGGGAAATGATAGGCTTCAGAATAGGGGAATGATAGGCTTCAGAATCGGGGGAAACTAACAGACGTCAGATTCATGAGACTAACAACAGGCGAACGGGGACGACAGTGCACCATGCAGCCCTCACGTTGTGGACGGGCGGGGACACGCTCTTGAAGGGGCTGCCGGAGAAGGAAGCGCTGCTCTCGGCACTGGACGAAGTATAGCTGTCCGTGAAGCCTCCTCCGCTCACACACTGGCCACGACCCGCTCCTGCCGCCACCGTGGGGTTGGAAAGAAAGGTGCTCATCAAGTATCATCATTATCATCATCATCATCATCGTCGTCGTCATCATCATCATCATCATCAATCATCATCATCGTGATCATCGTCGTCGTCGTAGTCGTCATCATCAATCATCATAATCATCAATAATCATCATCATCAATCATCATCATGATTCATCATCAATCATCATCATCATCGTCGTCGTCGTCGTCAGTGGTCGTCGTCATCATCATCGTCGTCGTCGTCGACATCATTATCATCTGAAGAGAAAGGGGAAGGGGTGGGGGTGTAAACATAGAGGGATGGAAAAGGTGGCGGGAGAAAAATAAATGAGACAATGCGCGTGCGACTGAGCATGCGCGCACTTATGCGCATGCTCGTATGTGTAAAAATGCGCACGAACACATGTACAGTTCGTGACTCAAGCGAGCATTGAAATTCTAACGAACACGACTGTGATGAAGAAAAAAAGAGAGAGAGAGAGAAAAGAAGGCTGCGCTTCTGACAGGCAGGCGTATCGCAGGTTTCTTTTCCTGGCGGAACCCACCCCCATCCCATCCCCTATCTCCCTCCCCCCAATCCTTACCTCTCTGGAACACGGTGTCCGTGCTGTCCACACTGGTGGAGGTCCCGCTGTCCCTGCTAGCGCTGGTCCAACGCCCGGAACCCTTCCGGAAGTCCTTGCGACGGTGCTGAGCGGAAGTCTCGGCGTCGTCAGAGGAAGTGACATCATGACCGGGGGTGCCGACGACACCGGAAGGGATCATCACCCCTTCGCCGCTCTTGCTGGAAAGCTCCCCGTGGCTGAAACCGGCACCGCTCGTCGGGAGATGAGGCGCGGCAGAGGACGGGTCTGTGTCCTGGCCCCCTCTGTGCTTTCTGGGCCAGCTGGGCAAAGGACCACCACCACCACCACCACCACCACCGGTGTGCGCGCTTCGTCTCGGTCCCGCCTCGCGCCGGCACGGTCTGTAGACGGGGGGAGCAGGGGAGGACCTGGAGGCTGCGTCCTGGCCCAGTCTGAGGATCTGCAAAGATGGGCAGGACCCAGGGCTCTGAAAGTCGACGCCCAGCCGGTAGGCCCTGCAGCTGGTGCAGTCTACGTCCTCACAGGACTGGCTGAAGTACCTCGCGTACAGGTCTCCCGGCCCGGCCCTGGCCAAGGGGGTGGGGTGAGTCCTCTTCGGGACATGGCTCAGGCTGCCGTTGAAGTGGTCGATGGTCAGAGCGT
>NC_134881.1:5845080-5847580 GCF_041734735.1 Babylonia areolata
CAGATACGATCAGGAAAATTAAATAAAGAAAAATAAATAGGCTGAGATGGAAGAAAAAGCACACCATACTTTTTTGCTGCCGCAGCTTGTCATTCGCGCCTTGTCAAGTCGGGCTCTGCGGGCAGGCCTGGTTCCTCCCCGCGCTTTCTCACTCCGTGCAGTGAAACCTGTTTCGTACTTCCCTGACCGTAGTGAATGTTTTACGTTGATTTGTTAGCAATTAGTGATTCCGGAATAATAAAACTTACTTATAACTGTCAATTGAATCAGTTACTGAACTGTTATAACAGTTATCTTGTTCCTAATTTGCATCTAGACAGACAACACGAAAGTGGCGTTGAAGAAAGGTTCACATGTTGCCTTCGCAAAATGTGGTGTTGAAGTATGGTGAACCATGCGCTTAAAAAAAATATTTTACTGAAGAAATTACAATATTCAACTTTCTTAAGTAATTGTATGTAAAACTGAAACGGACGGTCATCAAGGCACTTGTGTGATTTGAAGTGACGAGAAGCCATTGTCTGGGTTCTAAAAACATTGATTTATTTTGTTTGTTTGTTTGTTTGTTTTTCTATTTATGTATCTATCAATTTACTTATTCATCTATTTGTTTTATTTTTTGTTTGTTAGTTACACATTTATCATTCAGTTTATTTTTGTTTATTCATTTATTATCTAATTATGAACTGTCTTGTTTGTTTCATTTTATCTATTATTATTATTATCTTCTGTCGTGGGGGTATTTCAAACACGTGACTGTGTGTGTGTGTGTGTGTGTGTGTGTGTGTGTGTGTGTGTGTGTGTGTGTGTGTGTGTGTGTGTGTGTGTGTGTAAGAAAGAGAGAGAGCGAGAGAGAGAGAGAGGCAAAACATTATTTTGAATTTGAAAGCAAAATATCACCAAATGTGGATATGCGCACACTCACACACATGCGCGCGCAATATGTGTCATTCATGTAGATGTTTTGTCCACTGTGACCTGGAAACGTGGAATTCATACATGAGATGTTGTCTGTTATAATGGATTCATTTATGTCAGATTTATATATATATATATATATATATATATATATATAAATCCAATTAATATAATCCTATGTTTGAGCGTGACCTGGTCTCCATTTGACCTTAAGCTGGTCCTCTTTTCAGCAGTAATAAGTACAGTATCAAAAGAAATCAAACCATACAAGAAGAACATCGATCCTGACAGTCTGTGCAAATTGTTAACGTGAAAGGCAATGTATAAGCAGAGCGACTTATTCACACAAAGCTGTCTTTATGCGTCTTAAGGTTGCATTTTTAAAATATTCACTTACATTTTGCAGACATTTTTCACCAATAAGTACAGATGCAAGTCTGGAAAAAAAATCCCACACATATTGCGATTATTTTGGGATTAGACCACTTTTTATCATAGAATTACTGGACTAATTCATGATAATGTCCATCCTCACAAAGGCTTCCCTCTCAGTGTTGTTCTTCAGCGGTTGTCACCTGTGCTGAGTTCGAATAATGTATTCCACGACACTCTCCACATGCTGGCGAGCAGTCAAAACCTTGTTTTTCTGCAGGTACACCTTTTTGTCACAGTCACACTCGCAATCACAGCGGATAATGCACAGAAGCTTGGGAGGAGCAGGAGGCAAGTGTGCTGTGCAAGGCGGCACCATCTGGTTGTCAACAATCTTCCAGCCCCATTGTCCCGGCACAAGTGTGTCATTTCCAGTCCACAGTTGGACTTGCAGATATGTCCTCAAACTGTGGTATTTGGTAGCAGAGGACGTTGTTGGCAGAGAGTGAACTTGTATGAATGTTGTCCCAGACGCTACCTTTGAACAGAACATCATGTATCTAATCTTGTCAAGGGTGGACGCTGTCTTCCTATCATACAAAGACAAGAGTATCTGCTCAGCAGCAGCAACAATCTCATCTTTCTCTAAGTTCTTCAGGAATGTCTCTGCCAGTTCACAAAGTCGTTCTGAGCTCAGAAATTTCTGGAAACGTGTCCGTTTGCCAGTTCCAAAAGCTCGGGACGTTGTGTCACAACTATGGCTGCATGGATGACAGGCAAGATATGACATAAGCTGCTAAGTGAACTCTGAAACTGCTTGATGTTCCAGCACCTGAACGGCTTTCTGCTTTTCTTGAGAAAGACTTCCTCTGAATCACTATTGAAATGGCAGACCAAAAGGACTAAAAGATCTGTGTCATCGTCAACAACCACTGTCTCTTTGCCTTTTGCACTTTCCTGAACCTCAGCAACAATCATGCAGTAAGCATCTCCTTCAGAACAGAAAGTCACGCATCCGTTGTTCCGCAGCTTACAAGAAAGCAAGTCAATAAAACGTTGCTTGTTTTTATGATTGGCCAGAAACAGGTCTTTCCCGATATGCAGGGTCATGTCTGGTGTAAACTGAACCTCAGTGGACGACTTTCCCTCAGTTCTGCACATATATGTGACGTCTTTTGTGCTTGGGCCACTTGTATAGCCATTACAGGCT
>NC_134881.1:5852580-5940080 GCF_041734735.1 Babylonia areolata
AGAGTAGGACGCTGCAGGATGGGAGGAGTATCGCGTCACACTGCCGAGTCAGTTACTGTCCGTCTCGAACCGGACAACTCTCAGCTAGTTAGGTGCTGACCCGCCACAGTCTATCCCGCTTCAAATTGGGTGTGTGGTATGTTCATCTTGTGGAATGCAACACATCATCATCACCATCATCATCATCATCATTGTGTCATGCTCCTCTAAAGATCTTCAATAGATTTATGGACCGCGGAAAAAAACACGGCCGTAATTGACGCTGAACCCCACAGACTGAACGTCTTCTTGTTCTTCTTCTTCTGCGTTCACTCGTATGCACACGAGTTGGCTTTTACGTGTATGACCGTTTTTACCCCGCCATGTAGGCAGCCATACTCCGTTTTCGGGGGTGTGCATGCTGGGTATGTTCTTGTTTCCATAACCCACCGAACGCTGACATGGATTACAGGATCTTTAACGTGCGTATTTGATCTTCTGCTTGCATATACACACGCAGGGGGTTCAGGCACTAGCAGGTCTGCACATATGTTGACCTGGGAGATCGTAAAAATCTCCACCCTTAACCCACCAGGCGCCGTCACCGTGATTCGAACCCGGGACCCTCAGATTGACAGTCCAACGCTTTAACCACTAGGCTATTGCGCCCGTCAGACTGAACGTCGAAAAACATGTTCTGCAAGAAACCAGACCTGCAGATAACAGTTCACCTTTCTCTGGCAAGGGAGGAAAGTTGAGGACAAATGAAAATGCTGTGTCGGTCTTTGCTGGGCAGAACGTACTGCTCACCACAGTCACCATTTGTCATCCCATCACACGTCGTTTCCGTGTCAGCGCCGAAACCTCCGCTCAGGTCAAGATACCAAAAATCAGTCCTGATGCGATCTGGACAGTACCATCAGCAAGATAGAAGCTGGTGGAGATCTTTGTCTTCTTGGTGACTTCAACGCTAGAGTGGGAGCTGCTCATGACTCTTGCCCATCCTGCCTTGTACTGGCCATCATGCAACAGGAAACACATCAACGAAAGTGGACAGAGATAGTTGGAAAAATGTTGCAGCTACAGTCTCTGCCTCACCAACTCATACTCGCCTCCAGAACACAGCACAATTGCTTTTTACGGACACTTCTCTCGTGCACGCAACCAACGCGCGCGTCGAGAGAATCAGTACAGGGGCAGATAAGAGACTATTTCACTCTGGCATAAATAAAGCAAAATGAAAAAAGAAAAGAAAGTATCATCATCGCTGACACCGTTGAAACCAGCCGGACCTCATTACTACCAGAAGAAGGTCTATCATCAGCAATTACCACAGCACCAACTGGCTCACAGTCCACAGAGATTGCGCCGTTACAAGCCGAGAGGTGTGTATTGTGTCAGTGTCGGAATCACTGCAGTGTGTACGGTGGCCCAGCAGTTCGTTCCCAGTCAAATCAAATCATGCTCCCTACCAGCGGGTCGACTGCGAAGGGTTCATATCAGGGCTGATCACCCGTTACTTCATAAACCCTGTCAAAGAGAAAGCAAAATAATGTGAAATGGACAATGGAAATTACGTTAAAAAGACGAATTCACCTACGTAAAACTGATCTCATCTTTAAAATGTTTTTATTCATCCATGAATCGAAACTGATAGACTGATGTTAGAGAATATATAAACATAATCATATTAATTTGAATTACAATAGTGTCCTTTTATTTTCAGGCCGCGAGTACGAGCCAATGAGTGTGTGTACGTGTCTGAATGATGTCTTGACCTGAACACCTTTCTGCAATCAATTCAATGCCTCGGTGGTGCTTAATAACGTCACTTTCTGTCTGTCTGTCTGTCTGTCTCTGTCTCTCTCTCCATCTTACTCTCTCTCTCTCTTGCTCTCCTTCTCTCTCGCTCTCTTTTTGTCTGTGTGTGCGTGTGTGTCTCTATCTCCCTCTTTCCCCCCTCTCTCTATCTCTCTCTCTATGTTTCTCTCTCTCACTCTTTCTCTCTCCCTTCTCTCTCTGTCTCTCTCTCTGTGTGTCTCTCTCTCTCGCTCTCTGTCTCTCCCCCCTTCTCTGTCCCTCACTCTACAATAACCTGCGGCAAAAACATCTGAACTCTGAAGGTCAATCGTATGTTCACTTGATGAAGAATGGTTCTGTTTACAGTATTCGTAAACTATGCATTTATAATTATATTAATGCCCTGAAGATACGACAGGAATTCTGTGACAACAATGATGAAAGTTAGAATTAATTTACAATGCACGAGAAGCACTTTTGTTCTACAGGTTAAGTTAGTATGTATTTTACATTTTGTTGCGGCTGAGTGATCACCATATTGTGTACTTTTGACCTCTTTCTAGGGGCCGGAGGCCTGGAGATTAAAGTTTTGTTCTTGTTCTTGTTCTTGGTCTCTGTCTCTGTTTCTGTCTCGCTGTCTCAGTCTGTCTCTGTCTCTGTTTCTGTCTCTCTGTCTCAGTCTGTCTCTGTTTCTGCCTCTGTTTCTCTCTGTCTCTGTTTCTGTCTCTATGTCTCTGTTTCTGTCTCTCTGTCTCTGTCTCTCTGTCTCTGTCTCTCTCTGTCTCTTATTATGTCTCTGTCTCTGTCTCTCTGCCTCTGTCTCTCTTTCTCTCTGTCTCTGCTTCTGTCTCTCTGTCTCTGTCTCTCTCTGTCTCTTATTATGTCTCTGTTTCTGTCTCTCTTTGTCTCTGTTTCTGTCTCTCTGTCTCTGTCTCTCTTTGTCTTTATCCCTGTCTCTCTGTGTGTCTCTCTGTCTTTCTCTCTCTCCATTTGTGATGTATTTATTTCTTCTCTCTCTCTCTCTCTCTCTCTCTGTTGCTCCCTCTCTCTTTCCCCCCTTTGTCTCCCTCCCCCATCTCTCACTGTCTCTCTGTGTCTTTCTCTTTTTCTCTCTCTCTGCGCATGCGCTTGTGTGTGTGTGTGTGTGTGTGTGTGTGTGTGTGTGTGTGTGTGTGTGTGTGTCCATGTGTGTGTGTTTGAGTGTGTGTGTGTGTGTGTGTGTGTGTGTGTGTGTGTGTGTTCTTGTTCTCTCCGTCCTCTCTCTCTCTCTCTCTCTCTCTCTCTCTCTCCCTCTCTCTCTCTCTCTCTCTCTCTCTCTCTCTCTCTCTCTCTCTCTCTCTCTCTCTCCATCTCTCTCTTACCCCTTCCTCCCTTCTCTCTCTCCCTCACAGTTCGGTATCCACCAGATCACCATGACAGTCTGTGCGCCCTACGTTCACACGGGCGTTCTTCATCCGGCCATCTGCGTCTCTGAAGTTACTCTTCTTCTTTGTGTTGTGTTATTGCTGGTGGTGGTGTAGGTGGTGTCGCGTTGTGCTGTTTGTGTTGTTGTTGTTGTTGTTGTCGTTGTGTTGTTGCTGTTGCTGTTGTGTTGTTGCTGTTGCTGTTGCGCTGTTGTAGTTGTCGTTGTGTTGTTGTTGTGTTGGTTTTTTGTTGTCATTGTGTTGTTGTCGTGTTGTGTTGTTATTGTGTTGTGTTTTCCAGTGCATGCTGCTGCACGCGGTTTATCGTCCCATTCGAAAGACTAACACACAGACCACCAGTCAAAGTGTGGCGGAGAAAGTGGGAGAACGGGAGGTGAAGGCAGGTGAGGGGTGGTGATGAAATAAAAACCCGAACCTCGCGGAAACTCCCTGTTCTAGTCAGTCTGGAACAGTAGCACTGGGAGACCCCCTCGCTAACTCTCTCCATACGAACGGCGAAAGAGACGACGTTAACAGCGTTTCACCCCAATTACCATCATCAAAATATTGCAAGCGGAAGGCTCTTATACTGAAGAGGTGAATGTTGACAAAGAATACCACAATTCTGACGACGGAAGCTAAAGGTTGGGTCATTCAGACACCCACTGGACATCCGAGGGGTCTGTGTAGAGGAGAAGAGAGGACTGGCCGTACTGAGTGAGCTAAGCATTCTTGTATGTTACGACGGCAGTACGGTTAGGGACAGAGCCGGGGGGGCGGGGGCGGGGGGGGGGGGGGGACTTTGTGTGGTTGAGAGGAGCAGGCAGGCCGGTGTCGCGCCTGGAAATGGCTCCAGGCACGGCACTATTTTGACTCCACTGGAGTCGGTCCAGAAACACTCCCTTCACAGTTATTTCAGGCCAGGACTTTTTTTTTTGTTGCTGTTATGGTCCGCCCCGTGTCTCCAATTTTTTTTTTTTTTTTTTTTTTTGCTCGATTGAAAATTTTTTTCCAGAACTCTGACAAGTGTTTTTTTTTTTTTTTTTTTTAAAAAAAAGAAGAAAAAATTAACCAAAACATTCTTGATGGGGTCATTTTGGGACAGAGCTAGAATGACTCCATCCCAAGTCCCCAAAAGGGGTTGTTGTTTTGGGACCAGGAATACTGTCCCAAAATGATTCCGCATGGAGTAGTCTTTTTCCCCAGAATACACCGCACTCGTGTTTGTGTTGAGTTAGATCGGTTTTGTCCCTGGCTGGAGTCGAAAAGATACCAGCCCACACTGATTCATTTTGGAGTGCTTCAGGGAACCAGGACTGCAATATGTTGCCCAAAATAAGTTCCTCTCTCAACACAAAAAAACTAAAGCTTATAAAAAAAACTTTTTTGGTGGTAGATGAATCCTCTTTGTTGAGTGGGATACGACGTTTCGAACCATAGGCCCGTTGTCAAGTGATGACACTCAACTCTACCACCAAAATGGTTTTCATAAACTTTAGTTTTTTTGTCTTGAAGAATCCTGCAGTCAGTTTTGTCTTTTTCCCTAGTTCCTCTCTCATTTTGTTGTGTTTGTTTATTGGGGTTGGTTTCGACCGTAAAATGCTAATTTTATATGACATCTAATTTTCACATGCGGTAAATGGATCTCCACGGCGGATTTGGTCAGAAGAATTGAAGCCATGGAAATGAGGAATTAGGCTTATACGCAAGATACTAAACATCAGATACACCGATCACTTGTGGAGTGATGGCCTAGAGGTCACGCGTCCGCCTAGGAAGCGAGAGAATCTGAGCGCACTGGTTCGAATCACGGCTCAGCCGCCGATATTTTCTCCCCCTCCACTAGACCTTGAGTGGTGGTCTGCACGCTAGTCATTTGGATGAGACGATAAACCGAGGTCTCGTGTGCAGCATGCACTTAGCGCACGTAAAAGAACCCACGGCAACAAAAGGGTTGTTCCTGGCAAAATTCTGTAGAAGAATCCACTTCGAATCGAAAAACAAATTAAAAAAAACTGCACGCAGGAAAAAATACAAATAAATGGGTGGCGCTGTAGTGTAGCGACGCGCGCTCTCCCTGGGGAGAGCAGCCCGAATTTCACACAGAGAAATCTGTTGTGATAAAAAGAAATACAAATACAAATAGAGATCTGCTGACATAAGTTAAGAAGAGAGAAAGCCAGGCTGCTGTGGCCAAGTACCAAGATCCAGTGGCCTTACTAAAAACAATCATTCAAGGAACTCTTCAGTGAAGGAGACGGCGGGAAGACAGAAAAACAAAAACAAAAAACGATGGACAACAACATTGCAGAATGGACAAAATACCCGTCTACAGAAACCCAGGCTTGGACACATTACCGACAGTCCCGGATGAACCTGGTGAACATTTCTTCTCTGTGACGCCTTTTTAAAAATAATTTATTTTATTTATATTATTCATTTATTTATCTATTAATTTATTTTTTTATTATTATCATTATTATTTAGTTATTATTATTTTTTAAATATATTATTATCATTTATTTTTTTATTTCATTTTTTTCATTTTATTTATTTATTTATTTTATTTATTCCTTGAGCTACTGAAACTGAAACTGAACTCTGACGCCCCAATGGCTCTTCACTGAACTGAACGAGGGAAGTTTCAGTTTCAGTAGTTCAAGGAGGCGTCACTGCGTTCGGACAAATCCATATACGCTACACCACATCTGCCAAGCAGATGCCTGACCAGCAGTGTAACCCAACGCGCTTAGTCAGGCCTTGGAAAAAAGAAAAGAAAAAAGAAATAAAAGGTGAATAAATAATAGATAAAAACATAAAAAAGAACTACTACTACTACTATTAATATGTATAAGACGCAAAAACTTGATGAAGTCAACTATAAGCGTACATAAATAAATAAATAAATAAATAAATAAATAATAATTTTATTCAAAAAAAGTAGTAGTAGTAGTAGTAGTAGTAGTAGTAGTAGTAGTAGTAGTAGTAGTAGTAATAAACGAGGATGAACGAGGGAAGAAGGAGATGAACGAGGGAAGAAGGAGATATTAAAATTTGTTGTTTTCCTGATCAATTTGTTTTTAAAACACTTTAATTCTAAGAGCGTAGGGGGACTTCAGGACAACGGGTTGGAATCTTCCCAGACTATGCTAACTCGCCCACGGGAGTCATTCCAGGGCTTTCCCACAATTATAATGACCCCCGTGGGGTTAACTATGGAGGCGGGGTCCTTATTTTTGCATCACACCGGCGTTTTCTGTGGGCACGCTAACATTTGGCTGCCTCTGAGGAAGAGGACTCCCTTATTGATTTCTTCACACACACACACACGCACACTCTCTCTCTCTCTCTCTCTCAATCTGTCTCTCTTCAACGCTCTTTCCTCCTACGCACTTTTCTCTCTCTCTCTCTTTCTTCTTCTTCTTCTCTGTGTCAATGTGTCAGCGTGTCTGTGTGCCCCCTCTATCTGTCTGTTTCTCTCTCTGTCTCCCTGAGTTTCTCTCTGTGTGTCTGCGTATCTGCGTGCATGTCTGTCTGTCCGTCTCTCCTCGGGGCTCTCTCTCTCTCTCTCTCTCTCTCACCCCACGCCCCGTCCTCCCCATACACACATACTCTCTCTCTCTCTTTGCATTTCAATGTAAGGAAATAGCTATTTCATTCGAATTTTAACGTTGATGTTTCACTCTGTACAGTAAGTGTTTTCAATTATATATGTTTATTTTGTTATGTTCTCGAAAATCGACCCGAGTCCGACCGAGTGTCTCAATTCTTTATTTCCGTCTGTCGCATTATGAATGGCAAAACATCGGTTAAAGAGTTAAGAAATCACACACACACACACACACACACACACACACACACACACACACACACACACACACACACACACACACACACACACACACACACACACACACACACACACACCATAATAGAGAAACAACATGCAATAGACTATAAACATACAAACTGACCATCAAGTGTATACAGCTGTAACAGGCTAATCATAATATGTGACTAATGATGATTACGTGTTATTACCATTTACTTTCTTTTTCCTGATAGTAACAGCTTTTGCTGTGTAATTGGCAAGCAAAATTATAATTTCGCCATTTTCGGTTGATAACATACTAAACACATCTTGTCTTTTCTCAGCGGCAATATGGAAAAGTCGTGTCTTGGCTCTAATGTCTTCATGAGCTTTACAATGAAAAAAAAAAAGATCTTCATCCTCTCTCACATCCTCCACACACACTGTACACGGCATACAAGCCCAACACTCGGCTTATATCACAGATTGACATAAGTTTACATTTGGGCCAACAGCAAAGTGAGAGCTGTATTATCAATGGTTTCTCCAGTCAATGGGAAACCATT
Organism: Babylonia areolata; assembly: GCF_041734735.1. Classification (NCBI taxonomy): domain Eukaryota; kingdom Metazoa; phylum Mollusca; class Gastropoda; order Neogastropoda; family Buccinidae; genus Babylonia; species Babylonia areolata. The sequence goes on from NC_134881.1 coordinate 5,860,140, forward strand.
TACAGCTTAGTCTTTTGTGAAGGACTATGACTCTCAAACTGGGAGGCAAAATTGCACTGGCTCTTAGTGCTGCAGCCTTGTGGGCTAGTTGGCCTTTGGGAACCATCCCAACGCCAACTGTCCTAAAACCCTCTTGGCCGAGAGAGTGGGGATGTACTTGGGCAAGACACTCTCCACTATAATCAAATTCTAGCCCAGATAGTCGGGACAGCAGTTGCCTCCTCTGCCGTTCTGATGGTCATAGTCGGACACGACTGACTATCATATATATATATATATACACGGCATACAATCAGCTAAACCGTCAAGATCAAACCATCTTTTGTTAGTTGTTAAACCTAAGGTTCTGTTTCTGAATCTTGCTATACCATTTATTGGTAACTACTACTAAAATTTCTCCTGTTGAAAAATAGTTTTAAAGGAATATGGAACCAAGAATACTTCACATCATCTTCCATTTTAGACTGAATGCCAGTTCTGTTTATAACAAGACTCCGGCTAAGCGATCTTTAACTTGATTCTGCTAGAAACCCTCTTCAAGTTCACCCCCAGTATCAGTATCAGTATCAGTAGCTCAAGGAGGCATCACTGCGTTCAGTCAAATCCATATACGCTACACCACATCTGCCAAGCAGATGCCTGACCAGCAGCGTAACCCAACGCGCTTTGTCAGGCGCTGAGAGAAAAAAAAAATCATCCCCAAAACAGACACACACACACACACACACACACACACACACACACACACACACACACACACACACACACACACACACACACACACACACACTGATACACTCGGTTCAGTTCAGTTCAGTTCAGTTACTCAAGAATAAGGCGTCATCACTGCGTTCGGCCAAAATCGTATTTAGATTTTTTTTCTTTTTTCAAATTTCACCCTCATTTCACCCTCACTTGCCTAGTATCCCCAATAAATCTCCATTCATTCACATCTCCCACCCCTTCTAACTGATAATACTCAAATGTATACATAAATACTTCAACAACAAAAATTAATGTCTTCAATCACCGATATATGTGACGGGACATTAAACAAATTCAGTCCTCCCGGCCTCCCAAATTCGTATACGCTACGCCACATCTGCGAAGGACACGTATAAAGACGTTTTGGTGAAGAAAGATTTGGTTTAAAATGTACGAACAGATTTATGCTTTGAGATAAGATTTGAAAGATGTTGCAGAGAAATTACCTCTGAGATATATATTTACTATAATGATCAGTCTATGGAAATTACCCTCAGAAGTTCAGTTCTACTGAACCCATAAGCCCTTCTTCCTCTTTGTCTGAGAACTCCCCATTCTAACAGGTGAGTGATATATAGGAAATAATCTTATGAATGATTTTGTGTGATTTATTCCAGCTGTATACCCTTCACAGCTTTTTTCGTCCCAATACGTTTTCCACTCTTCGACCAAAACAACAATTAGAGTTTAGTCTATTTTGAAACTGGTGCTTGGAACCAGTCAAATCTCAAAAAAACATTAAATACAAATATATACGCTAATCTGGCAGATGTTCTATGTCAAAGAACACAATTATAAACAGAACAACATTTTCACATCTTTGCTTATATAATAGTCAAAAACACATAACAAAACTTTATTGTGACGAAATGTTTTGTTTGAGATTATACACACTGAATCTCCGTTCGATTTTCCGCCATCTTTCGTAAAAGAACGGAAACCTTCGCCAATGTTATTGTGTGCCTAAAACAAGGCTTTTTAGGTCTGCAAGAATGTAAAGAAGGTCGGAAACAGTTCAACGCTTCATTTGTTAAGTATAGATGAGTCTTTTCACTGCTAAACGTCGTTTTCCACAGCAAAAGATTTGACTTTTATGACCCGCGTTCCTCGGCATGTCTGAAGTCGATATTTCCGATGAGATTCCGAACGGGGACGATTCCGCCTTCGTGGAAGAACAACCTGCCGAATGTGAATCGTCTGCAACGAGTTGCACAGCCACTGTTGTGGAAACGGCGCCACAGGATGCGATCGCTGCAGAGCATGTTTATGTCGCAACTCCTCAGGGACTTATCTCTGCAGAACAGTTCCAAGAAGCCACGGTTGCTGGACTTAAAACCACGCATATTGTCATTCACGATCAGTCCATCGCTCAGCTCGAAGCTGGATTGAAAACCCCCACAACACCGCTCCCTCCGCCGACTCCCGCAACACCGCTGAGCAAGGAAAAAGGGTTTAGATACACTTGGGACGATTCTGTTCATGCATCGGTTCTGCCTGTGCGGTGCAAAAATACGAATGGTGAACTCTACAAAGCCAAGTTTGGCTCAGGTAAACAGTAGTTTTATGACAAGAATGGGCCTCTCTCTCGTGCTCGCTCGTTCGCATGCTTGCAGTGTCATGTGCGTGCATTTGATAATTATCCACAGCAGTGATTTGAAGCATTTTAAAACTTGTAAACTTGTGTTTATAACACATATTTTGATTGCTTTTGAGCTTTATCAATTTTTAATGATTGTTCATTGTTGGCACACATTTTTAGAAATAAAAATATCTTTAAAATGCAGTTTAATTTGCTATTTAGAATATATATCAGAAAATCATTATATGTAACTTTACACCTTTTTGGTTAGTAGGTTTGGGGTGTTATTTTATGAAACTATTCGAAATTTTCAAAACTAGTCAGCATTATTCCTTTGTGAAAGAATACTTGTGTGCATTGTATTTGTGTAGTTTTATATTTTGCAGAAAAGTACTGTAAATAGTGTTGGCAATATCCACATTTCTTCCCCATCCCTGATCCTCTGTTGTTGATTGAGTGAACATCCATGTCTTGTTGTGAACACTACTCATTCTTTAGGGGGAAAATTGTGGATAGCCATAGTGTTAACGACATCCATACTGTGTCATTGATACTAAATTACTATATTATATCATAGTGACTGCATATTGAATGATGAGTATTATAGTATCACTCATTCACTTTGTCAGTAGTGTAGTTTATGTTCTGCTCAAACTAAAATCACTTTTTGTTTTCTTTCTTTTTCTTTCTTTCTTACTTTTATGCATAATGAATTGATATCATTTTGGATCTTGAGCTTAATGAGTTCTCTGGAGAACATGAAAGAATGTTGTTGACTGTGCAGGTGGGAGAGGAAAATGTATAAAAAATGCAGAAGGATGGTACACGCCTAACGAGTTCGAAGCGTTGGCTGGAAGGGCAAGCAGCAAAGATTGGAAGAGGAGCATTCGCTATGGAGGGCGCACTTTGCAGTGCTTGATCGAAGATGGGATCCTGCAGCCCCATGCCACCTCCTGCACCTGTGCGGCCTGCTGTGATGATGATGCAGTTGTTAGTAACATCGTTAGTCTCGCCATTTTTTCTGAATTTTTTACTGACAACATTTGTTATTCATGTGAACTATGTAATGATGAGTTTGACTGCAGGATGTCAGAATATTCTGAATCTGGGTTTTATTAACAATTATTTATTAAGCACAGACTCATGGTATCCATATATATATCTTAAGAGTCAATCTGTTGCATTGGAAAAAGTTCAAATGAGAGCCACCAGAACAGTTAAATAATGCAGAGATATGGCCTACTCAGAATGGTTAAGATACTTGCAATTGTTGTTTGATTGATTGATTGATATGGATATTTCTATAGCACCTATCCTTGGTCGAAGATCAAGCTCTAAGCGCTTTACACACACGGAGTCATTTACACAACAGGCTGCCTACCTAGGTAGAGCCGACTGACAGCTGCCATTGGGAGCTCATCATTGGTTTCCTGTGTCATTCAGTCAGATTTCAGGCATGCCCACCTACACACTTAATATTGAATAACATAGACAATATCAATGCAGACAAAATGTTTAAAAAATCCTGATAAAACAAGAAATAGTTATAGTGAGACAAAACTTTGCTTAAGATATATTGTAACACAAACATCCACAAGTTCAATTTTACTAATCAAGTTATCAAGCACTGGGACGGTCTGAATAATTAACATTAAAAGTGCACAAAATCTTGACAAGTTAAAAAAAAAAAAAATCTGTTTGATAGTGATCCTGAAATGCAACAATGTCTTCAAGATTTTAATGAATAGGACTATATTTTCATTAACAAAAGGAAATTAGAGTTAGCATGCAAAGCAAACCACTGATGAATTATTATGCAACGAGAAGGGATGTAAAAGGACCGTGAGGTCTAAACATCTGGCCCCTACTACAACTAATAGTAGAACTACTTAAAACATATAATCCATTTTTATTTTATGAAATATGGATTCATTAGTTTTTTATGTATTATCTAGTCATGGTTATTGTGGAATCTTTTCAGCTGACACAGAACTTTTTTAACATTATGTCTGAAGGGAAATAACTGAAATAACAAAGCAACTTTGTCATCCTCTAGAGAGCTGTAGTATTAATAATAAATTAATGGGTTCCCTTACGAACATGACTGCGTAATTCCAGTGAGAATATTTACAGGAGAGGGGAGACTAACATAAAGTGTTTGCATTGATATAGAGACAACTTGCAGCTTGTATATATATGCATGACAAATGCAATGCATAGTTAAAAAAAGAAAACGGATCATTTTCAACATGCATATATATACACATTTGTAAAAATCAAGCAATATTGACAAAACCTTGATAAGGCATGCAGTCCTTGTAATTGATGATGGAGTCTCCCGTCAAACCGACGGATGGGTAGGCAGGCAGGCTTTATCTGTCGGTGTGTGTCCTCATATGGGAGAAGAGGCTGATTCTGGATGTGCAGCACTTCCCACAGGTGTTGCAAGGGAAAACGTCTCCAGAAGTTTAGCCCTGCTTCCTTCGCTCACGCTTCTTAATGGCCAGAGTTCTCTTGTTTTCAAACGTCTTTTTTTGCAAGTAATTTAATATATAACACACAATATGTTGTGAGTTCTTTAGTCTAATTCAGTAATGGAACCAGAAGTTTTAGTTTATAATAGAAGTTAATGAATTTTGCTTATTTTTAAGCCTAGTCATTGTGTGCAGGATTTTTTTTTAATTTTTAATAATTTTTTTACTGTGACTGAAGTCAGCACTGTTTGGTCAAGTTTAACAACAGAAACAAAGTGGGCATCATTTTAGGACAAAAACAGCAGCTGTCTCACAGAAAAAAAGATGTCATAAAATGGTGGAATGAGTACTCCATCAAGCAGCATGTTGTCATTTTTGGACCATTATTGCTGACATCTTTCAGGGCAAGGAAATGGATGTTGGAAATTGCCCATTAACAAGATCCAGTGGTCTTACAGGTCTAGCTAAAACAGTTCTACAAGAAACTGTTGAGGGAGGGAGATGGAGAAAAACGAACGACTAATAACAGTGCAGATCGGACGGAAAAAAACATTTGCAGAGCAACAACTGAGTTACTGACAGAGCTAGAGGAATCTGGTGCACAGTGCTTCTCAGCAAAGCCCTATGACTCTTCACAGAGTTGAGGGAGAGGAAATCGGCACTATCACTTTCATCTCTAAGAATATTGATAAGCAGCTGTTCTGAAGAAACAGTGAAAGTTGATAATTTCTGTTATTTTTCTAACAGTTAATAATTTGTTATTTCCGTGACAGACATAAATTGGCTGCTATTCTTCTGTCACTGCTTTGAAATGTTAGTATTTTTCACACAGTAGTTTTTTGGGTTTTTTTGTAAGTGCTACTCTTTAGAAATATTTGAAATGTTTTTGTTTTTGGAGTACTATCATTTGTCTGGCAGACAGTAATTTAAACAATGTTTTTTTGCGAGCTGTTAATAATGTACATGTATGTGGTAGAAAATATTTGAATTTGACAGTGACAAAATCAGTCAGATGTTATTCTTGTGACAGACGGGACCTGTCCGTCTGTTTGTACCCTACAAACGGAGGAAAAAGGATTCAGACACTGAAGGCCCGCTGTCATCGCCCAAAAAGATGAGAACAGCATCTACCAAGTCACCTAGTATCACCCCAGTCACCATTTCCAAAGAAGGTATTTATCATATTAAAAAAAAGAAGAGTAACTGTAATTTATATTAATGGGTGTTTGTAATCTATGGCTGCTCTGTTAATCTAAATGTGTAGGATAATGTTTTCTGTTGTTGTGTATTGTTGATTTTGCTCTCAGTTGAAGAATGGCTGTGGTACAGTCGTAACAGTGCCCTGTGTGTTCCCAGTGGCTAGCAGCAGTCTGGCAGTGAGCAGTCCCCGGTCCCTGACGGTGCAGTCAGCAGACACGGGGGAAACCGTGCAGATCGTGGCCACTGACGCCCAGGGAAATTTCGTCACTGGAGGTAATCACTCGCCAGTATTTTCTCCCCCTGCGCAAGACCTTGAGTGGTGGTCTGGATACTTGTCATTCGGATGAGAAGATAAACGGAAGTCCTGTGTGCAGGCATGCACTTAGCACATGTAAAAGAACCCATCACAGCAACGAAAGGTTTGTCCCTGGTGGAATTCTGTAGAAAAACACAAAATTTGATAGGAAAACAAATAGACTTGGGGGCAGAAAAATATTCTTGATGGTGCTCTCACTTGAAATGGGTAGCACTCTCACTGTAGTGATGTGCTCTCCCTTGGAAGTGCAGCCCGAATTTCACACAGAGAAATGTGTTGTGACAAAAAGTAATACAATGTAATACATTACATTTACAGTACAATGTAATACAGTGCAGTACAATACAATAAACAAGGGAGGACCAGCTGTGTATTGTCCTGCTGCAAACATGGGTCTGAGATCAGAGAAATGGCATCGGAATGTTCAAAATCTGCATTGCCCTACTACTTTGTGCTCAAACCTCTCCATTATTGTAAGCAACAGGGTTTCTACTACAAGGTCTGGGGAAAGCTTTAGGGGAACTGAGAGGACCATTTCCAGGGCTGGAAAAGTCTTGTGAAAATACATTTTTTGTCCAAGGTTCAAGGTCTGGGAAAGTCTTGGAATTTTTAACGAAACCCTTGACCAGCACCATTCAACCAAGACCCTGATGCATTTCACAAACAACTGAAAATACAAAACGAAAAAGTGATGAAAATCGAACATCGATACCAGGATATCTGCAGATCTCTTTAGTCAGCAGTATAGTAGACACATTTTGATAAATGATTAAGTTTAATTACACATACTTAACCGTGACCCAACTAGTGCAGACTCCGGCAGGGGTCTGACATTCCTGCCTGTGCAAACTACTATCCGCCTATGCGGAGAAAATGAAACTACGGCCGATAACTTCCCGGAGTAGGTAACCTCCCCTTTGTCCCGCTGAAAGTTTGACTTTGTGTCTGGTTCAGAAAATTTTCATTCTGGTCTGTTAGCAACAATGTCAAGTGTGTGAAAGTCCACAGCCATGGTGATGTTTGAAGGAACATGTTGATGTTTTTATGCAGTTTTGTTTTCGATGATGTGATGGTGGTTGTGTATCTGTGTGTTTGTGTGTGTGTGTGAACATGTCTGTTGTTGAGGCACTGTTATTTCAGATGTTCTGATGTTTGTGTATCTCTGTGTGTGTATGTGTTAATGTGTGTGTGAACATGTTGGGTGTTAAGACGTGAGCATTGTTACAGATGCTGTGATGATGTTTATATGTAGACAACTCTGTGTGTTTGTGTGTGTGTGTGAACATTTCAATTGTTATGACACAGGTGTTGCTGCAGATGCTGGAATGATGTGTAAGTGTCTTTGTGATTGTGTGTTTGTGAACATGCCAGTTGTTAGACACAGGGTTGTTTCAGACACTGTGATGTTTGTATATATGTCTGTATGTACTTGTGTGAACATATCAGTTGTTAAGATGCTGGTGTTGTTGCAGGCACTTTGATGATGTTTGTGTATCTGTGTTAGTGTGTTTGTGTGCGTGCACCTGTGGGTTATTAAGATGCTTGTGCTGTAGCATATGTGGCGGTGATGATTATGTATGTGTTTGAATATGTTGGTTGTTAAGAAGTAGACATAGTTATGATGTGTGCATGTGAACATATCTGTTGTTAAGATGTGGTGTTTCAGATTCTGTGATGGTACGTATATCTCTCTATGTGTGTATGTGTTTTAAATGTGCTAAGCTTATGCTACACATAAAAACTTGGTTTATCGTCTCTTCCGAATGACTTGCATCCAGACCACCTCTCACAGCCCAGTGGGGGGGGAGAGAAACAGAATACGTGATGGGATTTGATCCTGTACACTTAAGATTCTCATGATTCTGGCATTGCCACTGGGGGCCTACACTCCACTTTTGTTTCCAGATGCGGTGATGATGACGCCCATTGGCCTGGCCCACCCCCAGCTCCAGACGGCCATCCAGCCCCAACAGCCCCAGGTTCAGCAGCATCAGCATCCACAGCAGGCGACCATGGTGGCCAAGCCTGTCTCTGTTGTGTCCATGGACGTCATGGAGCAGAAGCAGTGGTGGCATCTGGAAGAGGTGAGGACGCCTGGGTCGCTGCAGGTTGCCTCTTCTTTAAGATCTGTTTAACTCTGTCCATACGAACGGCGAAAGAGACAACGTTAACAGCGTTTCACCCCAATTACCATGATCAAAATATTGCAAGTGGAATGCTCTTATACTGAAGAGGTGAATGTTGACAAAGAATACCACAATTCTGACGACGGAAGCTAAAGGTTGGGTTATTCAGACACCCACTGGACATCCGAGGGGTCTGTGTAGAGGAGAAGAGAGGACTGGCCGTACTGAGTGAGTTAATATGCGCATACTGTACTGTGACCCGCTGGTGCATGACATACAGAAGGGAATAAACGAAGTCAGTTCAGAATAATAATAATAATGGACATTTGTCGGAGTCGGAGTCTTCACCTGTGGGTCATGGAAAAGGATATTAGAGAAAATGTCATTTTAAGGTGAGGAAAATCCCACTATTGTGTTCTAATTACACATACTATACTCTGACCCACTGGAGCAGACTGTGACAGGGACAAGATTCTGAACTGACCTTGTCTATCTATCCCTTTTTTTATATAGTGCACCAGTGGGTAATGGTAAGTATATTAAACATATTTTTGAGAAGAAAAGAATCCTTTATATATATCTATTATATATCAGGCATGCCCACCAGTTTGCTGAAATAGCTGTTCTTGTTAAGGGGGGATAGGGGGCGTGGGGGCGAAGGAATAAAAACCACTGAAGATGATTATTTTGGATTTTCTTGATGTCAGTCAGGTGTCAGAGCAAAAAAAAACAAAAAAAACCCCACACACACATACATATGTGGGGGACCTTTTTAATGGGTGGACAGATTTGCACTTGTTAGGGAAAGGTAAAACTCGAACACCATTCCCGAAGCTCTGTGTGTGTGTGTGTGTGCTCTCATTGCACCCCGCTTCCCCAAGATTTAAGATTCAAAATTTAATTTATTTCCTTTACCCCCTTTTGGGGTATGATGGGTTACATACAGAATAACAAAATAAGCATGGAAAACAACCAATACCTAAACTGTGTTAAAAATGCATCAAATTCTCAAAATGTATACATGTGTTCATAGCATACCAAGGCAATCCTTAAAGTTGCTTAGGAATATTTTGAAGAAAGTAACGATAAATAACCTCTTACTTTGGTATACTCATTGAAATGAGTTTTATCATTTTATGTGCCGGAATGATGATCCTCAAGATCGTGGGCACCGAAGGAAAGAAGAAGAAGAAGAAATAGTTCTAACTCTGATGCGGGGCTTATTGTTTCAAAAGCAAAGTTATACTTTTTCTAACAGTATTTGCCATCTATGTTATAATTTAGAAAAAAAAAAATTTTGCCACCCCATCATCTGCACCGTTTCAGAGGCATTACTCCCACGCCACTCATTTAGATTCCCCTATACACAGCCACACTTGGGTTCGTCTGTCACAGTTTCATCGTCGGCAGTCCACAGGGAATCATCGATTTTAGGTCGCCAGGAGGCCACACATCAGAGGAGACCCTGCACTGCTGCTGAGTCACTTTGGTGCTGTACAGTGGTGCCTGTTCTGATTTAACATATTTAGGACACCACCTACTAAGTCCCCTACTAACAACAATAATGGCTTAGTCGCGGAGCCAGACTGAGTGGCGTACCTCCCAGAGTGGAGACCACCACCACGTCCCACAAACAACAGCCCCCCATGAATCTGCTGACACTGAAGACATTGACAGGACTCACCCCAAGCATGGTGGAAGTGGAGGGGTATCAAAACTGAGGTCACCATGAGAGCAGGGCATGAAAGGCCACAGACTTTAAGACTGTTTTGTTTATATTGATGATGATGAAGGAGGAGGATGACGATGATGATGTTGCTGTGGAGGTCCATTTTGGTTTGGGACTGCGTGACAAGGCTGTACTCTACGCTTCCTGTCATAATGATATCCCGGCGTTAACCAGGCCCGAGAGAGACAGACACTTGCAGTGTTAGTCAGGTGATTAGAGCAACACACCCAAAGACGCATCCGTGAAGTGGATGACACTCAACTGTGTGGTCCCAGTCTCCCCATTTAAGTCCATAGCACACTCAACTCTGGGTAGGAGCTGGCCACAGGCCGAAAAACCCACCTTCACTGGGATTCGAACCCACGTCTTCCCAGCCGTCAGTCCACGACGCTAACCACTTCACCATGGCGGCAGGTTATTTTATAATTTTTAGAAACTGAAATCAAAAAGTTTTTCTCAAATTTGAAGATGTTGGTCACCAACAAAAATGACAGCGTGTGCGTGTGCTGTGATGATGTGCTTGTTGCAGATGGCCAACAACTTGCTGCAGCAGGTGCAGCAGCTGAAGATCATGATCGAGCAGGTCAAACAGCAGACCCTGATTTCCAAGGAGTCCGTTGTCCAGCAGACTCGCCAGATCTGCGAAAAGGAAAAGAACGAGGTCAGTGGTTCCCCGGCCTCTTTTATGGTTTTTGTGTGTGTGTGTACAGCAGTGATTTGGGATGTGTGTGTGTGTGTGTGTGTGTCGGGGCTCATGTACGTAAATGTGTATTTCTTTGTGCTTTCATATCTGTGAAACTGTATGTTTGTTGCATATCTGTTATGCATGTGTGTGTGTGTGTATCTGTGAATGTGTGTCTGCATGTTTTACATTTGTTTGCTTATTTGCCTATTTATCATCATTATTGTCCTTTTTTCTTATTCTTATTTATTGTATTTATTATTATTGTTTTGGGTTTTTTTTGTTGTTGTTTTTCTCAAGACCTAAGTGCGTTGGGTTACGCTGCTGGTCAGGCATCTGCTTGGCAGATGTGGTGTAGCATATATGGATTTGTCTGAACGTAGTGACGCCTCCTTGAGCTACTGATACTGATACTCCCTCCTTTTACCCTCTGTCAGTACAAGTCATTCATTCCCTCCTGTTACCTTCACTCAGTACAAGTCATTCATTCCCTCCTGTTACCTTCAGTCAGTACAAGTCATTCATTCCCTCCTGTTACCTTCAGTCAGTACAAGTCATTCATTCCCTCCTGTTACCTTCAGTCAGTACAAGTCATTCATTCCCTCCTGTTACCCTCAGTACAAGTCATTCATTCCTTTCTGTTACCCTCAGTCAGTACAAGTCATTCATTTCCTCCTGTTACCCTAAGTCAGTACAAGTCATTCATTCCCTCCTGTTACCCTCAGTCAGTACAAGTCATTCATTCCCTCCTGTTACCCTCATTCAGTACAAGTCATTCATTCCCTCCTGTTACCCTCATTCAGTACAAGTCATTCATTCCCTCCTGTTACCCTTAGTCAGTACAAGTCATTCATTCCCTCCTGTTACCCTCATTCAGTACAAGTCATTCATTCCCTCCTGTTACCCTCATTCAGTACAAGTCATTCATTCCCTCCTGTTACCCTCATTCAGTACAAGTCATTCATTTCCTCCTGTTACCCTAAGTCAGTACAAGTCATTCATTTCCTCCTGTTACCCTAAGTTAGTACAAGTCATTCATTCCCTCCTGTTACCCTCATTCAGTACAAGTCATTCATTCCCTCCTGTTACCCTCATTCAGTACACGTCATTCATTCCCTCCTGTTACCCTCATTCAGTACACGTCATTCATTCCCTCCTGTTACCCTCATTCAGTACACGTCATTCATTCCCTCCTGTTACCCTCATTCAGTACAAGTCATTCATTCCCTCCTGTTACCCTCATTCAGTACAAGTCATTCCTTCCTTCCTGTTACCCGCAGTCAAAGACATTCATTTTCACCTGTTTCAATCAGTACAGGTGATTCATTCCCTCTTGTTCCCCTCATGAAACGTATGCCTTTTTTTCCCCAGGCGCTGAATGCGGCACGCATCGAGGCCCAGATGAATGTGTCGCGGGTGCTGATTGAGCAGAAGAACCAGAAGGACATTGCTGTGCAGCAGGCCTTGGCCCAGGCGCGAGCCGAGATGCAGGAGAAGATGGAGGTGACAGCTGTCATCTCTGAGGACAAGGTGAGCCACCACCCCCTCCCATCCTCCCTCCCTACCACCTCCCCGCCCTCTCTGTGACTCGTGAGTGGAAGCGGTGGCCTTGTCGTGATGCACCCGGCTAGGAAGCTAGTGTACATGGGTTCGAATCTCACCCCTGCCTCTGCTGCGACTCACAGAATCAGTGCTAAATGGAAGCGGTGGCCAAGAGTTAGAACTAGAAAGCAGTATCCGGATTAAAAAAAATAAATCTTACATATTGGACCAAGATTTTCACCTACCCCCTTTTACTGTGAGTGGTGTTCTGAGTGCTTGTATGTTGGGATGAAATGATAAACCGAGTTCATTTGTGCAGCGTGCACTTGTGCAGCACACATAAAATGACCCGTGGCAACAAAAAAAGGATGTTTTTCTCTGGCAAATTTTTTTTTTATGGAAAAATCTGCTTTGATTGTAAAACAGGTATCCGTGCACAGACGAAAAGGCTGCACTGTGATGGAGCACTCCCCAAGAAGAGAATAACCCAGAGAAATCTATTGTGACAACAAAAGTTCAAAAATTCAAATGTTCATTACATATGTGCATTATGTGACACCTTTGTTTGATATACTGTTTTAACGGCCTGTTATTATCTTACGTTTATGTCTCATCAAAATGTGACATTTTATGCCCATCCTTTAACTGTGGTTATTGTATGTGCACGGCTGTGATTATTTGTGTGTATGCTTCACTTCAGTTCTACATTTAAAGGCATCTTAGGTCTTTTATTTGTGTATACATGTTGATAGACTAGTGATTCTTGTGCAATGTTTTGTTTAAAAAAGAATGGGGTTTTTTGTTTGTTTTTTTTACACCACAAATCTTTTTTGATGTGCACAGACGATGTTTTAGGACCCTCAAAAAAGCCTGTTTGTCGTTTTGCCGAGTAATAACAACATACTTAGCAACTTGTGTAGCAGGTAGAAGGAGCTAGATAAACCGCAGTGTCTGTAGGCTGCTTATTCTTGGCATGCTGGTGAGTACAGGGAGGGCAGATTTCTCCAGTGATAATCAAGTCGGCTCTTGAAGGCGTTGACACAGTCTGGCAGGCTGTTCCAGAGGGAAACCACACTGTTTGAGAAAAAGTTGCCCCTGATATTGTAAGTAATAGCAATAATGATAGTAATAATACTAAAGTAGTGAGTGTTATTCTGTGATCTAGTGGCCGTCTACAGTCAGCATGGAACAGCCTTCCCACCTCCACCCCTCCACCCCTGTCTCTCACACCCCCATCCCTTCTGTGTTTGCATATTGAATGACTAGTGATTGTCGTGTATTGTTTATGTGTTTTAGCACATCACAGATTTTCATTTCTCTTACTGGGGATAAAGTTTTGAGTTGTATTTTGTGATTATTGGGAGATGATGCTACAAACATATTACGTGTTTCTCTGTGATAAAGGTGGCTGCCTACAACATATTACATGTTACTCTGTGATAAAGGTGGCTGCCTACAACATAGCATGGAACAGGAATCTCAGGCATCGTTGCATGTGTTTAATTGAACCATGAATGTTCATTTCTTTCTTGTTAGGAGGGGATGATACCACTGGAGTATTGTGTGTTCTCTGTGATAATGATGACTGCCTACAATGTGATCTGGAAGAGCGCAACCCCCCCCCCCCCCCCCATCCCTTTTAATATGTTTTATCTCAGTATTTACCTGTGTGATTGATGAAGCTTATGTTTGCCCCCTTCAGTTAGGGCCCTTGGCCTAATGTCAATAAAATTTTCGCATTCGCATCCCTTTTAATAGTTTTATTTAGACTTGTTGAATGACGATATTCAGCACCATAGTGAAGCCTGTCCTCTGTGGAGCAGAGACCTTGGAAGAACCATTACCACTGTCACGAAGAGAATTAAAACTTTAGCTAAACCTGCCTCTGAAAGATTCTTCAGATTCACTGGCCAGAGGAAATCAGAAATGAAGAACTGTGCGAAGGAACAAGACAGCAGCCTTCAGAAGAAGAATTTTCCGAAGACACAGGAGATGGATTGGCCACACTCTCTCTGCAAGTTTGCACCCAGCACCACAAGGCAAACCCTCACCAGGAACCTGCAAGTGAAAAGGAAAAGAGGTTGTCTAAGGGTGCGTTCACGTTAAGTCCAGCCAGTTGCTGACGGCAGCCGGCTGCAGCTGCCAGCAAATGGCTGGAGAGGGAGTGCACATCCTTGTCTACTTTCCCGCTATGTAAGCTGGTGACGGGCGCTCACGCTGGCCGCCAGCCCTTGCCAGCGCCTGCCAGCCCCTGCCAGCCAGCTTTTTGCTTTGTCGCGCGCACACAAAAGAAAAGGCTGGCGGTTCTCAAGGGAGGGAATCAAGCGCTCCGCTGCCGAAATCGGCTTGTGAAAATTCGTTGACTGCTTCTTCAAATCTTCAGTGCATTGGTCAAGCAGATCTTGAAAAGTCTCTGGTCGCATTTGTATGTACTCTACACATTTCTGTGCATCATCCATCACTTGAGGCAACAAATGATGATATTCTCCATGTGTACTTCGATTCCGATGAATTGGGTGAACACCATATTTTCGAGAATTCCGTTTCAATGATCTGTTCTGTAAAATCCACCACAGCAATATTCTTTTCTTCCTCCTGGAAAGCGCCATGTTTATCCCGACAGCGGGGCAGCAGTTTGCTGGACAGCAACTTGCCGGGCCCAATGTAAACACTGGCTGGCATCAACTGGCTGGCATCAACTGGCTGGACTTAACATGAACGTACACTAAGAAATACCTGGAGGCAGACATGAAGAGGACAGGCCATGCCTGCGGACAGACAGCTGGTGCAGGATGAGACAATAAACCGAGGTCCCGTGTGCAGCATGCATTTAGCGCACGTAAAAGAACCCACGGCAACAAAAGGGTTGTTCCTGGCAAAATTCTGTAGAAAAATCCACTTCGATAGGAAAAACAAATAAAACTACACGCAGGAAAAAATACAAAAAAAATGTGTGGCGCTGTAGTGTAGCGACGCGCTCTCCCTGGGGAGAGCAGCCCGAATTTCACACAGAGAAATCTGATGTGATAAAAAGAAATACAAATACAATATGGATGGAGAACACTAGTTGGCGGCCTGCGTCCCAGGTGGGGCAACAGGTGTAGCTGAGACTGAAAGAATAGTGATTCTCATGCATTGTAAAATGTGTGTGTGCTTTTTTTAAAATTTTTTTTATTTTTTTATTGCACCACAAATGTTTCTTCCTTGTTGGGAGGAGATGTTAGTATTGAAGTCTTGTGTGTTACTCTGTGGTGAAGGTGGCTGCCTACAACGTGGCCTGGAACAGTGGCCCCCCCGTGCAGACCACCATCACAACCATCATGGATTCGGGCGTGGTGATGGAGGAGGAGGACGACAAAGACAAATGAGCAAAGCGACGGCTGGGGAGAGTGAAACGTGTGGGAGGAGAGACAAAGGGGAGAGAGTGGGAGTGACCGTGGCTTTGTGTTGTGAGTGTTTAAGGGGTGTGTGGTAGTCAAGAATGTGTGTGTAGCAGTTGAAAGAGGAATGATGTCTTTGCCTTGGGGCAGTTGAGTGCTATCTGAGAGAGAAGAAAAAAAAAGAATAAAAAGAAAAGGCCTCCAAGCCAAATGATTTCAGATCAAGTGTGCATGCAAGTTGTGGGAGGGGTTGAGTGGGATGGGCAAAAGAATGTGAGAATGATTACAGACAGAGCCTTGGATCAGTTGGTGCTTGAGTGAACAGCAAAAGGGGTAGTGAGTGAACGGAGGAGGATGCATGAAATCCTGGATACATGGTTAGTTTCCAAGTGAAGAAAGAATAAGTGGGTTGGGGGGAAAGGGGAGATGTGAGGATGAAAACGAACAAGACCTCACCCAGGTTGGTGCTTTTTGGAAGGACAGGTGGTTGATGCCGGTCATGTGAGTGAACAAGTGATGTGCCAGGTCAAGTGAAATGAAAAAAAAAAAAAAAAAAGTGCCTACTACAAAGGGCTAGAGAAGAAAGGTTGATTACTGTTGATGCTAAATGTGTTGTGCTGGATGAGAATTGTGAAACTGAGTAAGGGTGGGGCATTGGGACCGCAAGCCTTTGTGATGAACATGGAAACGTCCCGTCTCTCAGGCTGGTGATGGTTTTCACTATTTAACACTGGATCCTTCAATGCCTGTGGGTTTCAGCCAGTTCCCAGGATTTTTTTTTGGGGGGGGGGTGGGGGTGGGGGGGGGATGCTGGTTCACTTCTTCAGAGGTAAAAACTGATGATTGTGCCTTGGCCTCGGGGATGGCAGTCCATTTGTCTGGAGGAGGGGGGGGGGAGGAGTTGCATCTAGCACCTGAGGTGCAGAAGTGTGGCTTGGTTGACTTCTCCTGTATGTCCTTAAACTGAAATCTGCAATGCCTGACGTTTAGTGATCAGCCAAGCGCGTCACGTCAGTGGTGTTGCAGTCAGCTGACACACACAAGCACCATGTGCAAAGTATGGCCGGATCCTCAAAATCTGAGGGAGGGCTTCAGATAGATGTGTACTTCACTTTGTGGGTCAGTGGAAGTTCTGTTTGTGTCCCCTTACTGGACAGCCTGAGTGTGAGGGTGTGGTGAGAACCTTCTCTGTAATGGAGTTCAGAGGACTTCATCTGTTTTATCTTTCTGGAAAAAAAAAAAAAATCTGACAACAATCCAGTGATAGACGATCCTGTTGTGGTCACTTGGCTGCCTTTCCACATGTAAACCTCACATTTCAACTTCCTTCTGTGGGCTCGTTGCTCGTGATAGCTGCGTTCTGTTGTGTTCATGTGTGTACATGTGTAACTGGCCTGACTTGGTGAAATGTCTTTATTTTTATAGCCTGTTAGTATTACTTGTCTCCATCATGGCCACTGCCCCCCAGACTGGAAACCACAAACTGACCTGTTACAACAGTGTCTGTGTGTGCGAGAGAGAGAGAGAGAGAGAGATGTTAGAGTTCAGCAAACCTTTGTTTATGAAAGATGAAGATTGTGTATGTTAAGTTTCTGAGGACACAGGTCTTCATCTTCTTCCCATTTGCCTGGTGGCTTCTTGGAGTGCAGTGAATGACCTGGACAAAAGTGGCTGTATAGAAGTGTTTGTGCTGCAGAAAAATGTTAGTACAGTAAATGTGTCTCTTAATTTTGTATGTGTGGATGAATTACCGATACACTTTTTTTTTTTTTTTTTTTTTATTTTTTTTTTATAGGAATTTTGTCACACATATCAGTGATTGAAAACAGAGTTTTAATGTATACATTTGAGTATTATCGTTAAGAAGAGGAGAGTGATGTGGATGAATGGTGAGTTGGAAACCGGGCATATGAGGGAGGGGGTGGGTGAAATTTGAAAAAAAAAATTATGTAAATGCAATTACAGAAACTTGCTTAATGGACTTCGTAAAAGAGAAGTTGTTAATCTAACAAGTGAAACAACTGATAATGAATGCAAGAAGTCCAAAACAGCATTCTCAGTCACTTGTGATGACACACTTTCGTGCAGATGTTTCATCAAATCACAGTCAAGAATTTAATGCTAAATTGTCACGTTACTAAAGCATATGCTCTTGACTTTAGAACAATATTTAATTTTTTTTTTTTTTACATAACACCAATAGACTAAATAATATTATGAAAAACATTTTTTCTGGAGACATCATTTTTTTTTAACATTTTTCTAGGACGAAGGAATTCTGCTTAGTGTCCCATCACATGTACCAGTGAATGTGGACACCTAATTTAAGTGTTAATCTTCAGATTTGAATGTCATCATTATAAAAAAAAACATAAAAAAACAACACCACAAAAACACTGTTTGGAGTACACTGTACTACATGGTCACCAGTACAGTGACATACATAAATCTAGCCATAGACACGGCACTGTGCATGAAAGGTTAACTGAAAGCACAGTCCTATGTAATATGCAGCACAGATCGATGAATAACCAATCACCAAAATGTGCAGCAATTGAAAAGAGCCATTAAAGCAGTAATATGTACATTGAGAAACTGTCTAATAAGAAATGAATAGGATGTCCGGTCCCAGAACGATGAATTTTGTAAATGTGTGTGCATACTGTGTGTGATGTTTATCCCATTCCATCTGTGGTGTCAGTGTGTGGAAGGTTTATGGAGTGTGTGTGTGTGTGTGTGTGTGTGTGTGTGTGTGTGAGCTCACAGAAGGGTTGAATGATACTTGATAGAAAAAAAACTTGATCTTACTTTTCACAACTGTATTATTAGACCTGCCTCTGGACAGAACATTATGTGGGTTTTGTTCTGGATTTATTTTACTTTATTTCTTTTTTTGTTTGTTTTAGTTGTGTAGATTTACTTCAGTTACAATATATATATATATATATATATATATATGATAGTCAGTCGTGTCCGACTATGACCATCAGAACAGCAGAAGAGGCAACTGCTGTTCCGACTATTTGGGCTAGAATTTGATTATAGTGGAGAGTGTCTTGCCCAAGTTCATCCCCACTCTCTCGGCCAAGAGGGTTTTAGGACTGTCGGCGTTGGGATGATTCCCAAAGGCCAGCCAGCCCACAAGGCTGCAGCACTAAGAGCCAGTGCAATTTTGCCTCCTAGTTTGAGAGTCATAGTCCTTCACAAAAGACTAAGCTGTAAATGGTTTCCCATTGACTGGAGAAACCATTAATAATACAGCTCTCACTTTGCTGTTGGCCCAAACGTAAACTTATGTCAATCTGTGATATAAGCCGAGTATTGGGCAGTTACAATGACCATCCTCACTTCAGTTTCCATCTTGAGGAGAGCCCATAAATGGTTGTGTGAGACCAGAAGGAAATCAGTAGGCAGGACAAGTATGGAAAGGAAGCTTGTTTGCTAACATCACAAGCATCCTCATTTTTGGTTGATTTGTGGTCATATATTGAGTTTCCTCAACACTCTGCTTATATCACAGATTGACATAAGTTTTACATTTGGGCCAACAGCAAAGGGAGAGCTGTATTATCAGTGGTTTCTCCAGTCAGTGGGAAATCATTTACAGCTTAGTCTTTTGTGAAGGACTATGACTCTCAAACTAGGAGGCAAAATTGCACTGGTTCTTAGTGCTGCAGCCTTGTGGGCTAGTTGGCCTTTGGGAACCATGCCAACGCCGACTGTCCTAAAACCCTCTAGGCAGAGAGAGTGGGGATGTAACTTGGGCAAGACACTCTCCACTATAATCAAACTCTAGCCCAGGTGGTCGGAACAGCAGTTGCCTCCTCTGCTGTTCTGATGGACATAGTCGGACACGACTGACTATCAAAAATATAGAGTTTTCCTGCACAATGTGCCTACCTCTCCCTCTGTCAGTTTTGTATGAAAATTATGCGCTTTCACCACTTGTGATGAACTGGGATTGTGTGTACAATGTACACATGTAAGTGCGTGATGTATGAGAGTAAATGTACACACGTATGTATGTCTGGCATGTACTATGAGAGTGAATATATACAACGTACACATGCATGTAGGACTGAATTTTCAGTGTACACATGCAAGCGTGCAGTGTATGAGAGTGAATGTACACATGTATATATGACAGTGAATGTCCATTGTACACGCGCAAGTGTGCTGTGTATAAGAGTGAATGTACAGTGTATGCATGTATGTATGATTGTGAATATGCCGTGTATACATGCATGTCTGCCATATATGAAAGTGGATATTCAATATATACATTTAAGAGTGCGATATCTTGGCAGTGAATATCCAATGTACACACGCAAGTGTACAATGTATGAGAGTGTATGCATGTATGTATGATTGTGAATATGCAGTGTATACATGCATGTCTGCCATATATGAAAGTGGATATTCAATATATACATTTAAGAGTGCGATATCTTGGCAGTGAATATCCAGTGTACACACGCAAGTGTACAATGTATGAGAGTGAATGTACAAGTGGATGCATGACAGTGAATATCCCATGTACACATGTATGTGTGACTGAATATCCCATGTACACATGTATGTGTGACTGAATATCCCATGTACACATACGCCCATGCAGTGAATATCCAATACACACATGCATGCATGGAGTCATCCATTGTACACATGCAAATACGCAATGTATGAGAGTGAATGTACTCATGCATGTAGACAGTGAATATCCATTGTACACATGCATATATGATTGTGAATATCCCCATGTACACATGCATTTATGACAGTGAATATCCAGTATACACATTTAAAGAGTGCAATGTGTGAGAGTAATGTACAGTGTACACATGCATACATGGCTGGCATGAGAGGCTGAGGCACTGTGTACTTGAGTATGTCTGCATGGTCAGTGGCACAGTGTAGAGGATCTGACATAGACTGATTGCAATCTGGCTTTGAACGACCCCTAGTTTCTAGCAAGCGGGCATGCTGGAGAGATTGAGTGTGTGTTACAGATAGAGCATTGATGTACTGGCTGTTGTGTATAGAAAGAAGATTTAATTACACATACTTAACCATGACCCAACTAGTGCAGACTCCGGCAGGGGTCTGACATTCCTGTCCTGTGCAAACTACTATCCGCCTATGCGGAGAAAATGAGAGAACTACGGCCGATAACCTCCCGGAAGTAGGTAACGTCCCCTTTGTCCCCCTGGCTAGCGCCCTCTTTTTCCGGCAGCCATCTCGACACCTGTTCCTGTGCACTTCATACGCCTAAGTTTTTCGCATTTTCTATCTATCGATTCTTTGGCGTTTCTGTTTTGTGTCTAATTATGTCTTCAAACAGGTTGCACAATTATGTAGCTTGATTGGGAGATCGGGCTAAAATTAAGGCACGATCACAATCGATTCGCGATCAGTCTGGGCCCTCTACCTCTGGCTCTCTCAATTTAAACGTAATTTTAGATAGAAATTTCCTTTTTGTCTGCAATACATTGTGTGCTTGGTCATGTATATTAGATGTATTATATAAGCAACTAGATTCTCACAGTCGATTCTTGTCATCACAGCGTGGTATCATAAGTGTCCTGCATTCCTGCCTTCAAATGGTATTAGATGTTATCCACTCCACATGGCACATGTCGAGTGAACATTATTCTGATGATATTTCCCTTTGTGAATGTTGCCCGTTGGTTACAGGCTTGAAAGCTGTCGAGGTCCTTTTCAGTTTAAGTAAAATCAGATTCACTCTGCTTGGAATTACCTGGTAGGTGACACAGAGAGCCTGGAGACAGCAGCTAACTAATTTCTGGCACTCCATCTACTGCAAAGACAGTGGAAATCCATATTCTGTGGGCAAAGATATGGATTTCCATCATGTGTTGGCAATAAGTGATGTGCTACTTTGAAGTTTTTGTGGTTGGGAGTACTTCCGTATTATATGGATTTACGTATTGGCATTTGGGGGTCTTTGCCTTTATTTTATTTAAAAAAAAGAAAAAAAAAAAGGAGGAGGAGAAAAAGGAAAAAGTAGAAAAAAGAAACACCAAATCCCTGTTTATTTTACTTTGTTTTGGTATTAAGACACACAGTTTGGGTTACGCTGCTGGTCAGGCATCTGCTTGGCAGATGTGGTGTAGCGTATATGGATTTGACCGAATGCAGTGACGACTCCTTGAGCTACTGATACTGATACTGGACCCCTGCCTCGAACGATTCAGTACTACAAAAAGCAGTCACTTGCACCAGTGAGTTAAGGTTGGATTCAGTTTCAAGGTGTTGGAGATTGCTGACAGATCTATATATGCTTCACCACATCTACAAGGGGTGGGGGTGGTGGAAAGCTGATGCTTTAAAAACATTATTGGAACCCATAATCAGTACAGGTTAATGGAAAGGTAGAGGTTTTTTTGCCCAAAGATTCATGTAACTGTAGGTTTGCAGAAAACCACAGCATCTGTCTCTTTTGTTACTGCGTTCACTTTGCAGATGTTCTTAGAAATGGTAAAAGTAGGATGTACAAAAATAGCATTTTGAACACATTTACTTTACTTTTCCTCCTTTGGTTTCCCAACATTACGCAGTGTAATCGATCTAATCTCAAAGTTCCTGCAGTGTCCCTAGAAAATAGCAACTCCTAACAACAAGGAATTGGTCAGAAAGTCAAATTTGATTTTGAAAAAAAAAACAAAGACAGACTGAGCAAATTTATGGCAATATTGCTTTTCTCACATGAACAAAAAGTGTTGTTGTGTAGTCTGAGAAAGGCAGTTTTGCTGAAACCCTGCACCTCTCTTTGCCTTGGGGGTAATACTGGATTTGTGATAACCAGTTACTGTATTAAGGTGAAAAAAGGTGAAAGGCCCCACACCCTTTTTTGTTGTGTGGCCACTGGGGCAGACATTTGACAGTGTTGCTTTGTGGAAATAAGTCTAGCTGACCGCCAAGGCCCAAATCGTGACATAACTAAAGAAGAAAGTATTTAAATGCAGCAACCACAAGATTGTCACATCAGAGAAAAAAGAAAGAAAGAAAGAAAAACAACACACTTCATGACAGAACACTATCTTAACCGTTTTGCTATTGCTGCTTAAATTAAGGCAAATAAGACAAGGCCATGCTGAGGATATCAGCCCTTTCCACTTATCCCCAGATTACAAAAAAGAAAAAAAAAGTTATCGAAGAAAAAAAAAAAGAAAAAATACAAACATTCCAAGATTTTTTTTTTTTTTTTTTTTTTTTTTTTTTTTCCAAATAACTGGCTCAACTTCTTGACTGAGGTTCTGTACAGACAGTACGTTCACAGGGACACATCACAGCCTTACGCTGTGCAGATCTGCCAACCCCTGACCTGACTTACAGGGAATAAATTCCTTATTTGAGGGGAATTAGGGAAAATTGAACAGAATGTATCATTGATTGGCACACACAACAGATCTCAAGCCCAAATAAACAAGCATTCTAGTTTTAATTTCAGACACTTGATTTTTGACTCACTTGTGTAAACAAAGTGAGTCTATGTTTTAACCCGGTGTTCGGTTGTCTGTGTGTGTGTGTCTGTGTGTCCGTGGTAAACTTTAACATTGCCATTTTCTCTGCAAATACTTTGTCAGTTGACACCAAATTTGGCATAAAAATAGGAAAAATTCAGTTCTTTCCAGTCATCTTGTTTGAAACAATATTGCACCTCTGGGATGGGCACAAAAAAAATTAAAAGAAAAAAAAGCCAAATTATATGCAAACAGAATTTACTGTTATATTTATATATTTTTTTATTCTCTAAACTTGGCATTTTGATCTGATATTCTGACACAACAAGAGCAGTCATTTTTATCATTTTTTGTTCAAACAGGAACTTCTTTTGCTAAGCATGGAAGTTATATTTATTTTGCATGTCTTTGGTGCAGATGGTAAAAAAAGGAAATTAATCTGTAATTAATGCTAGGGGGCTTCATTTGCTTTCAACTGATCTTTCTCATCTTAAACATTTTGAAATTATACTCAATACATAAAAAGCTTGTGTGTTTTATTCTCAGTGTACAGGGCTTTCACTATGTTCATTCGCCCAAGTGGTCTTTTTTGGAAAATACTAAAATCAATACTACGAGTGGACTTTATAGTTCTGTTGGCTGAGCCCTGAAGGTCATAAGCAAAATTCAATTGCATACACATATTTATACATATTCAAAGCGCGTACTCATATTCTTCGCGAACGCGAACGACTTCATTTTGTTTCAAGTTGTTGACCTGCCCGTTCAATCCTATATTCAATCGACAATACACGATAATATGTGATGGAAAGTTGGAGAAGGAGACCATTAAATATTTATTCAGAGAAAGATTTGTGAACGCCTCATCACTTACTGGATTATGCCCCAAACTGCCATAAACATATCCACAGAATCAGTCAGAATTCACAGTTAAAAATAATAAACCATGCAAGTTAATAACCATGAATTGATGAAACGTAAAAATTTCCAGTCTTGACTTTTCTCAAAATGAAGTCCTTTTCACTTCATACGATGTTTAGAAGTACTTGTACTTGGCTCTACATGTTATTAGTTTAACAGAATACTCCATTTTCATATCAACTTTAAAACTATAAAACTAGAATGAACATAAAAGAGAAATTGAATCGACCGTGTCAACCGTTTGTAACTAAACTTGTACATCTATCTAGATCCAGAGAAAATGGCTGAATGTTGCATTGTGATTGCGGCGATAGCCATGTCTCCTTTACCGCGGACTTAAAAAGAATTATTAATTGCCCTTAAAGATTTTTTGAATGCCCCTGATACACCAGAATAATATGATTTAAACAGCGTTCTCACTGCGAATACCGCAATCGATTTATTGCCCTTTAAAAAAAAGCATGTTTAAATATTTTTTTTTTGAACGTCAGCTAAGGAGCCCCGATAGTGTAATGGGTAAGACAGTTTCTTCTCACCCGAACACGCAGGGTTTGAATCTGCCGTTAGGACTTCTTTTTTTTTTCTTTTTTCTTTTTCTTTTAACCTGAAGCTGTATAATAACAAATACAGAACACATTTTAACGATTAGATTTTTTTTTAAGTGTATCACAAAGTGAGTCTGGAAGGCCTTGCCTCTCTTGTTTTGTTGATATCGACCATTTAAATACTCTTCAAGCTGAGCATCAAAGTACACAGCCCTGTAGGATTCAATTCAAATGAGCCGCAGTGGGCTTTATTTTTCTGCATTTCATTAGCAGACTGTCTCTAAAGTCAGACTTAAAACACAGTCCTTTACACTTGAAGTTCATGGTGGGGAAGGTTGACTACACAGTGAGTCAGCATGTCTTCATTCATTCAAATGATACGCAGACCTTAATTTCTTTGGGGGAATAATTCAAGGCTGTGCAGAATTGGGGAATGCAATTTAGGTAGGGGAAATAAATTCCCCCGAAATGGGAATGGTTGACAAGTCTAGCTATGGCTTACGCCCTCAGGCTGCAACTGTCTTGAGACATGCTGAAGTGGAGGGAGTAAGGGGGGTTGGGTGGGGAAACTGACCAGGAAACATGATAAATGCTGTTCTGTGTTGTGACCATTCCAACTGTTTGGTGGTCGTCATGTGTCGTTTGATCCGTTTCATTTTGGGTTTGTGTGTCGTTTGGTGTATTTATTGTATGGTTCAGGGTGCTGTTTTTTTTGTTTTGCTTTTTTAATTTCAATTTATATATATTTTTTAAATTTCAATTTTACTTCTTTTTTTTTCATCTTTTATTTATTTACAGTTTTATTTAGTTAACTGTAACATACATACATTAGTATGGAAAAAAAAAAATGTTAAGCTCATTAACTGCTGTGTTTTTGTAACAGTGAAGTCTAGTATTGTTGACTCGAGTTCAGAGGCTGATTTTGTTGTGTGTTGGGTTTTTGCTTTTTGGAGGGGGGGCGGCTTTCTTTTTTTGGTGTGGGGGCACACATTTGCAGGAGATTGGTTCTGACGGAAGAACGACTTAAAAAAAAAAAATCATGGTTTTGGTTAGGCATATGCATGTTAGTTTGGAAATTTTTGGTTGTTTGGATGACTGGTGATTTATGAAATGACGGATGAAATTCATTGAGTGTGAAGACTGTAAAATTAATGTCTCTTTCTTACAATTTGTGAATGTACAGGTTTCAAATGTGATAGCTGATCTCACTTTTAAAATGTTGAATTCATGTGAGGTTGGTTTACTGAAAGGTTTGTACAGTTCGATTTTTTTCTCACGAGATGAAAATAAAGATTGCTCAAGTCTGAGTGACAAAATTGATGGCGACTTGCATCTTTCCGTTTCTTCGATGTGCTGTGCTGCATCCAGTGCCAGTGTGGTGGTGCTATTATTGTAATTGTTTTAATTTTTTGTCACAATAATTTTATTTCCAAGCATTAAATTCAGAGAGAGCAGTAGTGCCACCCATATTTAGAAGGGAAAAAAAAGACCTCTCTGCAAGTTCATTTGCTTCACAATTAAAAGTGAATTTTTCAACAGAATTTTGCCCTGTTGTTGCTATGGGTTCTTTTACGTGCACTAAGTGCATGCTGCATATATATATGCAACCTTTATTGTCTTATCCAAATGGCTAGCACCCAGACCACTACTTCAATTCTAGTGGGGGGGTGGGGGGCAAAAATCCCAGTATGAACATGGCATCCAGGTGGGCACAATAACACTAGACCACTGCCCCAGTAAGTCTATGGATGACGTCGCTCCCCAAATTCAAACTGTTCACAAAAAAAGTGTGAAGGTAGACAGGACCATGAATGCCAATATCTCTTTGCGTTTACAACAGTGAAGCCATTTAAATTTATCGCGATGTCACCTTGTTCCAACCTGAACTTGAAAAATTACTTGATCAGGTCAAACTTGGCTCCACACTCACAAGCATACAGATACACCCCCATGAAGAGCAGTACCCAACTAAAAGCATTTGACTTTCCATAATGGATCGAGAAGTATGTATGCATCCATGCCTTCTCCTCTGTTGCACACTCTTGCACAAGTAGGATGCATACATAATCTGAAGATCTGCTCCCAGTAAGTTACAATGGACAAAGATATGAAATTAAATGAAGCCAGGCTTTCAAGACATGCATGATACCCATTTGCCCCATCATAACCGGGCAGAAAAAGAATACTGCAATTAAAAGCAATCAATTTTACTTCAAGTTTTGATGAAAAATGAACCTCTATCATCCTTTGCTAAAATGATCAGAATTTACCACAAAAATTTGTGTTTGTGGGGGAGGGGAAAGGCCAGCACTTCAAGGCCTGCCAAAGAAGGAATGGATTGTTTAGTTTGCATGCTTGTTTGTGTTAATAAGATTTGTTGAAAAGTCCACAATGACATAACTATGATTTACATGCATGTAATATCAAAGCTAAAATATTTGTTGAGCAAAATCAAAATCGGTACAACTCATTTACTTCAAATTTGTTTTCAACAGAAAGTGGAGTCAGTTTCCTTTCAGAAAAAAAAAGTTTGCATTCCTTTGATGGAAAATGTAGCATATAGAATTAGTGAATTCATACTCATTTTCACTGAAATTCTTTGGTAAAGGCCGTGCGCAGGAGTAGTGTTTCCCCAGCAGTGAACAGGTCACGAAGCAATTGAAATTTGCTGCTGCAGTCAGACTGCGTCATGTTACGAAGCAATAGAACTCGTTTGGGTCCTCTTTCAGTCGTCAGTCTACATCCAGCAGTTGTCATGGAAG
Source organism: Babylonia areolata (assembly GCF_041734735.1). NCBI lineage: Eukaryota > Metazoa > Mollusca > Gastropoda > Neogastropoda > Buccinidae > Babylonia > Babylonia areolata. Next base: position 5,887,645 of record NC_134881.1, read on the forward strand.
TTAAGTCTTTTTTTTACAAAATTTCTTTCTTCCTTTTTCACTGTCCCATCATTTGCACTGTTTCTGTGGCATTACTACCACACTGCTTGTTCCAAGTCTTCCCATGCACAGCCACACCCAGGTTCGTCTGTCACAGTCTAGGCACTGGTATCCACAGGGGAATTATCGATGTTATGTTACCAGGACACAGCACCAGAGAAACCCTGCACTGCTGCCGAGTCACTTTTATGGCATTCAGTTGTGTCCTGGTCTGATCCAACGTGCGCAGGACACCACCTACCGAACTCCCTACTGGCGGCAATAATGGCTTATTTGTGGAGCCAGCACGAGTGAGCGTACCCCTCCAGAGTGGAGACCGCCACCATGTCTTTGTAACGATAGTCCCCCCGTGAATCTGAGACCTTGACAGGAGCTCTGGCCCACCATTTAAATGCAGAGGGAATACAAGTCAGTGACAGGTGGAGAGACGGATTAACAGGAGGCAGGGTGTGGAAGTGGGGGGCTGCTCAAAGCAATCCTCACTTGTCTTTTCCACAGCCTGTTTTGTAATCTCTCTGCAACTTGAGATTTTGACACATCACGAAAAAGAGGAACTGCTTTTCTTTTGCTCAACAAAAGCAATGACAGAACAGGTACACACAAATTAGAAACTGCACTTCTAACTTGTGCTACACTGTTCTCGTTTTCATGGAGGTTCAGCAGCCAAGGTGTTAAATCCCTTCTGGAGTACCAAGATTAGTTACTTTCACCCACTGCTAGCATATTCATAAAGGCCATGGCCAGATAGGTTTTTATCATCTTCTTCCATCCTTACATGCACAAACACACTCAGCCAAAGATAACTGGTGCAACAACTCATTGTCTGAATACATAAGTGCCAAAACCCTCTTTCAATCAAAACTGTGCAAACAGTATACAAACGAAAACACAAAATGTTAAATATGTTCACAATTTTAATCACATTAAAATTTCCAACGAGTTCAACCAAACAAAGTAAAACAGAACATTTCAAAGACAACTTGCAAATCAAAATAACACTGGAGTAACATTTCTGTAATTAAAAAAAATGTTATCTGATTTTTTTTTTTTCCTAACTGAACAAGTGCTGTTAAAATTGTTAAATATTTCCGCCTCATTCTGAAAACAACAACTTTGAAACAGAAAAGACTAGTTTCAAATAAAAATAGCGCCCACTAAATGAAAGTGGCACTGACAAAAGTCCAATATTTTATATCCCAGCATTTTTATTTTCTCCACAGATCAGTGATGGCAAGAGGTGAGTGGTGGGGGGGGGGGCTATGAGGGGGGCAGAGGGAGAGCATCAATGCAATACTGATTGCACACAGGAAGAATCTTACATGTCTAATCACTGTAGTGATAAAAACTAGTAACAAAGTAGTTTCAAAGCAGTCTTCACAAAAGTTGTGCGTACAAAATTCTGTGGTTTTCCACACACACACAACCTGTATCCCCACCAATGCCTTTTTTTTTTTTCATTCCTTGGTTTTCATTCTGAACATACTTGGGTTTGATTTGAAAACATACAGACTGTGGTATCAGTTTATTTCATTTCTTCTGATGGCCTAGGTTAATCTATCACTGTAAATCTGTCGACAGACTAATTTAACTATGAATAATTCTTACTGTAGTTCTTTCTTGATAATGTGTGTGTGTGTGTGTGTAAAATTAAAACTAGTTTATCAGTATGGGTAAAAGTCTAAAGCATTCCTGATAAAAACTGTTCCCCAAAAAAGTTTCAACATGGCTGTGCATTAAAAGTCAAAGCCTTTGTTGTTCATGTGTGATTCCTGCTGATTTAAAAACACAAAGGACACCAAAACTTGGGAGAAAAGTGTTACCAGTACTTATAATCTTATATCAATCAATCAAAATCGTATTTTTGCTAAGCATTTTTAAACCAAAGCTGTGTGCTGGAAATGAACAATTCCAAACAAAACAGCCCACGATGAGCCTATTTCACTGGTTTATAATCATAATATTCAATGTGGGTCAAGCTGTTCCTGTCCAGCTCTGAGAGATCGTAACAAACACTCCACACAAAAACAGTTTTCAGTAATCTATTTATTTATTTATTTAGGGATATTTTCTTTCATAATAACTGACTTACAACAATTAGAAGACATGTTCACAGCTTAAAGTGATCCATCAAAAAAATTTTTTTTTTCTATACAAGTCTACTGAAACATTGCACTGCTTGCTTAACATCACTCAGACTTAGCCACACTAATATTGAAACAAGTCAACACAGTTATACCCTTGTATCTCTTATGATCAGCAGTTTTTTTTCTCCTTCTTTCTTTCTTTTCTTTTCTTTTTTTTTTTTTTTTTTTTGTGAATCACTAGCCATCACTTGTAGTCGTACTGTGCAGATAACTTTCTCTTCATTATTAAACACACAAAATTTTTATAGTCAATTTGTACCATGAACTAGTCTGCCTTTCCCTCCCCCTGACAGTTTTTTTTTTTTTTACTTGCTGTAAACACATGCATGCACACACACCCACTACATATACAAGCACACACTACAAATACACACACACACACCACTCATACACAAAATACAAACACATACACACAAATATACACACATTATACTACACACACACCATACAACACACATCAAAATGGCCATCATCTGATGCCATCAGCAAGTCCACATTCCCCACTGTTAGAAAACTGTGCCTCTTGAATACTCACTGGAACACAGTCTATGATTCTTTTTTGGGGAATACTGGAGGAGGAAAGTATCTTCTTCCTTAAAAAAAATAAAATAAAAAACGAAGTTTAATCATTTCCACACGTTTCAAACAACAGAGTTCCAGCATTCGTCTTCCACAACAATTCTCAACAGAGCACCCGTACGTACATGTTTTTTAAAGATCAGTCTTTTTCACTGGAACAGTTTCACGGTGGCACGGACGTAACAAACGCTCTTGTTTGGCAGGCAGGCAGGCAGGAAAAACTAACCACCTCCAATCCTCTACTCGTAGTAATGGCACACTCGTCAACTCCTGCCAGAGAATCCAAGAGTGTAGTGCAGTGCAGGGCAGGGGGAGCGGGGTTGAGGGATGGAGCTGGATAAAGACAGGACACTATATCCACGACTGGGGCCTGCTGGGGGGGGTGGCTGGTGTAACAGCCTCAAATGAAACCCCCCACCCTCCCCTGATGACAGGGTAAAATTCAACTAGGGTGGTGGTGGTGGGGTGAGGGTCAGTTCCAAGCTAGTCTGCACATATCCTAGGATGAGTTATCTAAGACTCGCCAGATACAAGCCCAGGGGTTAAAAAAAAAAAAAAAACGCCCCCCCCCCTACCCCCCCCTGTGATTTGACCCTGGGTAGGAGAAAAACAGAAAATCGATGTGGAGAGAACAGAAGTGTGGGGGCCTGGGGGGAACGGAGGGGATAGGTTTCCAACGAACAAACTGCTATACAGGGAGGGTGGTGGTGGCTTGGGAGGGAGTGTGGGGGGGGTAGGAACATGGGACTAGGTGGCGTTGATCTTGAAGCTGTACTGGTTGGACAAGGCTACCGCGTGGTCCATGGCGTGTATCGTCACCAGCTGCTTGCTCATCTGCTTGATCAGCAACCTGCCAGCAGTCAGTCAGAGGAAACGTTATTAAATGACTCAACAACACATTTTATTTAAGTGGGGCAGACAACATCACTAAGTGGGGCAGACAACATCACTAAGTGGGGCAGACAACAGACAACATCACTAAGTGGGGCAGACAACATCACTAAGTGGGACAGACAACATCACTAAGTGGGGCAGACAACAGACAACATCACTAAGTGGGACAGACAACATCACTAAGTGGGACAGACAACATCACTAACATCACTAAGTGGGACAGACAACATCACTAAGTGGGGCAGACAACAGACAACATCACTAAGTGGGGCAGACAACATCACTAAATGGGGCAGACAACATCACTAAGTGGGGCAGACAACATCACTAAGTGGGACAGACAACAGACAACATCACTAAGAGGGGCAGACAACATCACTAAACAACATCACTAAGTGGGGCAGACAACATCACTAAGTGGGGCAGACAACATCACTAAGTGGGAAAGACAACATCACTAAGTGGGGCAGACAACATCACTAAGTGGGACAGACAACAGACAACATCACTAAGAGGGGCAGACAGCATCACTAAACAACATCACTAAGTGGGGCAGACAACATCACTAAATGGGGCAGACAACATCACTAAGTGGGAAAGACAACAGACAGACAACATCACTAAGAGGGGCAGACAGCATCACTAAACAACATCACTAAGTGGGGCAGACAACATCACTAAGTGGGGCAGACAACATCACTAAATGGGGTGTGGATGCTGAATATGTTCTTGTTTCCATAACCCACTGAACGCTGACATGGATAACAGGATCTTTAACATGCGTATTTGATGTTCTGCTTGCGTATACACACGAAGGGGGTTCAGGCACTAGCAGGTCTGGACATAATTATGTTGACCTGGGAGATCGGGAAAAAAAATCTCTACCCTTTACCCACCAGGCGCCGTTACCGAGATTCGAACCCGGGATCCTGAGATTGAAAGCCCAACACTTTAACCACTCAGCTCTTCGCCCATCACAAGCTTCCTAATCAGGAAGACCACACTGAACACCACCTCCACGCACCTGCCCTCCTGTCGCTCCAGGTCGCCCTGTTTACAGGTGGTCTTGTGCACAAGCTCTGCCGCCTTGGTCAGAAAGCGACACAGGTTCTCCAGCTGTGGTATGGTCTTCTCCCCCTCCAGGTCAGCAAACCAGGACTTGGGAAAGGTGGATATGATCTGTAAGGAGAACGCACATGACATGATGATATGATCTGTAAGGAGAACGCACATCAATATGTCAAGTAAAAAGAGTATGTTCTGTGAAAAGTAACTAAAAAATGAAACAGCAATGTGACTGAGAAAAATGTTTGGGTTGCTCTTAATTTCTTGTGCCCTTCCTGTCAATGTAAATAAAATGAGTGGAAAGTACTGATTTTTTATTCTACTTTCAAGCGAAATATGGTGTTGACTGACAAAGTATTTTCAAAGAAAATTACTTTGTTACATTCTTCCACACACACACTCAAACACACACAACCTGAAACACAGCATTATTACAAAACACTGATATAAATGCAAAAACAAAACAAAAAACAACAACAACAACAAAAACCCCACAAACACACACACAGAACGAGCCAAAAACATCATGAAATGGAGAAGAAAACTCAAGCTTTAAATCTTTATATGTCAGCCAGAGTTATCTTCTCATTCCAAATGGATATGCACAGTTCACGAGTACTAAATACTGGTTTCATTACCGAGATGGACCAAACATTACACAGGCGCAGGCAGAAGTAAATCTGGCTGAAAACGCTTCTACGTCGCTCGGGTTTAGGGCTGAACAAGTGCTGAATGCTACTGGACAAGACGACTCGCGTCATTCAAGACAGCTCGTTTGTTTCAGTGTATTCATTGATTTCTTTTATGATAATATCATGGTTGTTAGAGCTGTGATGGTGTAAAGTTTTCAGTATTGTTCTTTTTGCTGACACTTTATCATTGCCTTTCTCTCCTTTAGTATGAGATAAACAGGGATGAGTGCACTAGCTCTCTGGTGGTCTTATTATTGTGTTTTGCAGTAATTTTGTGTGGAAGGTATGCGTGCTAGGATATGTGTGTTTGTGTGTGTGTGTGTGTGTGTGTGAGTGTATGAGTGCGTGCGTGCGTGTGTGTGTGTGTGTGTGTGTGTGTGAGGGTGGTAATGATGGAGGTGGGGTTGGGGGTAGAGGGAGAAAGCATGCAAGATCCGCCACTGTTTTCTGTGATTTCTATATGTGGAGTGGCTCACAACTGAACTTCCATTTTCATACCCCTTGCGCATACAAATTCTTTTCTGTCCGAAGCCAATAAAGAGTCGTGGGGCGTTGCAAGTGCTGACTCACCGTCTGACACTTCTCCATGGCATGGCGGTTGATGTGGGAGTTGGCCAGCCCCAGCACGATGTAGCGGTTCAGCAGTCCGTTCAGGGCCAGACGCTGCAGCAGCTGGGTGCCCAGCAAGTCTTGCCATGATAGCAGGTTCCCCAGCAACTGTTGCCCACACACACACATCACACACCATCATCAACAGCTTTAATCAGTTTCACTTGCCCAAGGAGGCGTGACTGCATTCGGATGAATCCCTACACGCTTCTCCACATCTGCTACCAGCAGCATAACCCAACGCGCTTTGCTTTGAGTGCATGCATGATATATCTGTGTATAGCTGTGGATTTCTTCGACAGAATTTTGCCAGAGGACAACTGTACATGCTGCACACAGGATTTCAGTTTATCGTCTCATCCCAATGACTGGACGCTCAGAGACTTGATAATTCTTGACAGAAATTCCTTACAAAGTTGACATTCCATGTACCATCTGCAACCATATGTGCGCTTCAAACTTTGGGCTCTGATGCCACTTGCGTGTCCACCAACGATGGCACAATATACCATCATCCTCAGTTCCCTTGAGACAACACATCTCTCTCTCTCTCTCTCTTCCTTCATCCTCTGATGTTCTTTTTTTTCACAACAAAAACAAATTCTTTAAATGAACACATACGAACATCACAAACACATGCACAAAAACACATGAGAAAGCACACACACAAACACATGTACATGAGACACACACACAGACAGACAAATACACCCACAGAGTACCTTGATGCATGTCCATGACTGTCGGTGAAAAAAGGTGGCCGGGCCCGAGGACCGGTTGTCCAGAACTCTGCAACACAAACCCTGTGCCTCTCAATGCCTGTCGTCATCTGATCCACACCCACCAATCAAACAACACAAACCCTGTCCCTCTCAATGCCTGTCGTCACCTGATCAACACCCACCAATCAAACAACACAAACCCTGTGCCTCTCAATGCCTGTCGTCATCTGATCCACACCCACCAATCAAACAACACAAACCCTGTGCCTCTCAATGCCTGTCGTCATCTGATCCACACCCACCAATCAAACAACACAAACCCTGTCCCTCTCGATGCCTCTGATCCACACCCACCAATCAAACAACACAAACCCTGTCCCTCTCGATGCCTGTCGTCATCTGATCCACACCCACCAATCAAACAACACAAACCCTGTGCCTCTCAATGCCTGTCGTCATCTGATCCACACCCACTAATCAAACAACACAAACCCTGTCCCTCTCGATGTCTGTTGTCACCTGATCCACACCCACCAATCAAACAACACAAACCCTGTCCCTCTCAATGTCTGTTGTCACCTGATCCACACCCACCAATCAAACAACACAAACCCTGTCCCTCTCGATGCCTGTCGTCATCTGATCCACACCCACCAATCAAACAACACAAACCCTGTCCCTCTCAATGCCTCTGATCCACACCCACCAATCAAACAACACAAACCCTGTCCCTCTCAATGCCTCTGATCCACACCCACCAATCAAACAACACAAACCCTGTCCCTCTCAATGCCTCTGATCCACACCCACCAATCAAACAACACAAACCCTGTCCCTCTCGATGCCTGTTGTCACATCTGATCCACACCCACTAATCAAACAACACAAACTCTGTCCCTCTCGATGCCTGTTGTCACATCTGATCCACACCCACTAATCAAACAACACAAACCCTGTCCCTCTCAATGCCTGTCGTCATCTGATCCACACCCACCAATCAAACAACACAAACCCTGTGCCTCTCAATGCCTGTCGTCATCTGATCCACACCCACCAATCAAACCGTATTTTCTGTGAATAAACATATTACCAATGTTTGTTGTATTGCTAGTATACTTTTTTTTTTTGTTAGCCCCCGGACTGCTGCTGACTAGTACACTTGTCAGTGAAGGGCTGTCACCTCACTGACATAATAGTTTATATATCATATTCTATAATCAATTTACTCCTCTTTGTTTTGTTTTGATTTCACTTACATAATTTTATTCAAGGATTTTTTTTACATTTTTTTACAGCATTAACTTTGCCATTCTTTCTTATCAATGGCCAATTTGGTGATTTGGATAAATAGAATACCTTGGAAGCTTTTGCTTAAGGTCCTAGTCTTTCCATTTGAGCCCACAGCACACTCAAATGTGCGTAGGAGCTGCTAAAATCCCAACTCTGTTTGGGGCTCAAACCCACAGCCTCCCAGTCTTAAGCTTGAGGTGCTAACCACTTCAACACAGCGGCTGGTTGATGATGTGATTCAATGTCTGGCTGTTCAGGTAAACCTTTCACTCGTATTCCTCTTGTGTGCAAATGATTTCTCTTCTCTACAGCCCCACAGCATAGCATTTGTGTGTGTGCGTGGGTGGTGGTGTAGGGCTGATTGATGGGGGATTACTGGTGATGTGGATGAAGGTGTTTACAGAGAACTGCCTCAGAACCTGTTGGTGTAGCGCAGTAATGCTGCAGGACATAAAGATCAGCTCTGTTCTCTGTACATTATCTCACATTGTTCTAAAAGACCTCGACACAACATAAAGATCAGCTCTGTTTTCTGTGCACTATCTCACATTGTCCTTGAGGACCTTGACACAACATAAAAGATCAGCTCTGTTCTCTGTGCACTATCTCACATTGTCCTTAAGGACCTTGACACAACATAAAAGATCAGCTCTGTTCTCTGTGCACTATCTCACATTGTCCTTAAGGACCTTGACAAAGCATAAAAGATCAGCTCTGTTCTCTGTTCCCTATCTCACATTGTCCTTGAGGACCTTGACACAACATAAAAGATCCTCTCCATCCTAAGAATTGGAGCCACAAGAAGTGAGGAGTTTATAGGCTCACAATGAAATACAGTTTCCCACCTCAGAGAAAGGGAACACCTTATGTCATCCAACTCAACACTGGCGTTGAATTTCTTTTCTTTCTTTTTTTTTTAATTATTATATTTTTTTTAACTGGTAACCAGCTAATCGAAGAAAGAAAAGAAAAAGAAGGAAAAACAAAAAAAGTCTACTCACGACATGGGATAGAGTGGTAAAAATACATCATCATCAAGAGCCTTCTTGGCGCGACGAACAACCGCCTGCAGTAACACCTGCAAAGAGAAGAAATTAAAATTATTTGAGACTCATATATAAGAGGCCAGGATCAACTCTCTCTCTCTCTCTCACTTCACTCCACCGTCTCTCATGCACACATTCAATCACACACTCAACACACACACTTGGGAGGAAGGCGACAGAATGGTTAAGATGCTTATCTGCCAATACAGAGAGCATGAGGGTCTGGGTTTGAATCCCAGTCTTGCCCTTTCTCCCACATTTGGCTGGAAAACCAAACTGAGCGTCTAGTCATTCGGCTGAGACCATAAATCGAGGTCCTGTGAGCAGCATGCACTAGGGACAATGAAAAAGAAACCAATGCCAACATAAATGTTGTAACCTGGCAAAATTCTGTAGAAGAAATCCATTCTGATAGGTACCTATATATCTATGTATATGCCCTCTAGACCTAAACGCAGGTTATGCTGCTAGTCAGACATCCCAGCGGATTTGGTTATGCATATATATATGGATTTATCCAAATTTAGTATTGCCTCTTTGAGAAACTGAAACACACACTCATACACCCCCCATACACACAGACCTGGGCTGACTTGCTCTTTAGTGAGACAGTGGGGTAGTCCTGGAAGAGCCGTTGAGTGATATTGACAAGTCGCGACGTCTGAGTTGTTGACAGTGGGTCCCACACATTTTCAACTAGATCTGACAACAGAAAAAACCAAAACGTTTGTTCCCTCTGCATCTGAAAGAGATGAATCACAGTGTGTGTGTGTGTGTGTGTGTTGTGTGTGCTTGTGTGTGCTTGTGTGTGTGCATGTGTGTGTAGACAATTACACAGTTCTGCATGACCCAACCAGTAGCAAATCGTAGGGATAAAGTTTTATAGTCATCACCCCACTCAGATGAAACAATTTTCCAACTAGAATGATTGTGAACAAGTGTTTGGTGTACATGAATGCCTTACCCACTTGTGAAAGTGTGAAAACAAGCCTCTCATTTTTTTTTTTACACGAATTTTCCAGCCCCACAAATTTTCTCATTTTTTTTTCCAAGAGTTTTCCAACCATGCAAATAAATGGTCCCCCCCCTCCCCCCACTCTCCTCCCGACTTTTCCAGTCCTGGTAATGGCTCTGACAATTTTTCACAACACTTTTCCAGCCTTGCAAATGGTTCTCTTTTTTGCCAAGACTTTTCCAGCCCTGCAAACTGTCCCCCCCCCAAAAAAAAGACTTTTTTCCAGCCCTGCAAATAGTCTTTCTTCTTTTTCCCCCCCAAGACTTTTCCAGCCCTGCAAATGGTTCTCTCATTTTTTCCAACACTTTCCCACCACTACCAAAGCACACAGGCACATATTAGGCAGCACAGCTCACATTTCAGTTTGGGTAGCACCACCTTCTCCACCACGGCAGGAAGGATTTTTATGTCACTGTCGTCAGGATCGACATCTAGGTCCGACTCGCAGCCAAAGCACACCAGGCAGCTGTACCAGCCCATGTCCTCAAAGTCACGGCTTCCTCCCTGATGACAAGAGTACACCCACACTGTATGTCAAATGCTCTGTGTGTGTGTGTGTGTGTGTGTGTGTGTGTGTGTGCGCTTGTCTCTGTGCATGTGTGTGTGTGTGTGTGTGTGTGTGTGTGTATTTGTCACTGTGAGTGTGTGTTTGTCAGAGTGTAATGTAAGTGTCACTGTGAGAGCACTCACACACAATGGACAGAGCAAAAAGTTTTGACACAAATGTTGAAAAACAAACACTTAAAACTGATTTGCAGATACAAGACAGTCACTGCACCATTCATTCCATCTACACATTCATTCAGTCCAAACATGTCATTCTAGAGCTACAGTAGCAGGGAGCTGCAAAGTGCATGGGGTCAGATACTATCTAGCAATTGGCACACATCAGACGTCAGGGCCACACCATGTTATCCATCATTCCCCAGCATCCACACTACACTGCAACTACGATGTCTCCTGTCACACTAAACAGGGTCAGAGCCATGACGCAGGCACTGCTGTTCCCTGCAAAAATGCTGTCTCCTGCTATTCCTGCAAACCGTGTTTCAGCACAGATTTTATCTAAATTGTGGTGAAAAGTTTGGGTGACTGAAAAAATTAGCAACACTTTGTGTTCCAACACTGCTAATTCCATAATGGTGATCTGACTTCCATTCAACATGTGCTGAATAAGAAGTTAGTTATGATTTGCTAAAATTGTGAATCACACATGCTCACTGGCCAAGAAAATACGGGGTCAACCATGCTCTATTTGTCAGCAAGTGTCTGATTTCAAACCAATTCAGAAGAGAAGGGATAGGGAAAAGAAATGATTTTTTTCAACTGACCACAGCATTTTCTACATGTGCCTAATATCATAGCAATACACACCTGACCACAGTAAATTCTACGCTCAAAACGTAGCAGATTGCTAGCAGATCTGAGTCACAACAAATGAAAGCCTGCTGGTACATATGAGTTAGCATGGGAAATGCTGCTGACAAAGGCAGAATACAAAGAAGGGTGGACAAACTTACCCAAAAAGTGTAACCAAAGTACAGCCATAAACCCAAAGACAACATGAATAAGGAAGCTCAGAATAAATGTGGAAAAACAAAATACATAACTATCTCCACACAAGACAATCCCCACACAATTCATTCCATCTACACATTCATTCAGTCAAAACCAGTCATTCTAGAGCTACAGTAGCAGGGAGCTGCAAAGTGCAAGGGGTCAGATACTATCTAGCAATTGGCACACATCAGACGTCAGGGCCACACCATGTTATCCATCATTCCCCAACATCCACACTACACTGCAACGTCTCCTGTCACACTAAACAGGGTCAGAGCCATGATTCAGGCACTGCTGTTCTCTGCAATAGTGCTGTCTCCTGCTACTCCTGCAAGCTGTGTTTCAGCACAGATCTTATCTAAATTGTGGTGAAAAGTTTGGGTGACTCAAAAAATTAGCAACACTTTGCGTTTCAACACTGCTAATTCCACAATGGCGATCTGACTTCTGTGGAACAAGTGCTGAATGAGAAGTTACTTATGATTTGTTAGAATTATGAAACACACATGCTCATTGGCCAAGAAAATATAGGATCAACCATGCTCTGTTTGTCAGCAAGTGTCTGATTTCAGACCGATTCAGAGGAGAACGGATAGGGAAAAGAAATGATTATTTTCAATTGACCATAGCATTTTCTATGTGTGCTTAACATCATAGCAATACACCCCTGATCATAGCAAATTCTCTGCTCATAACATAGCAGCTGGCAGGTCTGAGTCATAATAAATGAAAACCTGCTGGTGCATATGAGTCAGCACGGGGAATGATGCTGACAAAGGCAGAATACAAAGGAGTATGGACAAACTTACCCAGAACAAAGAGTAACCAAAGTACAGCCAAAAACCCAAAAAACAACACAAATGAGGAAGGTCAGAATAAGTATGGAAAAACAAAATACATAACTATCTCCATACAAGACAATCACCACACAATTCATTCCATCAACACATTCATTCAGTCAAAACCAGTCATTCTAGAGCTACAGTAGCAGGGAGCTGCAAAGTGCATGGGGTCAGATACTATCTAGCAATTGGCACACATCAGACGTCAGGGCCACACCATGTTATCCATCATTCCCCAGCATCCACACTACACTGCAACTACGATGTCTCCTGTCACACTAAACAGGGTCAGAGCCACAATGCAGGCACTGCTGTTCACTACAACAACAACGTGTCCTGCTATTCTCAAAACAACAAAGCCACAGTCTCTGTCCATCTAACAACTTTCAACCTTAAGTCTATGACCAGAGAACAGTCAGGTGTCGACAAACATTGTTATGAGCTGCAATTATCTGTCGAACCAGTAATGAGACTGTGTGTAATCAATATGATAATACAGACAGTGATACTACAAAAGAAGCCGATGAAAAAGCAAAAATAGCTGAAGTGTGTAAAATAATCAAGCTGACCAACCATCCAATGTGCTTAAGTTTGCCTGTTGGCAGGTTCAGAAGCATTGATCACAAGAAGACTACCTAAACTGCTCCCAGCAGCATCAAGAAAGCTAACATGGAATAGTCTGATGGGCAAACAGCATAGCAGTCAGATTTCAATCTTTGGATCCTTGGGTTCAAATCTGTATCACTGTGCCTGGTGGTGTTAAGGGTAAAGATAATTATTATATTCTGAGGATCTCCTGTGCCAAAATATGTAGACCGTCTACTGCCTTTGTCTCTTTCATGTAAATATACACACACACACAATCAATGTACATGGTTAAGATCCTGTAATCCATGTCCCTGTTTTGAAGGCTGTTGGAACACTACCATACCAAGTAAGTGCAACACCGAAAGTATGAGTTCATAAATGGTGGGGAACAAAAACAGTCACACAAATAAAAGCCTGCTGGTACATCTGAGCTAACATCGGAAATGTGGATGACAAAGGCAGAAATCAAAGAATGGGTCTACCTTACCCAAAACAAACAGCAACCAGAGCACAACCACAAATCCAAAAACAATATAAAATAGGAAGCTTCGAATGAATGTAGAGAAACAAAACATAAAACTGATCCCAAAACAAGATAATCACCACACTTTCCATTTTATCTACACATTTATTCAGTCTAAACAAGTCATTCTAGAGCTACAGTAGAAGGGAGCTGCAAAGTACATGGGGTCAGATACTATCTAGCAATTGGCACACATCAGATGTCAGGGCCACACCATGTTATCATCATTCCCCAGCATCCACAGTACACTTCAACAACGTCTCCTGTCACACTAAACAGGGTCAGGACCATGATTCAGGCACTGCTGTTCCCTGCAATAATGCTGTCTCCTGCTACTCCTGCAAACCGTGTTTCAGCACAGATCTTATCTAGATCTTGTGGTGAAATGTTTGGGTGACTGAAAAAATTAGCAACACTTTGTGTTGCAACACTACCGATTTGACAATTGTGATTTAACTTCCTTTCAATGTCTGCTCAATAAGAAGATGGTTATGATTGGTTGAAATCATGAAACATACATGCTCACTGGTCGAGAAAATATTGGGTCAACCTTGCTCTCTGTTCCTCTGAAAAGTGTTGACTTAATGATTCAGGGGAGAAGGGACAGAGAAAAGTGATTTTTTTTTTTTTCAACAGACTGTAGCATTTTCTACATGAGCCTAACAGCATAGCAATATGCACTCCACCATAGCAAATTCCACTCAAAACGTAGCAGATTGCCAGCAGGTCTGAGTCATAACAAATGAAAGCCAGCTGGTACATATGAGTTAGCATGGGAAATGATGCTGACAAGGGCAGAATACAAAGAAGGGTGGACGAACTTACCCAAAACAAAGAGTAACCAAAGTACAGCCATAAACCCAAAGACAACGCGGATGAGGAAACTCAGAATAAATGTGGAAAAACAAAATACATGACTATCTCCATACAAGACAATCCCCACACAATTCATTCCATCTACACATTCATTCAGTCCAAACATGTCATTCTAGAGCTACAGTAGCAGGGAGCTGCAAAGTGCATGGGGTCAGATACTATCTAGCAATTGGCACACATCAGACGTCAGGGCCACACCATGTTATCCATCATTCCCCAGCATCCACACTACACTGCAACAACAATGACTCCTATCACACTTAGCAGTGTCTGTGAGATAAATCTATGGAGCAAAAACAGATGTTTTTAAAAAACGGTTTCAACTCAAGCCACATGGAAATATAAAACAGGTGGGTCATATGTTGTAAAGAGCTTGAAACAGCCAGAAAAAGAGGTGCTAAACTTGACGCATTATTTCAGAGATTTCTACATCAGAGGTGAAAATCTATTTCCATGCCCAGCAGCTGTCCCCCCACCCCTCAAAACTCCCTTGCTCTCCCCTCCCCCCACCCCTCAAACTCCCTTGCTCTCCCCTCCCCCCACCCCTCAAACTCCCTTGCTCTCCCCTCCCCCCACACCTCAAACTCCCTTGCTCTCCCCTTCCCCCCACCCCTCAAACTCCCTTGGTCTCCCCTCCCCCCCACCCCTCAAACTCCCTTGCTCTCCCCCCCCCCCCCACCCCTCAAACTCCCTTGCTCTCCCCTCCCCCCACACCCAAACAAAGGGTTTCCAAATAAATGTCCACTGAGCCTGTATCTAGTATACGGTAGACCTCTGACTGGAGGTAAATTTGTTTATTTAGGTTTTTACCTCTTTTCCTCTTTTGTCTCTGCACTACATTCTCCTTCTCCATATTTTCTCTCTCCTTCTACTTCAACACCCTCTCTATGAACATTCCCAGACTGGGTTTACACCAGTTTCAAATGAACATTCCAGACCAGAAATCACAGATTTGGAAGTTTTCTGAACAGTCTGACAATGACTGCCAAGATGTAAGCTGTTAACAGCATCAGCCACATCTCCACTGCCAGGTGTTTTTGTTTTTTTTTTTATCTCTGTGTGAATGTAAAGCCTTTCTTGTGTTGGCTAAACTGCCTGTATGCTTTGCTCATATCAAAGACTAAATCTCAGGTAAAGTACTTCATGCAAGTCCTTTGCAAAAAGCAAGGCATAAAAGCTTCATATTTTATCAACAACTAAAACAATGCATAACTAAGTAGTTTTTTAAGTGTCATTACCTTATTTGTGAATTTATTCCATAACATTTCTTTTATTGATTTAAAAAAAAATTACTATTACAAATGGGCCATCTGTGGTGAAAAGGAGAAATTCAGGAAATTCACAGTTAACCTTATTCCTTTTTTTTTTTTTTTAAATGACAACAGCGGCAAAATAAAACCCCACCAACAACTGTCAACTGGTAGAAAGAACACTGCTGTGACTGGACAGAAATCACCAGCGGGGTCAGATACTATCTAGCAAATGGCAGACATCAGGAGTCAGGGCCACACAACGGTATCCATCATTCCCCAAGCTGGACTGATTCGAGTCTGTAGACAGGAACTTAGCCTGTTACCCTCCAATAATCTCTTCTCAATTTCAACTATTATACCACTTTGTGCTTTCTATGTGTGTATGTACCACCAAAAGACATTCCAGTTTCATTATTCCAAAGTTCCAAAATGAAAACAATCTAAACTATAATTGCAGTCTATGAGACTGACAAGCACAGCAAAGATTTTCTGGTCTGTCAGCTGTTGGTTGTACTGGAAACTACCTTGCAAACGTCCAGTTCCTAGCAAACATCCATCCCCCATTTTGGGTTTAAAAAAAAACATATACAAATGGTAAAATGCCTTGTAAATGCCCACACCCACTTTGAAACAAAAAACAACAACAAAACAACAACAACAACAACAAAATCATTAAAAACTGATGAAAGTTCAGTTTTGCTGTTTGTGTGACCTGCTTTACAAGCACTCCAGATTTTTATCTAAAAACAAGAATGTTGATGTGTTATTCAAAAACCAAGTTGAAGCATGATGTTAGTCCATGATGCAGTGTCCTGTTTCAGCAGCTATTGTTCTGTTCTCACTCCAAACCCAATCTGTGCTGTATTATGAAACAAGAGAGGCAAGGCCTTCAAGACTCACTTGTGATACACTGAAAAAAAAAAAAAAAAAAATCTAATCGTTAAAATGTGTTCTGTATTTGTTATTATAAAGCTTCGCGTTAAAAAAAAAAAAAGAAGTCCTAACCAGGCTCGAATTAAGCCCCCTAGCATTAATTACAGAGTAATTTCCCTTTTTTACTATCTGCACCAAAACGTCTGCAAAATAAATAAAACTTCCATGCTTAGCAAAAGAAGTTCCTGTTTGAACACAAAATGATAATAATGACTGCTCTTGTTGTTGGGTCAGAATATCAGATCAAAGTGCCAAGTTCAGAGAATACCAAAAAAATATAAATATAACCGTAAATGCAGTTTGCATATAATTAGGCTTCATTTTTTTATTTTTTTGTGCCCATCCCAGAGGTGCAATATTGTTTTAAACAAGATGACTGGAAAGAACTGAATGTTTCCTATTTGTATGCCTAATTTGGTGTCAACTGACAAAGTATTTGCAGAGAAAATGTCAATGTTAAAGTTTACCACGGACACACAGACAACCGAACACCGGGTTAAAACATAGACTCACTTTGTTTACACAAGTGAGTCAACTAGGGAAGGAAAAGGGGCTCCTGCAAAGAGTAAAGTACCCAACTTTGAGGTAAAAAAAAAAGTGTGCAAACTGAGGATGGGCGTATATAAAGTTGTTCACAGTATTTTTACCCTCACATGGACTGTTCTACATCACTAGGATAACACACACTTGTAAGACTATTACCAACTCCATGACCTGTGGAATGAATTGTGTGGTAATTGTCTTGTCTGGAGATCAGTTTTGTGATTTTGTTCATCTACATGTATTCCGAGTTTCCTAATTCTGAGCTTCCTCAATTGTGGTGTCTGGATTTTTGGTTGTGTTACTAATGCCTTTTGCTTTGGGTGTGTTAGACCATTCTTCTTTGTATTCTGCCTTCATCAGCAGCACTTCTCACACCAACTCAGATGCACTTGCAGGCTTTTACGTATATGACTGCTTTCAACCCTATCATTTATGCAGCCATACTCCATTTTGGCAATGGCACTTACTGGGTAAAATAAACAAAATGGAACAAACAAAGCAGAACTGAGTGGAAGGCATGAAACACAAGTTCCTTGTGTGCATGACACTCTCATGATGAAAGGAAACCAATCACATGTCGAGGGTCACTGGCATCACTTATATCTTTTCATAACCAACACACATGAACTGAAAGCAGGCTCTGAGCTGTCAGACTCTGTGTGTGCTGGTTTCGGTGAGTACACACACTAAAATGTCATGAGGTACCCGTGAAGCAGAATGTATTGTGGAAATAGCAGGCTCCATACTGGTTTACTAGTTTAAAATTCTTGGACTTTTCCAAAACTTTTGCATGCCATTTTCAGAAAACTATTTTCCTCACAAAATATATTTCTTCTGTTATGTAAATGGCCAATAGAGATGATTAACCTTACATGAGCTTTGCACATAGTCTTTGTCCATAGTTGAGCAGTCAGAGAGACATGCCTTGACTTAACACCACAACCGCACACAATTGGTACTGTTCTCAAAGTATCTTGGACCGAAACCTTACAACTGCACATATACTGACATTTTACATTTGGTGATTGTCACAAGTTATTAAGAAAATTATATTTTCTTCATTCTTCAATCAGTTATCAGCCCAAGCATCTATGTTTTTGAAAGGTTTATTTTCAAATTCATGACTTCTTCCATGACTTAAACCCTAATTCTTTGACTTTACAAGCCTGGAAAATTACCATTTGAAATTCCATGACTTTCCAGGATTTCTTTGACCTGTACGAATTGAGAGTGTTAACCGAAAAGAAAAAAAAGTTCCATAAAAGCCACACACCAAACCACCCAACCCACACACAAACACGAACACAAAGTGGCAACCGTCGTCACACAACACAGAAGCAGTGCACCCACCTCCAAAGGGTTCCAGTTCAACAGCTGCAACCTGACAAAGGGGTTGATCAGCTTGGGAATGCACAGGGAGATGTATGCTTCACGGTATGTGTCGCCGAAACTCTCCTTCCAATCCTCAAACTTGCCCCGAATCAAGTCCAGGTCTGTGAAGTCCTCCAGCGCGTCTTCTAACACTGTTCTGGCAGCCGACAGGATGGTTTCTGGAACCAGGACGACATGCCATGCAAAAATTTGCTTGGTCTAATGAGGTAAAGGAACATGTGCCAAATCATGGGATTTTCACCAAATGTCACAGCACTACCTGTTGAAAAGTGTTTAGATGTAATGAAAAGCAATTTGGGAATGAAGTAAGTAAGTAATTGTGTTGTGCTGTGTCGTGTCATGTCATGTTCTCTGTGTGTGTGTGTGGGTATGTGACATGTGACAAGAAAGAAAAATTCAGAAAGAGCAAGGAAATTCGGAAGAAATAAAGAAACAGAATCTAATCAACTGACCACTAAAAACAGACAGTGTCTAATGTCAGAATACCTATAGGTAATGAGCTATCAGATATTTGGAAAAGCTAATAAAAAAAAATTGTAAGGATGGACAGTTAAACAATTTTGGAACGGTGTTGTTAGAAAGTATAGGGATGAACCCTTTTATACTTGTAATAATAACAAGAACAGTTATCAAAGTAAAAAAACAACAAAAAACAAAAAAAACCCAACCAAACACCCCCCCCCTCCTCCCCCAACCATCTCTCTCTCTCTCTCTCTCTGTATATATATATATATATATATACTTGCACTGAGACATATCAAAGTGTTTCCACACCCAACTTTTACACGCATACATGATTCAGAATCGAACAGATTAATTACCATCCCAGGATACCACGTGGGATCAGATACTATCTAGCACAGATGTGGCATCAGAAGGCTCAGCTCTCACAATTGTTTTCCATCATTTCCCACAAAGGTCGCCAACACAGACTTATCACATAAACACCACTTTACTTACACCACTTGTTCAAACTGACATTTGACCTCTCTCTGTAAGTTACAACTGAAGGACAGCAAAATCCTCAGATCACCAAGCCCCCAGGAACTGCAGGTAGGGGGTAGTGGGAAAAAAAGAGAAAAGATTCTAATGCAAATATACAATGAAGTCAAAGCTCAAATCCCCATAACAAAGTTTAAAGAAACGACACTTCAACAACCACATAAAAAGGATTCAAGTCCTAATAAATAAAGTTCACAACTGTTGATATTCTGTTCAATAACTGACAAGTCTAGTAAGAATCTGTGTGCAATAACGCTTCATCTAAATCAACCATTTAAATCAAAACCTAGAAAAAAACATTTACTTACAAAACCATGTTCTGTACCAGCTCATGCACTAGTGAATCAGAAAACTGAAGTATTACTGAAGATTGGTTTAAAAAAAGTTAATCATTCTCTTATGTCCAAGACTGGTTGGGAAAAAAATCTTGTACTGTTTTTCATTAGACTGGTAAAAAATAAAATAAAATAAAATAAATAAAAAGCAAAATCTTCCAGTACTGTTTTTCATGCCCCAGCTTAGAATGGCCTACTGTAACACACCAACACAACCAATCCAACAGAAATGTTCTACAAAAGCAAACACAAGCCATACACAAAGTCACCCACAGCAGAAACCAGTTTCCAGACATGGTGGGTGACCACATCACCTGGTTAAAACTGCAGAGCAGCACAGCTCTTCAGACCTAAGTTATCACAGCACAGCTCTTCAAACCTACGTTATAACAGCATAGCTCTTCAAACCTAAGTTAACACAATGCAGTCCTTCAAACCTAAGTTATCACAGCTCATTTTTTCAAACCAAAGTTATCACAGTGCTTTCTTCTTCAAACCTAAGTTATCACAGTGCTGTTCTTCAAACCTAAGTTACCACAGTGCTGTTCTTCAAACCTAAGTTACCACAGTGCTGTTCTTCAAACCAAAGTTATCACAGTGCTGCTCTTCAAACCAAAGTTATCACAGTGCTGTTCTTCAAACCTAAGTTATCACAGTGCTGTTCTTCAAACCTAAGTTATCACAGTGGTGTTCTTCAAACCAAAGTTACATCAGTGCTGTTCTTCAAACCTAAGTTATCACAGTGCTGTTCTTCAAACCTAAGTTACCACAGTGCTGTTCTTCAAACCTAAGTTATCACAGTGCTGTTCTTCAAACCTAAGTTATCACAGTGCTGTTCTTCAAACCTAAGTTACCACAGTGCTGTTCTTCAAACCTAAGTTATCACAGTGGTGTTCTTCAAACCTAAGTTATCACAGTGCTGTTCTTCAAACCTAAGTTATCACAGTGCTGTTCTTCAAACCTAAGTTATCACAGTGCTGTTCTTCAAACCTAAGTTACCACAGTGCTGTTCTTCAAACCTAAGTTATCACAGTGCTGTTCTTCAAACCTAAGTTACCACAGTGCTGTTCTTCAAACCTAAGTTACCACAGTGCTTTCTTCTTCAAACCTAAGTTACCACAGTGCTTTCTTCTTCAAACCTAAGTTACCACAATGCTTTCTTCTTCAAACCTAAGTTACCACGGTGCTTTCTTCTTCAAACCAAAGTTACCACAGTGCTTTCTTCTTCAAACCAAAGTTACCACAGTGCTTTCTTCTTCAAACCAAAGTTACCACAGTGCTTTCTTCTTCAAACCAAAGTTATCACAGTGCTTTCTTCTTCAAACCAAAGTTACCACAGTGCTTTCTTCTTCAAACCAAAGTTATCACAGTGCTTTCTTCTTCAAACCAAAGTTATCACAGTGCTTTCTTCTTCAAACCTAAGTTACCACAGTGCTTTCTTCTTCAAACCTAAGTTACCACAATGCTTTCTTCTTCAAACCTAAGTTACCATGGTGCTTTCTTCTTCAAACCAAAGTTACCACAGTGCTTTCTTCTTCAAACCAAAGTTACCACAGTGCTTTCTTCTTCAAACCAAAGTTACCACAGTGCTTTCTTCTTCAAACCAAAGTTACCACAGTGGTGTTCTTCAAACCTAAGTTACCACAGTGCTTTCTTCTTCAAACCTAAGTTACCATGGTGCTTTCTTCTTCAAACCAAAGTTATCACAGTGCTTTCTTCTTCAAACCTAAGTTACCACAGTGCTTTCTTCTTCAAACCTAAGTTATCACAGTGCTTTCTTCTTCAAACCAAAGTTATCACAGTGCTTTCTTCTTCAAACCTAAGTTACCACAGTGCTTTCTTCAAACCAAAGTTATCACAGTGGTCTTCTTCAAACCAAAGTTATCACAGTGCAGCTCTTCAAACCAAAGTTATCACAGTGCAGCTCTTCAAACCAAAGTTATCACGGTGCTGTTCTTCAAACCAAAGTTATCACGGTGCTGTTCTTCAAACCTAAGTTACCACAGTGCTGTTCTTCAAACCTAAGTTATCACAGTGCTTTCTTCTTCAAACCTAAGTTATCACAGTGCTTTCTTCAAACCAAAGTTATCACAGTGCTTTCTTCTTCAAACCTAAGTTATCACAGTGCTCTCTTTAAACCTAAGTTACCATAATGTACCTCTTCAAACCTAAGTTACCATAATATACCTCTTCAAACCTAAGTTACCATAATGCACCTCTTCAAACCTAAGTTACCATAATGCACCTCTTCAAACCTAAGTTACCATAATGTACCTCTTCAAACCTAAGTTACCATAATGTACCTCTTCAAACCTAAGTTACCATAATGCACCTCTTCAAACCTAAGTTACAACAGTGCTGTTCTTCAAACCTAAGTTACCATAATGCACCTCTTCAAACCTAAGTTACCATAATGCACCTCTTCAAACCTAAGTTACCATAATGCACCTCTTCAAACCTAAGTTACCATAATGCACCTCTTCAAACCTAAGTTACAACAGTGCTGTTCTTCAAACCTAAGTTACCATAATGCACCTCTTCAAACCTAAGTTACCATAATACACCTCTTCAAACCTAAGTTACCATAATGCACCTCTTCAAACCTAAGTTACCATAATGCACCTCTTCAAACCTAAGTTACCATAATACACCTCTTCAAACATAGGACAGGAGACAAGACAACAGCAGGCCCCTACCATGCTCTGTAGAGAACTTAGTCATGTCTGCCTGGCTCTCCTCATCATCAGACGACAGACCCTCATGGTGATTGGAGATGTTCCGAGACTCCCGACCTCTTCTTCGACGAGATCTAGAAACACGCAAAAACCTGTGCTTCCGTTTCCATCTTTTTTTTTGGTTTCGTTTCAGTGTTCCCCATGCACCTAAAATTCTGAGGGTCAATATGACCCTGTCTCATTTTTGGGGGGTTATTTCACAAATTTTGAGGGTCAAAGTCTAAATCACCCCATGTTTCAGCCTGTTGCTTTTGTTTTGTTTGTTCCCTCAGACAGACACCACACACACACACACTGGTCAAACAAATCCAATGCAAACGTATTAACAAAAAATAAAATTGTTTTTTTCAATGACACAACAAGTACCATGAAATGACTGGTCTGGGGTTATATATAACTGTCACAAACAATTTTTTTTTTTTTAATACCAAGTCAAAAGTACCAAGTGACATGAAACAAAACATAAAACAAAAGTGAAATTAAGTATTCTGTGTCATCATATATCATGAGCATCATACATCAGACAGTAATAACCCAAATATGATCAACTGAATTCTGAATTTCATTTATTCATTCACTTCAAACCAACCTCAGGCGCTTTTTCTATTGACAGAATTTCTCAGATGAATCTTCTGTCACTGTGTCAGGTTGTCTCCGTTTTCGTTTTTTCAATCTTTTACCAAGTGGCCTCTTGCCGAAAACATTTTTTGACTGTGAACCTCGGAAGCAGATTGTACAGAAAAGCATCCCAGAGCGAAATTAGCAGCAGTCAAACTCCTCCAGCCACCTGTCATTAAACTTGCACTTGACACCTTTCCATGCGGCCTTCGCAGTCTTCATTCTCAGTTGGTTTTGATGGGCTAGCATTTGCCGAGGTCGAAGGCCCTGCGGCTGATATTTCGACTGGATCACATTTCACTGATTGCTTGTTCAGAATCTCTGCTTGTACAGCTTTCAGTTGACAAACGTGTATTTGTGCCCTAGCCAGCGCATCAGCAAACATTTCCAGTGTTTTTAACAAATAATGAGGTTGTTAATCATTTTCAGTGTTTGTATGGAATAGTTGACGATCGACTGAACAACTTCTCTGCACTGGGTAAATGTATGTCTCCGGTAAGGGAAACAACTCTATAAAGCAGGCTTGTCATCTGCAAGAGCAATCTGCCAGTACTTGCTGGTTTAGGAGGGTTTTTTTGTTGTTGTTTTTAAAGAAAAAGTGAGCGTCATTATGACACACATACCGAAAATCAAGTGTGTCCAGATTGATATATGTGCGTCATTTACTCACATGTGCGTAATCGGGAACACTGGTAGTGTTTTTTTTTTTTTAAATCCCTCTCCTCCCTCCCCCCCAAGGATGTGGACAGATCAATTCGCTCACATCTCATTCATTCCATGTAAAATTTGAATCCAGATCAATTCACCCACATCTCATTCATTCCATTAAAATTTGAATCCGCATAGGCGGATAGTAGTTTGCACAGGACAGGAATGTCAGACTCCTGCCGGAGTCTGCACTAGTTGGGTCACGGTTAAGTATGTGTAATTAAATTTGAATCCAGATCAATTCACCCACATCTCATTCATTCCATGTAAAATTTGAATCAAGTCAAACATATTGATTTCCTGCAGGAACTGAAAAAGAGTATCCGAGGGAATATCCTGTTACTTAAAGATTTACATACACACAAATAGAAATATAGATTTATCCATTTTCAGTTCTTTTGAATACATGCCTGAATGCTACTCTATTGTGCTTTGCAAACATACTTTCTGTTCTTTAAAATGAATGCATGAGATGCTTTCCACCTAGCAAAAGGAAACTATCTGGAGAGGTAACAAAGGCATGAGGTACTCTACCTCGATTCTCTTTTACTCCCTCTACACAATGGATGCCTGCAGAACAACAGAACATTCCCTTCACCCTAATAAAGCTGTCTCAGCATTGGAATAGGTTTTCTGATTCTGGACACACACACAAACACACATCCCCTCTCTCTATATATATCTACCCACATCCATGTCTTTGACTCTCTTTCAAAATATATATGTATATTTATAGCTATCTTTCTCTTAAGTTCCCTTGGCTGAAGGAACTGTCATGCAGGACAGAGAACATTACAAATCACCACCAGTTAATTTGATGGAAAAGAAAAAGGTAGTGCCCAAAAAAGGGATAAACTTTAAAAAAAAAAACCTTCACCACCAAGTTTCTGTACAAAAACACCTCCCAGTGCCAAATATTTTAGTCAAGCGTTTGTTACACAGTGTGAAAAAACAGTCCATTTAACATGAGCCCTCAATGTTAACTTAAGTCGCCTATGGCTGTGAACCAACTGGTCGACTAAATCACCTATGCAGCAAAAGAATCAAGAACCTCCAACAATTGCAGGAAATGCTTACCGTCTGGCTTCCCGCTCAGCTGTTCTACGCTGCTTAGCTTGCTCCTCATCAGTGCCCATCACGACCTGACCAGCCGCTTTGTCTGCCCATGGAGAAAAAGCACTCCAGGTTAATCACCTTCCTACTCTTGTTTATGACCACAAAAATAGTCACCACTTCAGACTTACCTGATTTTTTTTTTTTTTTTAATAAAAAAAAAAAGGTTATTGTTATTACTTCTAAGGAAATAAATTTGTAAATCAATGAAGGCTTGAAATTGTTACAAGAAATTAAAAGAGGTATCAAAAGAAAAACAACAACCCAATGGCAGCGGTCAGTCAGCTGTACCCAGATGTCAGCCTGTTGTGCATATGACTTCACTCCCATGTTTGGAAAGCGCTAAAAGCTTAGTTTCTGACCGTGGAAAGGTGCTCTCTAAGTGTCAATATTATCATCATTTCATATCTTTAAGCCCAGATTAGTGAAAAGAGATTGAAAGCAAGAAAGGAAAAGGAAGAATCTGAAATCTTTGTGGACAGCCTGTTTACTGGGAGCATCGCACTTCCTATGGATCTGTACACTCATTTCCTTTCCATGAGGTTTTCTAGAGAGGGGGGGAGAACATTTAGGAACTCTGATAAAAGTCCCATCCTGAAGGTGCTCAATGGTTTGAGCCTGGACACGTGTCTTGGACCCTGAGCCCCATCCTCAGAAGGCCCGGGTGCAGCAGTCTATTCGTGAATCGAGCCCAGATTTACCCCCCCAGGGTCAATATAAGGGGGAGTCAGTAAAGGCCAGCCCAGAACCACACCATGCGAAAAACAGGGGGTGGGCAGGAAGAGTATCAATCATGACTAACCACAAATGACCCTGGAGGTGATGGCCAATGAGACCCAATACAGACACACATCACATATAAAATGGCTGGCTGCATTAACTTGCAACTTATTTCTGTCTGATTCTTCCTTTTATTTTTCTCTCTCCCCTCCCTTGTCCCCCCACACCCTTTTCAGCTAGCTTGGTGGAAATGTCCTGTGTCCTGTTTACTTCACTCAATGTATCAATCATAGAGAAGTAGCACTGATAACTTATTCATAAATATCAATCCATGAAAAGCATTTATTGCAGCAATAACATTACTGGTTAAAAAAACCAACCAACTTCAATCTTCTCAAAATCATCTTTTTTTGTGCTCACCATCAGAAAAGTGCTTTTATCAAACCAGACTGAGCTGAATGTGAACATTATTTCACAAAAACAGCCAAGTCTTGAACATTATATAGAAACTGTCTTGAGGGCAATAATATGGCAGATGAAGAACCAAAAAATTACTTATATAAAAAGTTATAAAATTTTAAGCATGAGAATCATATATATATATTACTTGAGACAATATGTTAGATGAAGAACCAAAAAATTACTAACTTATAAGATATAAAGCATGAGAATCATGTCAGATTGATTTTCATTTACAATCACCACAGAAACGATGAGATATAAACTACACTTTTCAATCCAAATTATGGTTTCTGTGCACTGTCAGAAAATGTTGTTGTTGAACCAAAAATACTGAGCAGAAATGTGGACTTTTCATCCAAGACAGTTTACACTGATCAGTGTTTAACACTCAGACAAATTTTCCCATTCTGTTTATCAAAGTTTCAATCTCTTTCTATCTTTCATAATATTTTCCTGCTTTCATACTCTGAAAAGAAACTGCAAATACCTGTCAAACTATACATATACATTTAATAAGAGCCTGAACTGCATGCAAAAAACACACAAAAACATACACAAAAACACACACTCTCAACAAACATCCAATACAACATTTTCTAAAAAAAATAAATATTAAAACATTGAATAATAAATCCATGTTATTTTCACTTCTTAATAAAGGAAGAAGAAAAAAAAAAGATGAAAAAATGAACGCAACTGTGACCCTAACCCCCTCCTCATTTCCCCCCAGATGTGGGGTGTGGAACCTGTTCTAACCCATTGGAAGCTGTCCCGATTCAGAGAACGGGGCAACAGCAAGGCGCAAGATACCGACTCGTCATATAGTCTTGGCACTGGTCTCGCACATCCTGCTGCCGTCTCTGCAGCAAATAAGTGGCTCGTGAGCGCAGCAAGTTGTGCATGCGCTGCTCCAACTCATTAATCACTGGAACCTGTGGAAAGAAGGAACAGATAAAGACAATGGCAAAACCAAACAAAGCATAATAAATTTTGATCAACTCATCAATCAAAATCAAAACAAACAAGGAAAAAAACAGTCATACTGCCATGATTATGTTTGTGTTGGTCTGAGAGAATGTATGGTTAAGTGATGAGCCTCTGAATGTGCAAGTAATTACCCCTAAAATTTATCACAGGATAAATAAAGATGATGTGCTTCATGGCCGAGTCTGATAGAAAATTAAAAGCCAAAATCACAAGTGGAACACTTTCACATACTCAAACAGCGCTATCAATGTGATGATGCAAAGATAAACTTACATGTAACTTGTAAGAATAATGAAGCATCCATGCTAAGGTTCACACTATATTTATTTATCTTCAGATTGATCATACTGCTAAACCTTGGTGAAATAAGATCAGTATTGTATGAATCTGAAGCAAAATTACTACTTTGTAGTACTTTTAGCGGTGTAATTGATTTTGCTGAAAAAAACAAAACATTTGCAAATTCAAGGGGAAGAAGTCCAAATAAAAAGAAAGGTGACTAATATCCTGACCTGTAAGCTTAGTTATATCACAGTGAAATGACAGTTTCATTGACCAGCATATTTTTCAGCAGCAGTCAAAAGGTTCATTTGCATGATTTCTTTCCAACAAAATGCCACAAGCCATTCTTCTCTAGAGTGCCAGTCTTCAGGCTGGTTTGAATCAGTCAAGTGCCCCCCCCCACCCCCCTCTCCCCAGCCTTCACCCTTACCCCAAATTCAACCATGTCTGATGATTTTATTCAGCAACACTTGAACCCTAAAGGAAACTTTCAAACATTCAATATGCTACAAAAAATGGGATTAACCTATTGTCACCACCATACTATTTTTAAAGTTGTATTTTTCCATTCAGTTTACATGTGTTCTTTGTTTCAGATGTGATCACAGGCAGCATGGGGTGCACGTGTGTGTTGTCCGCAGGCGCGTATGCATGGGTGTGCACATGTGCGTGCATGCGTGTGAATGCACAATCTACCTATCCAAGTGCAAGTCCGTGTTGCAGGCCAATCAGCGTGCGAGTCAGTGGGTGAATCTGCGTCTGAGTGTGTGTGTGTGTGTGTGTGTGTGTGTATGTTTGAGTATGTGTGTGTGTGTGTGTTTGTGTGAGTGCGTGTGCGATGCACGTTTATCTTTTCAAATGCTCAGCCATATGAACTCCGGGTACATGGAGTTTTCCAATGAGACTGGTGTTTCCAAATCTCACAAAGTTAAAGTGTCTTCATATTCTGCAGGTCAAGGTTATTCACTTTTTGTTCACCAGACCCATTTAATATTACAGACCACCAGGAACATAATATAAAAAATACATTATGAATTTTTTTGTATGAAAAAAAAGAAGTCTTTATCAGTTTAAGACCATCACTAATCATCAACTGGCTGTGGAATTCTTTGGTTTTGTGCCAATGTATTATGTCTTGTATACGTGTGTATTACCACTGCTTATATCAGAGTTTGACATAAGCTGACAGTTGGGTCAAGAGCAAAGTAAAAGCTGTACAATCAACAGTTTCTCCACTGCAATGGGCTTTCTTTAGTGAAAGACTATATGACTCTCAAACCAAGAGGCAAGACTGCACTGTGTCTTTGCGCTGCAGCCTCGAGAACAAGTTGGCTTTCAGGAACCATCCCAACACCAACTGTCCAAAAATCCTCTTAGACAAGCGAGTGGGGACGCAGTAAACTTCGGCAAGACACCCTCCACTATAATCAAATTCTAACCCCGTTAATCAGGACAGCACTTGCCTCCACTGCTGTTCTGATGGTCAAAGTCGGACACAATACAATTGCATATAATTGCTGACTAACTTCTGATTATACTGCTTCTTTTTGTTTCTCTTGCATAAAATGAATTCTGGGGTCGTTAAACTCCAATCTGAACTGGACAACAAACATGTTCTGAACTTAAACTGATCATAATACAAAATATACATTCCAGTCCAAATCAAATTTGATTCTTTTTCACTCTCTCACTGTGACGCAAGGAAGTAAACTGCTTTGCAAATATAAGCTAATATTACTTAGTAACTTCAAGCTATATATACAAAAAAAAAGATGTTTTTTTTTCAAAATCTCCACCAAAAACAGAGACAAGAAGAGCCAAGAAAAAGCAGAGTACAAAAAAAAAAAAAAAAAAAAAAAAAAAAAAAAAAAAAAAAATCTAAGTCCATTATAGTGCAACAGCCCCGACTCTCTAACAAGCATAAATAAAACATGCACACACACAAAAAAAAACCAACCCAAAAAACACAAAAAAATAAACAACCCCCCCCCCCAAAAAAAACACCACATCAGGATGTGGGGAAATATTAAATGAATATTTCACAAGCTTTTCTTTCAGTAAGTGTATGTGACACATGCGTTGATGGAATCTGAAAACCGGTCAAGGACTGGGGGTTTTGGAGTGAGGGATGAGCGACACATGCCAAAAGGTATTTATGATGAGCAGCTTTTTAATACTTCTGTTCCCTGAACACTGATGACCTGCTGTGGTTTATGATCACTAAAAGCCACAACACTTGCTAACTGCTTTCTTCAAAATTCAAACTTTTAAGTAAACCCTATTTCACAGGACAAGAAACTGAACCGGTAAAATGCTCTATGAGCATGCACAAGGGAGGTAATATACTATGCGCATCTACTTTCGTTTTCTACCCTTCAGTGGGGTAGTAGGACAGGGAATCAGACCCCTGCTGGAGTCTGCACCAGTGGGTCATGGTTTAGTTTGTGTAATTAAAAAAATTCTTTCCTCTCTCTGAGTGACAGTGATCAACCATGAACATCCCACCAATCAAATCATGAGCAAAACGACGTTACATTCATACTATTCACACTGTCCTGCATCTCAACGTTTCTATTCCGCTTTCTTTGTCAGAATACCCATGACCAAATTTCCTCAATCTGATACTCAAAGGGAAGAGAAAAAATGTATCTGTGAGAGATATGGATGGGGAAAAAAACAAAAAAAAGAGAGGAGTGTAGGGAGGATTTCTCTGTCAAAGTTTGAACTGAAAAACACAGCAGATACAATCTAACATTCTTTGACAGCTTTTATCAAAACAAAACAAAACAAAAAACAATAAAAATAAAAAAAAGAAGAAGAAAAAAAGAAAGACAAACTACAGCAGCAGCACTGAAGCTTGAACATGACAAACAAGTGATGGAAAGGAGAGAGAGAACAAAGAAAGAAATGTGTAACGGCCATGCCCTTGCTTCCCTCCCCTTCTCTCCCTGCCCTAACCCCCTGCCTCCTCCTCCTCCACCACCTCAACCTCCCCCACTCCCTCCTACCACCTCCTTACCCCCCTCCGCCACCCCCAAAACACACTGAAAAACACCTTCCGGAATAATGTGGTGACCCACCTTTTCATTGAGACATTCAACCAAGTCTCTCACATACCCCCTCATTTCTTGGAAAAAGCGGTATCGCTCTTCCAAGCCGTCTGTGCTCTGCTTGCAGGTGGTAATGGTGGTCTGCGCTTCTTCCATATCACTGCGGGCTGTGTCCAGAGCCAGCTTGTGGCCTCTGTACACAGTGTCCAGAGTGTCTAGCCTACAAATGGAAAGGAGAGAGAATAAACAAGTGGAGCGGTGGCCTTCTGGTAGTAACGTGTCCGCCTAAGAAGCATCACCTGTATTTTCTGTCCCTCCTCTAGATCTAGACTTATGTGGTGGTCTGGATGTTAGTCATTCAGATGAGACAATAAATCAAGGTCCCATGTGCAACAATGTATTCAACGCATGTTAAAAAAAACAAAAACCATGGCAACAAAAGGGCTGTCCCTGGCAAAATTCTGAAGGATAAAACCCAATTTGACAGGAAAAATAAATCCATTGGCAGGCATTGGAAAAAACCTTAAAAGTCAGGGGGGTGCTGCACAGCTGTGACACTCTCCCTAAGGAAAGCAGACCAAATTTCCAAAAGGAAAAATAAAATACAAATGACACATGGATACACAGGATTTGCTATAAGTCAAGGACCACTTCACAAATAAGCAGGCATGTTCTTACAAAATGTTAAAAAATATATATATCATGACATGTGTTTTAGATTATGCACGTTGCATACAGCCTATGACATTGGCCTCTCATTGACCACACAGACGTTTTAGGCACACAGCTTGGAAAAAAAAACATGTGTTTAAAAAATCAGTTTCAGCCAAAAATTTATAATTATTCAGTGGTGTTTACAAATGACTGCTTGATTTTTCACTGTTACAAAAAAATGAAAACGGATGTACAAGAAAGCACCTCTGGTTATTGAGTGGTGTTCATTATATTGGCTGCATACACCACTGTTTGCAGGAAATCATCTTTTCACTATGCCTCCAAAGAAGAAAACTGCAAGTTCCAATGTGGTCCTTAACTTTTTTTGTGAACCCTGCATATTTTGAAAATTTTAATTAGACTGACATGGAATTTACGATTTCCCTGCAAATGCAATACTTCCCCTCATTACACATCATGAGCATGTATTATGTGCGTGCACGCGCACACACACACACACACACACGACAGTTATATTTTCAAGCTTCAACAAGATTTATTTCAACATATGCTTTTAGCTAAAACACCAGCATTAAAACAAATAAAAGAGGTAACTTATTTAGGTCTGATCAAAGTTACTAATCTCACACACACACACACAAATTATCATGCTTAAAAAGCAGTACGAAATCATTAAATGACATGCATTCCTACATACACATACTTTCATTAATTCACTCATTTATCTACCTTTGTAGCAACAGCTCTAATCTTCAGACAACAAACACACTTACAAAGTGATGCGCTTATGAAGCGATACTCCTCCTTTTTTCCTCAGCCCCTCCACCCCACCCCCACAAACAAACAACATATCAGAAACACTCTTCCTATCATACAAGCTTTGGCTTTCTCTCATAGAAACAATAGGCAACACATTTAATTAAGTCAAACAAAAGGCTTAGATCACATCGGGACGTCCAAACATGTTCACCTACCTCTCTTGCAAGCGCTTCCGGACAGATTCTAGAGTGATCTGGGAAGTGTCCCCAGCTGACAGGGGAGTCTGGAAGGGCATGGGGGTGGCCAGGTTGGGCCCGTACCGGCTGAGGTCCGGACCCGAGCTGGTGGTAGCAGCAACAGCAGTCGCCTGGGAGCCATTCATGTGTTGCTGGAGGATCACTTCTGGTGCCTGAAAACACAAATCATCATCTAAAATAAAATATAAATTCATAAAAGATAAAGAAGAAGAAAAAACAATATTCCAGTGCCTAATCATTTCTGTAGCACTACTTTTATCTCAAGACAACAGGCTACAACTGCAAGATTCACAGTAATATTCCTTGTGAACCTGATACATTCGGTAATAGTAAGACATATTTTATTCTTATAGAGCAATATCTCTTACAATTCTATTCCAATAGAACAATAACTCTCTTACAAATACAAATTCTGAATAATAAGTGATAAGTTCCAAGGTGTCAACAATGCCATGGTGTGTTTCTCAGTACTCATGACAAAGTTTATATGTTTTCTTAACTTCTGATTCACAGGGTTTTTTTTCTTCCTTGGGGAGTGGGTGGGGGAAGGGGATCCGTGGAGGGTGGAGCAGGATCAATATGGTCAAGTCTACCACAGGCAGCCAAGAAAAGTGTTTACTGGTAACAAAGAATGTAAGGACCAACTCTGCACAAATAAAGATTTAAATAAACCAAAAAACCTTCAAGCAAAACTGTATACATATCTGTATCTCCAACACATGACAAACACCGACACATACAACACAGACAGACATTAACAAACATTCTCTTGCACACACCTGTTTTACAGCTTTTTGTATTTGTTGATCTTCCCACTTTTTCTCCTCTTTCTCGCTTTCTTCGTCACTACCTGCAATCAGAGAAGTCAGTCTCAGAAATTCACCCCTCAAAAACACATCACACATACACACAACATTCCACCCACCCACACAAATAAGAAATCAAATCATGCTACTTCCAGACACACCAACCTGCTGAGCCTTGGTGGAAAAAATCAGATCAGTGTGGCAGGAATCTTTTCAAGTGGTGTCGGTGATTTTGCTAAACAGAAGTTATGCAATCTCAAGAGGAAGAAGTCCAAATAAAGAAAGGTGATTTGACACCATTAAAAAGCTGTTTTATCATGGTGAGATGACAGCAGCCTTCACAGGCAGCATACTATCACCAGCAGCAAAAGGGTTAATCAAACCAAAAATCACTGTTGGTACAGGGACTATAACAGACTCCACACGGGTGTGGCAGGCTTTGCACAGCGAATTTCAGCACAGCTGTTATCTGGTCATACCACTACAATCAATCTATTGTACAAACTTCAATGCATTCCACCCAAAGCCTAAGCACTGTAAAGACACCGCTGTGTATAGTTTAGCACCTACATACTAGCACTGCTCGGTCGAATCACCATACATGAATTTGATATTTGGATCCAAAGTGCAAACATTAAAAGAAGGAACACAACTACTGATAAACTTCCTGGTGACTCTGAAGACAAAGTTTAAGCACTTTGTTTCAGTTTTTAAATCATTTGACAAGCTGTAATCTTTGCAGTGCTAAAAATGATTAAAAGCCACAAATGAAAACAAGTCAACAAGTAGAACATGACCACCAACCAAGCTCAAAACCCCTCTTCCAAAGCCAGACACACATCTAATGATGCATGCTGATCCCTTCTTGAAAACCCAAAAGCAACAAAACAAGGATCACTTAAAACTAAGGCCGTCTATCGGAAAGTATTATTGTCATCATAAGTCATACATTCCTCCACATTCACACACTTTCCTTATACCTGATATCAGTCTTTTTCCTTAAAACCCATTTAACTTTTTCAGATTTGTATCATTTAACGCAAAGCTGTTCATAAAAAATGAACATACATTCCAAATTCACTAAATTCCTAAACTACTAATGGCAAACAATTTATAATCTATCAGTCTTTAAGATGTGAGCTTTTTTTTTCTTTAAACAACAAAATCAAGAAACTGCAACAAAAAAAAAAAAAAAAGTACATACCATGTTCTGCAGCCATAAAATCATCTCTGATTTTTTGCCGTTCTCGTGCTGCATTGTTGACAGTAAAATCAACACGGCCTTCCTCCTCATCATCACTCTTATCATGCTCATCATCCCTGTAATTTTTCAGATCACACACACACACACACACACACACACACAGTGACACACAAATACATATATAGACATATACACAATGTACATACAGACACATACACACAAAAAAACATACATTTAATTAATATCATTACTTCTGCTGCATCAGTGTTTCAGCAAGAAGAAAAATATTAAAGCATAACAATAGAACATTCACTTGTACTGTTGTAACGGCAGAACTAGAAAATGTATCACCAACAACAAACGCCCCCAATAAATGCATGCATTACTAATGTTCTGAAATGTAAATACATATTAATTATGTATACCAACTGAAAAGATAATAATATCTTTATATCTCTTGCACCAATAAAGAAATAAAACAATGGCATGCAACTCCGAGCCAACACCATCTCATCCAATAAAACAATGGCATACAACTTCAAGCTAATCCCTTCTCATCGATCCAATGCCATCTCATTTCAAAACAAAAAAAAAACTAGCAAAAGTTATCAGGCAAAAGTAATCAGAGATTTTGGTATCTTCTTCAACAAACTATGCACTTTGCACAGTAGTAGTAAATAAAATAACAAGCTAGTGAAAACGATGACAAACTCGCAGCACACCTCACAAGTCTTGAGGAGCTGGAACCTTTTTCTCCAGATGCCTCATTCTGTTCCAGGCCAATAAAATCTTCCTGGTTCCTGGCCATCTGACGCTGTTTGCGAATGAAGTGGATCATTTTGGCATCTGGAATCTCACCACCTGAATCAACAAATTATACAGAAATTACAAAGGATTATGATGTCTGTGTAAATTTAAAAAGCAATCTTTTTTTTTTTTTTTAAAGATTTTACCTCTTTTCATTTTAAATGTTACTGGACAGAAAAAACAAAAAAAGAAATGAAAAAATGAGCGGAGCAGGGTAACGGTGGTCAATGGAGGGGGGTGACGAGGTAGGGAGGGGGAGGGGGGTCCTGGAGGAGAGAAATGGGTGGTACAGGCATATGTGTGGGGCTAGAGAGATAGGGAGGAGTTTGCAGACTGAAAAACAATAACAAAATGTAACAAACATCAAACTTGAACAAATGTCTTATGGGGCTATGTCTTATTTCCGTCATGACATTGGTCCCTACTATAGTATAAGCATAACAGTAGATTACAATTTACACTTTTATTTTTCAGGTATGAGAAAATGTCAATCACTCTGTGCCTTTCTCGTTTTAAAATCTTTTGACTGAAGGGAAGGGTTCTCCATTACTCAAAACATATTTTTATGATTTCTTCAAATCTTCAGCATCATTTCAGAAATATTAATCTTCCCAATCTGTTTGTTGCACACATACATACAAATAAATAAATACCATTTTCCTCCAGCAAACTATATATAGCTTTTGCCAACAGCACTCTGTGACTGCCACAGTTTAGTTGAGCAAAATACAGGTGGAACGAGAAACTTTAAAGATATCATAAATCATCCTTTAACTGAATGAACCGTGCAGTCAAGCATTGCTCTGGCACTGAAATTTGTTCCATTAAAAAGGTTTCCATGTTCCTACATATGTATGTATATACCACAAACGGAATTAACATCTATTAAGTAATTAATAACCTTCCGCTGTGTACATATGTGTGAATTTGGAGGAAAAAGCCACTGATTTAAGCCTGCCAAGGCTGTAAACTCCCTAAGGTTGAAAAGGTTAATGGAGGTGGTCAATCTTAGAATTGATCACACGGAAAGTCCAATTCCCAACTTGGTTCAAAAAGGGTTGTTATGTGTGGAGAGACCCACTCTTACTCACGTGCCAGTCTGTTGCGGAATGCCACAGGCCCCGATTCATCCTCACTGCTCTCTAAGGCTTCTGCTTCATCTCCATTCAGTGTCCTCAGCTCCTCCCGAAGTTTCTGCTCAAGGGAGAAGAAATAGTACAGAGATGGAGAAGACAATACACACTCTGACAAAGTATTGTATTTGAGTTAGAGAATGGCCTAAACATTCGAGGGCAAGAAACAGACTGATCAACGCACTGTCATTAATACAGCTGACAGTGTGTTTCTTTGTTTTGTGCCACTTCCTTTGTCTTTTGCTTTGGAAATATCAGCAACTTTTGAATTTAAAATGTTGACAATAAAACAATTCCCCCTTTCTCAATTTCAAGCAAACTGACATAATTATCAATTGCACACTGCCCCCCCCCCCCCCCTCCCCCCCCAACAAATTACAGGTAAAACTAGTGAAAGTGTTACAAAATGTTCACAAATTTCTGTTGCCATTACAAATACCATGAATGTATTCAGGTCAGTAAAAAGAAATCAAACCTTCAAATTCTTTATTCTTGTTTCTTCATCCTCTGAATCTGACTTTGGACGGTCAGTTTTGGATGATTTTTCACTCTTGCTCTTCTCTTTCCTTTCTTTTTCCAGTTTTTCATCTCTCTCCTTCTTTTCTCTCTTCAACTGTTTGGCAATTCTTTTGCTGTGACTGGACTTCTTCACCTTGAACACTTCAGTGTCTTCTGGAAAAAGACCACAGACAAGTATGAATTAATGGACATCAAATTCAGATCAAGTTGCCAACCACAAAGGGACCATTTCAGGGCTGAAAAAATATATATCTGTGCTGTGTATATAGGACTAATAACATTAAAAACAAAATTTGTTAGCTCACTCAGTCAGTGACATTTTTACGATTCATACCCGATACCAACAACCCTATATAATACATTAATAGGATATCTTAAGTAAATCTTTGTTCATGGAACCAAACAATGAATAAATTCATGACACTGGACAACCAAATTAAACAATTCATTTAACAAAAAAATAATGTCTTATTTCACATTCATCCCTTCTTTATAATATTCAAAGACCCGTTTTAATCAGTAATGTTTCAGCATATAGCTGATACTGTTTTGATGTACGCATGGTGCAAAAAAATATATATACACAACCTATTTTTAGTGAGGTTTCAGATTTTGTTTGACGGAATTTTTTTCTTTCAAATTCTATACTTATGAATGCAAATATGCAACAAACAAGAAATGTATGAACATGGTAAACTTTAACAAGTGTTAGTTGTGTTCAAATACCTGATGTAGATGGTATACATTTTTTTTTCTTATGCCACACACTTGGTCACATGGTTTGAATACATTCAACGTAATTTTTCACATGTCTCCTTTGCATAGCAGTTAGTAACATAAAAATTTAAATTGAAGTTAATAGGTCTTGTAAGTTAGGATACCAACAAATTGGAATTACTCAATTTACTGGTATCAAGTGTTTAACTGGCTAAAAGTAAATAATTTGTGTGTACGAGTTCTGTGTGTGTTCTGTGCATGTGTGTGTCACTGTGTGTGTGTGTGTGTGTCTGTCTTATGTGTCACTGTGTGTGTGTGTGTGTGTCTTATGTGTGTGTCTCACTGTGTGTGTGTACATCACTACATGTGTGATTGTGTATGCATGTGTGTGTACAAACTTTTAAGGATAAAGCGTCAGGATGAGGTCCTTTGTCTACTCTTTTATTTTTATTATTATTATAAATATTCTTAACATGAGGAAGGGTTGTACTTGTTATTTGTCTCTTTAAGTGGAGGGACATTAATTTCTTTGAGAATGTTGCTCAAGCAGCTTGGAAGTGGACTGGCACTTAATTTCAAGTTTTTCAGTATCCTGTTTATATTTCGGGCCCCACACTGAAACGTCATTCTCGAGATTCCATCTATCCAGTATTAATTACATTAGTCCAGGCTTCTACCTCTGGCGGCAATTCCAGAGGTTCCCAAAAAGCAATCCCAGTGGAGATAGATCTAACCATCTGTGCAGCATGAGCATACATAAAAATACTGGCTAAGTCAGATCCATTTCAGGTCTGCCACAATTTGCAGATTTCCAGCACCCATTTGATTTTGTGACTGAGGATCCACCATTTGTACAAGTGGGATAATGTGCTTCTGAATCAATGGAGAATATGTAACAGTTTCGCACACCGAGACACGCCTAACTTCTTGGCCCTCTCTTCTAGCTGCCTGAGGTCCTCCAGAAGTGTTACCATTAGGTGGTCAAGGCAACTGTGTATTGATTCTTCTTCTTCTTTTGTACAACCAACATCATTCTATTGATGGTTCTGTTGTAGTTTGGGGAGGTTGCTGAGGATTGCGCTGTTGTGAGGATTGAAAAAAAAAAAAAAAATCTCTTTCTTTTTTCTCTTTTCTTCTTCCTTTCCTTTTGCGACCTGGCCAGCCAGTGTACGTTCAACGTTGGGGTGTATGGGTGGTTAGGAGGAGGAGGGGAATGGGGGGGGGGGGGGGGATTCACTTTTAGAGATGAGAGGCCAGTCTGGACTTGAAGCAGTCCAGTGACTCGGCTGTCACAACTTCCTGAGGCAGCTTGTTCCATTCTGGTATGGTCCTTGGGAAGAATGCCATCTGCCTGTACAGTGTTGTGCAGGAGGGAATGTCGTAGCTCAGGCTGTTGTTCGTTCTACAGCTCGGCCTGCTCTTAGATGGCTTGGGCAGGTACTTGGAGTTGATGGAGATGATACATGGTGGAATTTGTAGAACATCTCCAAGCGGGCTTTCTTGCGGCGCTGTTGTAGGGGAGGCCAATTGAGTGAATTGAGGATGGAGTCCACGCATCAATTCATAGCAGTCAGTGCAGAGTTGCTCTTTGGATCTGTGTCTGGAGGGTCGCTGATGTGGATGAGTGTGTAGAAACTGGGGTACTCCAGACTTGACTATTTCTTCTTCTGATGCTTCGCCTTCCAGTATTTACTATATTAAATATCAAAGTGTGTGTGTGTGTGTGTGTGACTTATTTCTTCTTCAGATGCTTCGCCTTCCAGTGCTTACTTAGTTACTATATTTAATATGAACGTGTGTGTGTGTGTGTGTGTACGCGCGCGCGCGAACGTGCAATGTGTGTCACAGCAAGTTCAACTGCTCATGACACTCAGCCATATGTGGATCAGTCCACCTCTGTGGTCCAACTTGCGCAAGTCTTAAGGAAGACCTTTGCTGATGTCAATTATCTGCTGCGGTCTGCTTTACTTCCACTTCTGTATCTGCTGGCCATCATTATCGATGGAAGTCAGGGGAGAGCACAATCTGTATTTTCATTATGATTTGGTTGTGCATCCAATTCATTTTACTTTTTTACTGTGGAAAAAAATACTATGAGTAGGCAAATAGTGAATACATATAGCAAATAACCAACACACTGATTGAAGAATGAGCAAACCTTCTTCTTCTAAACCAAAACTCAACGTGGAACTCGATCTGCTCATGGTACTTGTTTCTTTTTCCTTCGTTTTTGTTTTTTTCTTCTTTTCTTTTGATTTTGATTGATCTGAAAGCTGAACATCCATCGAAACACTGTCTTGAGACTCTTCATCAACTTCCATTGCTTCTTGCACGTTGTCGCCTTCATTCTCTGAGTCACTCGTGTTTATTTTCCGCCTAAAATTCCGTTTTGGTTTCTTGAACATGGACGCCATGTTGCTCGAGTTGATTCGAAAGGTATGATGGGAATTTATAAAATAAATAGATAAATAACATATACACACACAAATTAGATATACAAGTATGAGCTTGAAACAGTGAAATTAATGTGGCTGGTATATACCAGTCATTATCTACAATAATTTTTAAAACTATTGACTGAAATAAAATATCCATGTCAACTATATGAGTAGCAACCGCTTTGATTACTGTCGACTCCACAATTCGCCGTGCATTTAAAACAATGATAATAATGATAATACATAATTTTTCTGAGGCGCGATATCCAGTACCAATGGTGCCCAAAGCGCCTTACATCATCCAGTTTATGTGTAAACATGCCTTAAAAAACACTTCAGCCGCTTTCTGACAATAGAAAACACCCCGTGTGTTCATATAAAAAAAATATATATACTATATATAAGCACACCATAGTGTGCATGAGTCATGCAGTATAGTTTCAGAGATTAATCAGATTATAAAAGCTATGAAGTAAATAAGGCTTAGATTAAAACAAAATGCATTTCATAGAACACACTCACACACACACCGAGACCCACACACACACCGTGAGACCCACACACACATACACACACACACTGGCACACACACACACACACACACACACACACACACACACACACACACACACACACACAAGCGCGCTGGAATTAGAAATAACCAGGCAGAAAAAACTGAGTGACATCACACTGACGGCTAAAACCAAACTACATAAGATATACAATGCATCACGTGAACACAGGACTACAAAATTACTAGTACAAAGATACTTGCCAACAAACATACTTTGGTCTAACCGTTCTCGAAGGAATGTAGATCAGATCGAGGCATTTCTAAGAGATTAACTGGGTAGAGAATTCAAACTTGGGGAACATGAGCTCTAAAAGACCAATTTCCAGCGCATTTCAGATTAGTCCTTAGGACTTTAAGCAGCTTTTCAGAACTGGATCTTAATGTTCTGTGCGGTTCATAAGTTTCCAGTACCGTGAGAGGAGAGATACAATGGAAGAGACTCAGGTGTCAAAATGTCTGAAGGCAAGTGTCGCTTACTTAATGTAGTGAATGCGGGACTCCATTGGAAGCCAGTTTAACCTATTCACAAGGGATGTAACATAATCAGATTTCTTTTTGGCGAAATCAAGTCGTGCAGCATTGTTATGAATTTTCTGTAATCTGTTGATGGAGGAAGATGATAAACCTGCGAGAGTGGAATTGCAGTAATCCGCTCTGGACAGGACGAAAGAGGAAACCAACTGAGCCATGTTTTTCTCTGTTATGTAGGGTCTGACTGAGGCTATCCTTCGGAGGTGAAAGTTACATTTGCGACACAAGAATTGAATTAAGTCGTTCATAGTCAAAGTTTGATCGAGATATACACCCAGGTATTTGGCCGATGTTTGAAATGCTACTGAAGCAGGGCCAAACGTAACTGGGTCCTTTTTTACTGCTATAAGACGAGTACGGTCTCCCACAGATAAGAGTTGATAGGTTTTGTTTTCATTGAGCTTTAGCTTGTTTTTGTCCATCCATATTTTTACATCAGCTACACAAGCTTCCATTTCATAGTGACTGTCTTGAAATGAGATGGTGGAGCAGCTTTTTGTAATTCTGTGTCATCTGCACATTTTCTGGTGGTAACCAAATGAATGTCTTTTGAAAACGTACGTCAGACAAAGGCTGAGTGTACTAAGTG
Source organism: Babylonia areolata (assembly GCF_041734735.1). Classification (NCBI taxonomy): domain Eukaryota; kingdom Metazoa; phylum Mollusca; class Gastropoda; order Neogastropoda; family Buccinidae; genus Babylonia; species Babylonia areolata. The sequence continues at coordinate 5,929,271 of NC_134881.1, forward strand.
AACAAGATAGGCCCTAAGACTGATCCCTGAGGGACACCAAACACAAGGGGAATAAATTCAGAGGTGCAATTTCTTACTTTAACCTTGAGTTGACGATTTGAAAGATGTGGAGAAAACTTTTTTATCCCCCCCCCCCACCCCTTACATTGAAGGTTATCTTTCTCTCATTGAAACATCACGTTGTTTGACAGAATTTTGCACAATTCACATATGTCACTATAGAAAAATTACATCATTAACAAAGTAGGCAATTGCAATGAACTTCAGTGACAATTTCCTTGCATGGGTATTTGTTTCATAATACACAAAGAACAAAAAGAAAGAACGAAAAAAAGGTCAAAGGAAAAAAAAAGAAAAAAAAGAAAGAAAGAAAAAAAGGGAAAAAAACACAAACAAACAACAATAACTAACCAATTGTCATTAAAAAAAACCCAAACAAACAACAACAAAAAACAACAACTGGCATGTATCAAACATCATTCGACTCCTTTACACATTTAAGAAACGTCTGTAATCAATGTCTTGTAAGACAACCACTTTGCTTCAACTGAAGTCTTGGATGTTCAGTAGACTGTATTTTTGCATTGGGTTCTTCTGTTTCATAACGCTAGGAAATGCATCTTTCAAAAGCTGCTAAGTTGGGCCTGCATCGGTCAAATTTACATTTATGACATGAATGTACACTTTTCCAAGAAGTATCAACAGGTCGAAAACTGTACCAGTGCGTACACTTTGAGCAATGCCAAACAGTACCATAATTATGGATTTGTTCGAACGCAGTGACGCCTCCTTGATCTATTGATACTTCTTCTTCTTCTAAAATGTCTTCTTCTTCTTTTTATTCTTCCTCTGCATCATTGATTATAACAACAGCAACAACAACAATAATAATAATAATAATAAAATACTGACTACTACTAATAATGACTCATAATAATGTGTGTGTGTGTGTGTGTGTGTGTGTGTGTGTGTGTGTGTGTGTGCTAGGGAGAGAGGGGGGGGGGGGGGGGATCAATGAATGGAGACCATCTGAAGTGCATGTAGGGGAGGCTATCCAGAAAATACCCCCCCACACGCTTTTGTCAACACCTTTGTTTTTTCCCTTCTTGGGAAAATGTGGAAATCGATGTCCACCGATATCACCTTCTATTATTTTATGATTTTGTTATTGTTGTTGTTGTCTTCTTTGTGACTATATCATTGCAGTGTTGTACGTGAAGGCAAGCATGCTCTTTGACGATCCAAGGAATTTATAGGCATGTTGACGGCACTGTTTTAAGAAACCCGTTCTTTGTATATAACATAAGGAACAAGGTCTTCCATTTTGTTGTTGTTTTGTTTGTCTGTTGTTGTTATTTCTTGGCAGATGTGGTGTAGCGTATATGGTTTTGTCCGAACGCAGTGACGCCTCCTTGAGCTACTGAAACTGAAACTGTTGTTGTTTGTGTTTTGGTTTTTTTCCCACAACAATGTTGACACTATAATGATCTGCATTTCTCTTGCGGTGACCTAAAACCGCCTCAAACCGAAAACTAAGCACAGCCACGCGCCTGTCACGATTGTCGTCATGACACACATGTCGCGGCCGCTTTAATTTGAGTGCATTAGATAGCTGATAACTCATAGCTGCATGCAGTCGTGATAAAAGCCTTAGTATTCTTTCAAATACTCTCTGTCTCTATCTCTCCCACCATAATAATATTCTATCATCGTGTTTTTCAGATGCAGGGTACAGCTGATAAGTGTAATCGTGTGTGTGTGTGTGTGTGTGTGTGTGTGTGTGTGCCATGGCAATGATAATCTGTGTTTTTGTCTCTGTCTCTATAGCTGTCTCTGCCTCTCTCTATATATGTCTCTGTCTCTCTCTCTGTCTGTCTGTCTCCTCCCCCACCCCCCACCCCCTCTCTCTCTCTCACTCGAGTGCGCGCGCGCAAAGAACGACAATTTGGGCAGGCGACGAATGTGGGTTTTTTGTGTTAAAACATTTTTTTAATTTATATATATATATAAATCTTCCACCCCTATCTGAGTTAACACCAAACCTAGTCACGTGAATTCCTTCAAGGATAAAGACCCAATATCTCCGTCTGAACAGCAGTCGGGGATAGGTCAGAGGAAAGTGGCTGAAATGTTTGCCGAGTGACTGACCAGACCAAGTTGCCATTTCTCCCTTCACTTTGTGTCCTCGACTGGGGTTGTCCGTCTGTCGGTTTGGGTGAGCTGTGTTCATTTGTTGTGTGTAGTTGTGGGTTGGTTTGGTTAAGAAAGGTTTGTTGTTGTTGTTTTTGTTGTTGTTGGGGAATCCGGGTGTGGTGTTACTGGCTGTGTTGAGTAATGTTGAATTGTCGGTGTTTTTTTTTTTTTTTTTTTTCAGTGTGGTTTGTGTGTGTGTGTGTGTGTGTGTGTGTGTCTGCGTGCGTGTGTGTGTGTATATATATAATATATAATATATATATATATATTTGTGTGTGTGTGTGTGTGTGTGTGTGTGTGTGTGTGTGTGTTTCGTATCGTACTGTGCCGTGTGTTTGTTCAGTGTGTGGCGTAGAAAAGTAGTCGGAGACGCCGTGTCAGAAATCGGTTCGTCGCTGGATTTCTGATCTTGTGGTCCGGATTCCAGGCCTCATTAAATTTTCAGCCTGGCGTTGTGTCAATCCTTGGGAAGGGCACTTTACTGGGTTTTTCCTCACTCCGCCTAGCTCAGTGTGATGACTTAAAACGCCGGAACTTGACACAGTGAATATGAATTTACTTCCCACGGTGGCGAACGGTGGCCGTGAAGGACTATCATTTGTGATGCAGTGGTTGTATTATCAGGTGGTTTGGTCTATTTTGTGTTGAGATGTTTGGTGTTATGGTGTATTTTATGATATAGAAGTTAACCCGTGGTTTGCTTTGTTTTGTTGATGTTGTTGTGTTATGGTTATGATCGTGCATGGCTGTTTTGTTCTGTTGATGTTGTTGTGTTATGGCTATGATCGTGCATGGCTGTTTTGTTGATGTTGTTGTGTTATGGCTATGATTGTGCATGGCTGTTTTGTTCTGTTGATGTTGTTGTGTTATGGCTATGATTGTGCATGGCTGTTTTGTTGATGTTGTTGTGTTATGGCTATGATTGTGCATGGCTGTTTTGTTTTGTTGATGTTGTTGTGTTATGGCTATGATTGTGCATGGCTGTTTGGTTTTGTTGACGTTGTGGTGTTATGGTTATGATTGTGCATGGTTGTTTAGTTCTGTTGATGTTGTTGTGTTATGGTTATGATTGTGTATGGCTGTTTTGTTTTGTTGATGTTGTTGTGTTATGGCTATGATTGTGCATGGCTGTTCTGTTGATGTTGATGTGTTATGGCTATGATTGTGCATGGCTGTTTTGTTTTGTTGATGTTGTTGTGTTATGGCTATGATCGTGCATGGCTGTTTTGTTGATGTTGTTGTGTTATGGTTATGATTGTGCATGGTTGTTTAGTTCTGTTGATGTTGTTGTGTTATGGTTATGATTGTGTATGGCTGTTTTGTTGATGTTGTTGTGTTATGGCTATGATTGTGCATGGCTGTTTTGTTCTGTTGATGTTGTTGTGTTATGGCTATGATTGTGCATGGCTGTTTTGTTCTGTTGATGTTGTTGTGTTATGGTTATGATTGTTCATGGCTGTTTTGTTGATGTTGTTGTGTTATGGTTGCGATTGTGCATGGCTATTTTGTTGATTTTGTTGTGTTATGGCTATGATTGTGCATGGCTGTTTTGTTTTGTTGATGTTGATGTGTTATGGCTATGATTGTGCATGGCTGTTTTGTTTTGTTGATGTTGATGTGTTATGGCTATGATTGTGCATGGCTGTTTTGTTCTGTTGATGTTGTTGTGTTATGGCTATGATTGTGCATGGCTGTTTTGTTGATGTTGTTGTGTTATGGCTATGATTGTGCATGGCTGTTTTGTTGATGTTGTTGTGTTATGGCTATGATTGTGCATGGCTGTTTTGTTCTGTTGATGTTGTTGTGTTATGGCTATGATTGTGCATGGCTGTTTTGTTGATGTTGTTGTGTTATGGTTATGATTGTGCATGGCTGTTTGGTTTTGTTGACGTTGTGGTGTTATGGTTATGATCGTGCATGGCTGTTTTGTTGATGTTGTTGTGTTATGGTTATGATTGTGCATGGTTGTTTAGTTCTGTTGATGTTGTTGTGTTATGGCTATGATTGTGCATGGCTGTTTTGTTCTGTTGATGTTGTTGTGTTATGGCTATGATTGTGCATGGCTGTTCTGTTGATGTTGATGTGCTATGGCTATGATCGTGCATGGCTGTTCTGTTGATGTTGTTGTGTTATGGCTATGATCGTGCATGGCTGTTTTGTTTTGTTGATGTTGTTGTGTTATGGCTATGATTGTGCATGGCTGTTTGGTTTTGTTGACGTTGTGGTGTTATGGTTATGATTGTGCATGGTTGTTTAGTTCTGTTGATGTTGTTGTGTTATGGTTATGATTGTGCATGGCTGTTTTGTTGATGTTGTTGTGTTATGGCTATGATTGTGCATGGTTGTTTAGTTCTGTTGATGTTGTTGTGTTATGGTTATGATTGTGCATGGCTGTTTTGTTCTGTTGATGTTGTTGTGTTATGGTTATGATCGTGCATGGCTGTTTTGTTGATGTTGTTGTGTTATGGCTATGATCGTGCATGGCTGTTTTGTTGATGTTGTTGTGTTATGGTTATGATCGTGCATGGCTGTTTTGTTCTGTTGATGTTGTTGTGTTATGGTTATGATTGTGCATGGTTGTTTAGTTCTGTTGATGTTGTTGTGTTATGGTTATGATTGTGCATGGCTGTTTTGTTCTGTTGATGTTGTGGTGTTATGGCTATGATTGTGCATGGCTGTTCTGTTGATGTTGTTGTGTTATGGCTATGATCGTGCATGGCTGTTTTGTTGATGTTGTTGTGTTATGGCTATGATTGTGCATGGCTGTTTTGTTGATGTTGTTGTGTTATGGCTATGATTGTGCATGGCTGTTTTGTTGATGTTGTTGTGTTATGGCTATGATTGTGCATGGCTGTTTTGTTGATGTTGTTGTGTTATGGCTATGATTGTGCATGGCTGTTTTGTTTTGTTGATGTTGTGTTATGGCTATGATCGTGCATGGCTGTTTTGTTGATGTTGATGTGTTATGGCTATGATTGTGCATGGCTGTTTTGTTTTGTTGATGTTGTGTTATGGCTATGATTGTGCATGGCTGTTTTGTTGATGTTGTTGTGTTATGGCTATGATCGTGCATGGCTGTTTTGTTGATGTTGTTGTGTTATGGCTATTATTGTGCATGGCTGTTTTGTTGATGTTGTTGTGTTATGGCTATGATCGTGCATGGCTGTTCTGTTGATGTTGTTGTGTTATGGCTATGATCGTGCATGGCTGTTTTGTTCTGTTGATGTTGTTGTGTTATGGTTATGATTGTGCATGGCTGTTTTGTTCTGTTGATGTTGTTGTGTTATGGTTATGATTGTGCATGGCTGTTTTGTTTTGTTGATGTTGATGTGTTATGGCTATGATCGTGCATGGCTGTTTTGTTCTGTTGATGTGTTATGGCTATGATCGTGCATGGCTGTTTTGTTGATGTTGATGTGTTATGGCTATGATCGTGCATGGCTGTTTTGTTGATGTTGATGTGTTATGGCTATGATCGTGCATGGCTGTTTTGTTTTGTTGATGTTGATGTGTTATGGCTATGATCGTGCATGGCTGTTCTGTTGATGTTGTTGTGTTATGGCTATGATTGTGCATGGCTGTTTTGTAGATGTTGTTGTGTTATGGCTATGATTGTGCATGGCTGTTCTGTTGATGTTGATGTGTTATGGCTATGATTGTGCATGGCTGTTTTGTTCTGTTGATGTTGTGGTGTTATGGCTATGATCGTGCATGGCTGTTCTGTTGATGTTGTTGTGTTATGGCTATGATTGTGCATGGCTGTTCTGTTGATGTTGTTGTGTTATGGCTATGATCGTGCATGGCTGTTTTGTTCTGTTGATGTTGTTGTGTTATGGCTATGATTGTGCATGGCTGTTTTGTTGATGTTGTTGTGTTATGGCTATGATTGTGCATGGCTGTTTTGTTGATGTTGTTGTGTTATGGCTATGATCGTGCATGGCTGTTTTGTTTTGTTGATGTTGTTGTGTTATGGCTATGATTGTGCATGGCTGTTTTGTTCTGTTGATGTTGTTGTGTTATGGCTATGATTGTGCATGGCTGTTTTGTAGATGTTGTTGTGTTATGGCTATGATTGTGCATGGCTGTTTTGTTCTGTTGATGTTGTTGTGTTATGGCTATGATCGTGCATGGTTGTTTAGTTCTGTTGATGTTGTTGTGTTATGGCTATGATCGTGCATGGCTGTTTTGTTGATGTTGTTGTGTTATGGTTATGATTGTGCATGGTTGTTTAGTTCTGTTGATGTTGTTGTGTTATGGCTATGATCGTGCATGGCTGTTTTGTTGATGTTGTTGTGTTATGGCTATGATTGTGCATGGCTGTTTTGTTTTGTTGATGTTGTTGTGTTATGGTTATGATCGTGCATGGTTGTTTTGTTATGTTGATGTTGTTGTGTTATGGCTATGATTGTGCATGGCTGTTTTGTTCTGTTGATGTTGTTGTGTTATGGCTATGATTGTGCATGGCTGTTTTGTTGATGTTGTTGTGTTATGGCTATGATTGTGCATGGTTGTTTTGTTGATGTTGATGTGTTATGGCTATGATTGTGCATGGCTGTTTTGTTGATCTTGTGGTGTTATGGTTATGATTGTGCATGGCTGTTTTGTTGATGTTGTTGTGTTATGGTTATGATCGTGCATGGCTGTTTTGTTGATGTTGTTGTGTTATGGCTATGATTGTGCATGGCTGTTTTGTTGATGTTGTTGTGTTATGGCTATGATTGTGCATGGCTATTTTGTTGATGTTGTTGTGTTATGGTTATGATTGTGCATGGCTGTTTTGTTGATGTTGTTGTGTTATGGCTATGATTGTGCATGGCTGTTCTGTTGATGTTGTTGTGTTATGGCTATGATTGTGCATGGCTGTTTTGTTCTGTTGATGTTGATGTGTTATGGCTATGATCGTGCATGGCTGTTTTGTTGATGTTGATGTGTTATGGCTATGATCGTGCATGGCTGTTTTGTTGATGTTGTTGTTGTTGTGTTATGGCTATGATCGTGCATGGCTGTTTTGTTCTGTTGATGTTGTTGTGTTATGGTTATGATTGTGCATGGCTGTTCTGTTGATGTTGTTGTGTTATGGTTATGATTGTGCATGGCTGTTCTGTTGATGTTGTTGTGTTATGGTTATGATTGTGCATGGCTGTTCTGTTGATGTTGTTGTGTTATGGCTATGATTGTGCATGGCTGTTTTGTTGATGTTGTTGTGTTATGGTTATGATTGGGCATGGCTGTTTTGTTTTGTTGATGTTGTTGTGTTATGGCTATGATTGTGCATGGCTGTTTTGTTCTGTTGATGTTGTTGTGTTATGGCTATGATTGTGCATGGCTGTTTTGTTCTGTTGTTGTGTTATGGCTATGATCGTGCATGGCTGTTTTGTTCTGTTGTTGTGTTATGGCTATGATCGTGCATGGCTGTTTTGTTCTGTTGTTGTGTTATGGCTATGATTGTGCATGGCTGTTTTGTTCTGTTGATGTTGTTGTGTTATGGCTATGATCGTGCATGGCTGTTTTGTTCTGTTGATGTTGTTGTGTTATGGCTATGATCGTGCATGGCTGTTCTGTTGATGTTGTTGTGATGCCTTTTGTGTGCGGCATAGTATTTACGGTATGGTAGATTCAACACTGAATCATAAAGCAAAGAAAATGATTAACTCACTCAGTACGACCAGTCCTCTCTTCTCCTCTACACAGACCCCTCGGATGTCCAGTGGGTGTCTCAATGACCCAACCGTTAGCTTCCGTCGTCAGAATTGTGGTATTCTTTGTCAATATTCACCTCTTCAGTATAAGAGCCTTCCGCTTGCATTATTTTGATGGTGGTAATTGGGGTGAAACGCTGTTAACGTCGTCTCTTTCACCGTTCGTATGGAGAGAGTTAATACTTATTGCGGTACCCCGACAGAAGGTTGATGGGATTCCCTGAATGACAGGCCGTGGGAAAGCGATAAACGAGAAAGATGATGGTGGCACTGTCACCGTCTGGATCAGTAAGTCATCCTAATTTTCAGAAGAATTTCTCACAAAATGAGTGGATTTAAGTGGAAGTCTGGCGTTGGCACTGAGAGTCCTCTGTGGAATTATCCTCTGGTAGTTTTTTTGTTTTTGTTTGTTTGTTGGATATTGCAGAAGGTTTTGTATTGTGAAGTGTCGCAGTTTGTTTTCTTCAGTGTTCTGTGCTGTGTTGCCGCGTTGCAGCATTAATCTCTGTTGACCTGGTTCTTGTTGCGTTGATAACAAATAACTGAACATAATGCAAAATGATTCATAGTGAAAAAAAAAAAAGTTCACATATGATAGATAAATGGGACCGAGAGAAAATGAAGTAGCTGAATACGTATGAATAAATAAAGACTGATAGATAGACAGCATCAGTTAGCGTTAACTTCCAGAAACTGATCAACAGGGTTACATATTAGGTATTTTTTTTATACTGATGTTTTCAGTGAGTGAGATCAGTTTAGAAATATTTCCCATGGTATATATTATTGGTGTCCAGTTACATTACAGAATCGTGCTACTTCTGGTAGATGTATCCATCATTGCAACTTCCATACTAAGCAAAGTGATTTATTATAGACTGCTATCCATCAGGTTGTCAGATAAATGTGATAAAGTTTTGTGAAAATAGAATAAAAATGAAATGGCAAAGAAAGTTAATGACTGTGGAAACAATTCTGGCTTCATTAGCGTATGTGCGTGTGTGCGTGATTTAATGTTCTTGTTGCTGTTCTTGTTGATATTGTAACGCTCAGTCCTAGAAAAGAGAAGTTTCCTGTTAAAGCATATACCTACGTGCATGTCTGTGCGCATTTACACACTTATTCTGGCTCAGAGAAGATTACGTCAACAGTCACACACACACACACACACACACACACACACACACACACACACACACACACACACACAAACCGCACACACACACACACAAACCGCGCGCGCGCGCACACACACACACACACACACACACACACCACACACACACACACACACACACACACACACACACACACACAACTGCACGAACCCATCCTATCCCTTAAATCCTGTCTTCCCGCCTGCACTGACACACATTGTATATAGCCACCCATCACAGTGTATGCAACGCACGTCTTGTGATGACTTGTAACTCGAAAGCGGATGTGTGCAGAACACTTTCAAACAAAACGACACCTGCGTCATGTTCAAGGTCCAGGCTTTTCTAACCCCCACAAAACCTCTCTCTACACCACGCACATGAACTGGATTTACTAGTCGAACAGACAAAACTAGCGAAACAAAAAACAAAATAATGGAAGTAAGTTGTTAGTAGATTCACATTCAAAATGTGTACTGCCTGAAAGGGGCGATAAAGTCGATGCATGAACTCTTTCAAACTTCAGAATTTTGATAGTGCATTGTGGAATCGCCCATGACATTTGCAAAAGTTAATGCTCAATGCAAGGGTAGAGCAAATTCATCATGCTTGCGTTGTTCGACAGAGACGAGTGCTCAATGAGTTGTATCAACAATCAGAACTCTTTGTGTTCTACTGAACACGTCATCCACTTATACCAATGAGATCATGTATTCATTTTATTTATCTATTTATTCATTTATTATTTATTTTATTATTGTTATTATTATTATTATTATTATTATAAAAATTATATTGTTATTATTTATTTATTTATATATTTATTTATATATTTTATTTCATTTTGTACGCTTATAGTTGACTTCATCAAGTTTTTGCGCCTTATACATATTATTATTAGTAGTAGTAGTTCCTTTTTTTATGTATTTATCTTCTTGTTTTTTTGTTTTTTTTGTTTTTTTTGTTTTTGTTTTTTTTCTCAAGGCCTGACTAAGCGCGTTGGGTTACGCTGCTGGTCAGGCATCTGCTTGGCAGATGTGGTGTAGCGTATATGGATTTGTCCGAACGCAGTGACGCCTCCTTGAGCTACTGAAACTGAAACTGAAACTGTCCGACAGTGACGAGTGTTCGATGAGTTGTATCAACAATCAGAACTCCTGTGTTCTGTCTAACACGTCATCCACTTATACCAATGAGATCATGTAATTCCAAGCTAAGAATACTCAATCATCGCAATAGCCCAGTGTTCATAATGCGCAGCTGTTCATAAGCACACTGACTGAAGGGGTAGTACTCAGAGCCAAGCGGATGCTGTGCCTTCAGACAGATGTCAGGAAACAAACACTGTGATAAAATGGAGAGGGCAGTAAGTGTTCCAGCGAAACCTGTCTTCGTGATAGACCTTTACGTGAGACTGGTTTCTTGTTAGTTATTTTGTTCTGGACACGCTCTGAGCCGGATATCGTCTGAGTTATCTTTCTCTGCGTCTCACACATGCGCACGCACGCACTGACCACACACACACACACACACACACACAACTGTGTTCCGCTGTATTTCACAACACGGAAGTGACAATGAGTTGTTTTGTATAAGCGTACTCTGATCTTGATACAAGTTTTGATCTTTTTGTTTGCAATGCTCATCTAATCGGTGTCAAATGTCACAGGCACGGCAGTAATGCTTTTTTGGGGGGAGCTCTGAAAGCAGTCGCAATTAGTTTACTGGCAGGAGAATTAAAGAAATCTCCAAAAGGCCTTT
>NC_134881.1:5947580-5955080 GCF_041734735.1 Babylonia areolata
TAACTCAGACAACTATCGAGGAGCAGCATTGACAAGTATTACGAGTAACATTTTTACGTGCATTTTTAATGAAAGATTAATCAACAGCATGGGCAAAGAACAAGTTGGTTTCAGAACTGAATCTAGTACAGTTGGCCACGTATTTACATTGTATGCTTTGGTACGAAAGGATTTGTTAGGTAATAAAGATTTGTTTGAGGCCTTTGTTATTTTCCAGAAAGCCTTTGATTGAGTTAACCTGAACATTAATTCTATGATACGTATTGAGAAATAATGGTGTGAATGGATACTTATGTATGGCTCTTCGAAGCATGTATGACTCTGTGCTTACACGTGTACGTGTTAAGTGTAATCATTCTGATTATTTTAGCTGTCCACGTCTTGTCAAACAAGGGTGTTTGCTGAGTCCCCGGTTGTTTGCAATTTTTAATCAATGACCTTGTCACAGGGAGATCAAAAGATCATTCGGATGTTACCAGTTTTTGATAATTATTTTTTATGGTGTTTGCTGACGATGTCGTTCTACTTGTAAATACACAGTGGTTTGCAGAATCAACCGGATATGCTAAAACAGGAAGTTGACAGATTACAGCAGACAGTGAATTTGAGCAAAACGAATGGCATAATATTTTGAAAGAGAATGCACTTAGCACGACATGAAATGTGGTTTTATAGGAACACAGAAGTGAAAGTAATGAATAATCTTAAATACCCTGGCATGTATCTAATTTTCAACAAAGATAAATTTGAACACGTTTTTGGCAAGAAAAGTGCAGAAAAGGTAATAAGGGGATGATCGATTTTATCATTATTTTTATTATGATTATTATAGAACAACGAACAATTTTTTTAAAATGTCGATACCGAAACTGTTGATACTCAAATCGAATCGAAGTTAACCTATGCAACATATATCTGGGAGTTGTTACATGATACTTCCATTGAAAAAAAGATTCATACCTATACAATAAAACGTATTATAAGCTTCTGATAGACTCAGTTTACACAAGACATTACGTTAAACCCGTTAGATACTACCACATTAATAGGAATACGAAATATTAGTCTTGAAGCATGAATGGGAGTATGATATAAGGGGAGTGTGTTTCATTTTTTTTCTCCAAATTCAGACGATGTTTACTGGCACTATGTCAGTATGTATTGCAGCCCACTTGTCAAAAGGATGTATTTACCAATGGCAATAAAATGTGTGTCAGCATATCAGCGCCAGTTCCAGTGCCAATATTAGTGTTAGTGTTAGTGTTAGTGTCAGTCTCTCTCTCTCTCTCTCTCTCTCTCTCTGTGTCTCTGTGTGTCTCCCAGTCTATCTTTTACAGCTACTCATTCATGCACACATATGTAGATACGCCGCATGTGCATAAATATGTACGCGCGCGCGCGCACACACACACACATGCATGCACATAAACATTAACTCAAACAAACAGACAGACACACACACACACACACACACACACACACATTCTCTCTCTCTCTCCTTTCTCTCTCTCACCACACAAGCACACCCACACACCCACACCTCCCGCCCCCCGCCCCCCCACAGAAACACGACACACAAACAAACCCACGTACACACAGGATCACACACACACACACACACACACACACACACACACACACACACACACAACAACAACAACAACAACAAAACAACAAAACAAACACCCCGTCCCCCCACCCCTGCCCTCCCCCCCCCCCCCCCCCCCCACACACACACTGACTGACTGAAACCATTTATTGTCAGATTAACTTTTTGTTGTACTGACATTTTCGCAACCATTTGAATAAATATTAACTGAGCAACACAAAGAAAATCTAATTTGAGAAGAAAAAAAAAGAAGAAAAAAAGAAAGAAAATGATATGTATTTAAAAAGAACATATCTAACAAATCAATTTACCAAATTTCATTAATATCAATGTCTCAAAAAATTGTTTTAACACACACACATACTTACATACGTGCATCCCCCACCCACTACCTACATACATCCATGCATGCACACAGACGCCCATTCAAATTCCCCCGCCTCGTCCCCCTACCCCAAGTACGCTTGTATAGTCACAATTTATGTGTGTGAGGGATAGAGAGAGGGAGAGAGCTTGTGCACGTGGGTGTGAACACTTACACGTCTTTGGAGCGGGTGAATGAAACACACACACACACACACACACACACACACACACACGCACGCACACCCATTCTCTCTCTCCCTCTCTCTCTCTAATCCGTAGATTAGAGTACAATAAAAGAATCATGACGCAAAAGATTATGACAGGTAATGCACCACCAACATTAATAGAAAAAAAATATCTGTAAATTCATCAAGGAATCCCCCCCAAAGTCCATATTCCAATTCCAAGAACTGACCTGTTCAAATCCAGTCTGGTCTACTCAGGCGCCACTCAATGGAACTCACTCCCAGAAACAGTTAAACAACATCATTGCCCAACCACCTTCAAAAAAACATTGCCTGTCCCACTTTATGCCATAATGTGTAATGTAAACCGTTCTTTTTGATGATACTGTTTGTCAAATGTGTATGGTTGACTGATAAACCTCCCTCACCCTCCATCCCCCACTCTGATCTGTAATGTGGTATGTGTTGTTTCTTTCATTTTGTTCATTTTTTCCCATACATTTTACTAACACCATGCTTGTACCTGTATGCCGTGTGTGTGTGTGTGTGTGTGTGTGTGCGCGCGCGCGCGTGTGTGTGTGTGTGCTGTTTGTTTGTTTGTTTGTTGTTGTTGTTTTTTTGTGTTTAAAAATTTTTTTTTTCTCTTCCCTGTTATGTATCTCTACTAACACCATGCTTTCATTTTATTGACTCACTTGTGTAAACAAAGTGAGTCTATGTTTTAACCCGGTGTTCGGTTGTCTTGTGTGTGTGTGTGTGTGTGTGTGTGTGTGTGTGTGTGTGTGTGTGTGTGTGTGTGTGTGTGTGTCCGTGGTAAACTTTAACATTGACATTTTCTCTGCAAATACTTTGTCAGTCGATACCAAATTAGGCATAAAAATAGGAAAAATTCAGTTCTTTCCAGTCATCTTGTTTAAAACAATATTGCACCTCTGGGATGGGCACAAAAAATTAAAAATGAAGCCTAATTATATGCAAACTGCATTTACTGTTGTATTTATATTTTTTTAAACTTGGCACTTTGATCTGATATTCTGACCCAACAACAAGAGCAGTCATTATTATCTTTTTTTGTTCAAACAGGAACTTCTTTTGCTAAGCATGGAAGTTTTATTTATTTTGCAAACGTTTTGGTGCAGATGGTAAAAAAGGGAAATTATTCTAATTAATGCTAGGGGACTTAATTTGCTTTAAACTGATCTTTCTCATCTTAAACATTACATTTTGAAACAAGAGAGGCAAGGCCTTCAAGACTCACTTGTGATGCACTTTTTAAAAAGCATCCAAGCTTTTTATGTATTGAGTATAATTTCAAAATGTAATGTTTAAGATGAGAAAGATCAGTTTAAAGCAAACTAAGTCCCCCAGCAGAGTAATTTCCCTTGTTTTACTGTCTGCACCAAAATGTTTGCAATAAATAAAACTTCCCTGCTTAGCAAAAGAAGTTCCTGTTTGAACAAAAAATGATAATAAGGACAGATCTTTTGTTGCGTCGAATATCAGATGAAAGTGGCAAGTTTAGAGAATATAAAAAATATAAAAATAACAGTAAATGCATTATACTCAATACATAAAAAGCTTGGATTTTTTAAAAAGTGTATCACAAGTGAGTCTTGAGCAGCAACTCCAACTGAACAAACTTGACCTTAAGAGTATAGACGCCAATAGGTCGTTAAACTCCAATAGACGAGACGAGTCTTGAAGGCTTTGCCTCTCTTGTTTAGTATTGTGTAGTGTAAACCCTATTCAGGGCGGGGACTGGATATAAAAAAGCACACTAGTGTTTATCTATTAAGCTTATCCTCGAAATAAAGAATTTGTCTTGTCTTGTCTCTCGGTTCCGTTCCGTACAGATGTGAGCGATGTTGTGTCTCGCAGCTTGACGCTGTGTTATACTCGTACATTATACATGTATTAAGTATAACTACATTTATATGCGTACATGTTTGTGTGTCTCTTAGAACAACGGCAGATGTGTAAGTCGGCCAAAGTGCTAATATCTTCACCGTTGGAAAATAAAGATTCATTCATTCTCTCTTTCTCACAGATAGGGGAAATAACTGCAGCAGTCCTTTCTTCATGGTGACGACGTGGTTGACTTTCTTGCAAAGCAATCGACCAAACACCCCCTCCTCTTGACAATGGAGAAGCCGTTTGATACGACCAATGAACGAAACGTAATAATTATGTTACTGAACTACACACAGAGACTGCAGTGAGATAGGCAGGTAGACAGATAGACAGGCAGAGAGACAGACACAAGCGCACGCACCACTCCCATGCACACACTGACCAACACGACACACAAACAAATCTACGTACACACAGACGCGCGCGCGCGCACGCACACACACACACACACACACACACACACACAGAGGGAGAGAGAGAGAGGGAGAGAGAGATACACACAGACACAGACACACACACACACACAGATATATATATAAAACATGTCTATTCGTTGGCTGAAGTTCAGGGCATTGGGGGCTGTTGCGCTCACTGAAGTTGCAGTCCAGTAATAGTGGTAAAACTAAGTAAACAGAATTGAGGTCGGCTTGAGTACAAACTAATTCCTTTCGCAGTTTCCTTTATGGTGTAGGTTTGTTGTATTGTTGTTGTTGTTTGTTGTTGTTGTTTTCCACATTCTACATTCCCCGGATAATCACAAAAACCAAAGTCGAGCGAAGCATGGGTAGGGTTTGGGGTTGGGGTGCGTGGATATTTAGTGGCTCTCTTAATGTGTAGAACCAAACTGCTCACTGCCCCCTCTCAACCCCCCCACACACTCCCACCAAAAAACAAAACAAAACAAACAACATGATGGAGTCTCCCGTCGGTCCGACGGATGAGTAAGCAGGCAGGCTTATCTGTCGGTGTGTGTCCTCATATGTGAAAAGAGGCCGATTCTGGATGCGCAGCACTTCCCACAGGTGTTGCAAGGGAAAACGTCTCCAGAAGTTGAGCCCTACTTCCGTCGCTCACGCTTTTCCTTAATGACCAGCATTCTCTTGTTTTCAAACGTCTTTATGCCACTAGAACACAGCATCTTCCAGCGAGAGCGGTCAAGGGCATCAGTTTCCCAGGAAGCGATGTGTATGTCACAGGCTTTGAGGTTTGTCTTCAAGGTGTCCTTGAAGCGCTTGCAGGGTCTTCCATGTTCACGGTGGCCTTCCTTCAGCTGGCCATACAAAAGCATCTTCGGGATCCTGCTGTCTGTCATGCGGACAACGTGTCATGTCCAGCGTAGCTGGCACTGGATCAGCAGGCTTTCGATGCTGGGCAGGCCGTTCCTCTTTAGGACCTGGATGTTGGAGACCCTGTCTTGCCACTTTATGCCGAGGATCTTTCGTAGGCATCTCTGGTGAAACTGCTCAAGTTGTTGAATGTGATGGCGATACATCGTCCATGTTTCATAGCAGTACAACAAGATGGTCAGCACAACAGCTCTGTAGGTTTTCATCTTGGTGCTGAGCCTGATGCCTTTGTTGTTCCACAGCCTGTTGTTGAGTTTGCCAAAGGCGGAGCTGGCCTTGGCGATGCGCAGCGTCACTTCTGCATCAAGGGCTCCGTTGCTGCATAGGGTACTGCCCAGGTAGCAAAACTTGTCGACTGGCTTGATCTCTGTATCATTGATCTTGATTGCAGGTAGGGGGGAGGCACTGGCGTTCTGTGAGCTAGCTGGTTGGTACATGGACTCGGTCTTGCTGAGGCTGATGGTGAGTCCAAAGCGCCTGCAGGAGGTTGAGAACCTGTCCATAATGAACTGCATGTCCTCATGGGTGTGTGCAGCAAGCGCGCAGTCATCAGCGAAGAGGAATTCTCTCAACAGTGCCTCAAACACCCTGGACCTGGCGTGGAGTCGCCGCAAGTTGAAAAGTTTGCCATCTGTGCAAAACTGAATGTAGATGCCCCGGTCACAGTCTTGGAGGGCGACAATCAGCACGGCAGAGAAGAGAATGGAGAACAGTGTGGGTGCCAGGACGCAGCCCTGCTTCACTCCATTTACCACAGGGAACGGATCCGACATGTCAGTATTTTCCTGTACTCTCGCCTGCATGCCATCGTGGAAAGACGCAATCAGCTGGATTAGGCTCTCCGGGCAGCCGAACTTTAGGAGGATCTTCCATAGACCACGGCGGTTCACTGTGTCGAAGGCCTTGGTCAGGTCTACAAAGACCATGTGGAGCTTCTTATTCTGCTCACGGCACTTCTCTTGCATCTGGCGTACGGCAAACACCATATCACACGTTCCCCTGCCTGAGCGGAAGCCACACTGTGCTTCAGGGATGACTGTGTTGGAGACATGGTCAACCAGTCTGTTCAGTATGATGCGGGCGAAGATCTTGCCGGCGATGCAGAGGAGAGAGATTCCACTGTGGTTATCGCAGGATGTTTAGTCTCCTTTCCGTTTGTAAATGTGGACAATAGAAGCATCCCTGAAACCCTGTGGGACCTCCCCTCTCTCCCAGATAGACTGGAACAGGGCGGTCAGCTTGTCTGTCAGCACCTCGCCTCCATACTTGTAGATGTCAGCCTGGATTCCATCCGCTCCTGGTGCTTTTCCTGTCGTTGTTAGCTTCAGGGTCTTCTGGGTCTCGACCTTGGTGGGAGGGGCAGCTAGCGAGTCACTGACTGGTAGCTGTGGGAGGGCTGCAATTGCCTCGTCTGATACGGACGAGTCCCTGTTGAGGAGGGTGTTGAAGTGCTCTGCCCAGCGGGCAAGGATGTCTTGTCTGTCAGGAGGGTGGTCTGGTCCAAGGCTCGGACAGGGGTTGATCCTGTGACTCTCGGCCCATACACAGCTCAGAGACCATCATGGAAGGTCTTCATGTCGTGAGCATCAGCAGCGGACTGAAGCTCTTCGGACTTTCTCTCCCAACAGGTGTTCATCATCTCACGCAGCCTCTTCTGTATGAGTTGCTTGGTTTGCAAGAACTGGTTTGTCTTCCTCTGGCAGTCTTTATCGGAAATGTGATCCTGATGCCGTATATGCAGTGTGTTCAGGAGCTTGGAGATTCCAGAGTCGTTCTCGTCAAACCAGTCTTTGTGGCTCCTCTGTACAAAGCCGAGTGTGTCAGCTGCTGTTGTGTACACAGCATCTCTAAAGGTGCTCCATACCTCTTCTACATCAGTCGATGCAGGAGTTTCTTGGAGAGCTGCTTGGATTTGCTGCTGCAGCACGTCCTTGGTGATAGGGAGGCGGTGGATGTTCAGCTTCCTAGGGGTTTCTGCCTGGCTGGTTGGAGCTTGCGTGCAAGTCTGATGTTCATCTTGCTGCGTACCAGACGATGGTCCGACCAACAGACTGCTCCTCTCATGCAGCGTGTAATGGAAACA
>NC_134881.1:5962580-5987580 GCF_041734735.1 Babylonia areolata
TGAGAGCCACAGCGATGGTAGGGGGGGCAGCAAGGTCGTACGCTCTCGGGGTCACACAGCTGCATGTGGTGCGCGCACTGGTGGCAAAGAAGACACGATTGCATGTAGGGTGATGCGATAGTTAGCCTACCCCTTTTGTGTGTGTGTGTGTGTGTGTGTGTGTGTGTGTGTGTGTGTGGACATAGTAGTAGGTTGTATTATTATTATTATAGTTACGTTTTTGAAACAAGGGGATTGGGGGTTTGGGGGTGGGGATGGGTGGGGGCGGAGTGGGGTGGGGAGAGTGTCAGCGCTGTATAAGTTCACGTTTTTGTAACGGAAGGGGGGGGCGGGGGGGGGGGGGGGGAGGAGTATGAGTGCTGTATAAGTTCACATTTTTGTAACGGAATAGGAAGGGGGGGAGGGGGGGGGGGGAGTGTGAGTGCTGGATAAGTTCACGTTTTTGCAACGGAAGAGGAAGGGGGGGGGGAGTGTGAGTGCTGTATAAGTTCACGTTTTTGTAACGGAAGAGGAAGGGGGGGGGGTGGAGTGTGAGTGCTGTATAAGTTCACGTTTTTGTAACGGAAGAGGAAGGGGGAGGGGGGGGGGGGGGAGTGTGAGTGCTGTATAAGTTCACGTTTTTGTAACGGAAGAGGAAGGGGGTGAGTGCTGGATAAGTTCACGTTTTTTGTAACGGAAGAGGAGGGGGGGGGGAGTGCTGGATAAGTTCACGTTTTTGTAACGGAAGAGGAAGGGGGGTGGGGGGGAGTGTGAGTGCTGGATAAGTTCACGTTTTTGTAACGGAAGAGGAAGGGGGGGGGGGGGGGAGTGTGAGTGCTGGATAAGTTCAAGTTTTTGTAACGGAAGAGGAAGGTGTGGGGGGGGGGGGAGTGTGAGTGCTGTATAAGTTCACGTTTTTGTAACGGAAGAGGAAGGGGGGTGGGGGGGGGGGGAGTGTGAGTGCTGTATAAGTTCACGTTTTTGTAACGGAAGAGGAAGGGGGGTGGGGGGGAGTGTGAGTGCTGTATAAGTTCACGTTTTTGTAACGGAAGAGGAAGGGGGGTGGGGGGGGGGGAGTGTGAGTGCTGTATAAGTTCACGTTTTTGTAACGGAAGAGGAAGGGGGGTGGGGGGGAGTGTGAGTGCTGGATAAGTTCACGTTTTTGTAACGAAAGGGGGGGGGGCGGGAAGGAGGTGGGGGGTCGAAGTATGAGTGCTGTATAAGTTCACGTTTTTGTAACATTTACATTTCATAGAAAAAACAACATTACAACGTACAATTTACACGTCAAGCACGATACATCACGACGTCCTGTTTAAAACTCTCAGCTGTGTTCACCGCGCAAGTACCCCAGCTTGCAGATGAGAGTGATCATGCTGATTTAAAACCAAAAAAAAAAAAAAAAAGAAAGAAAAAAAAAGGGTTTTCTTCAATACTAAGGTTCTTAGTAAAGCTACGCCCTACACTGAAAACCAAACTCTTCTATTACTCTTGATACCAATGATTTATGATCTTGTCTCTATTACATGTGGTTTATATATATATATATGAAAACCATATGTAACAGAGACCAAATCATAAATCATTGATATCAAGAGTGATAGAATAAATAATATATATATATATATATATATATATATATATATATATATATATATATATATATATATATATATATATATATAAGACACAATCGACAATTACAATTCGAACGGTGCACTTGTGCTTATTA
Organism: Babylonia areolata; assembly: GCF_041734735.1. Taxonomy (NCBI): domain Eukaryota; kingdom Metazoa; phylum Mollusca; class Gastropoda; order Neogastropoda; family Buccinidae; genus Babylonia; species Babylonia areolata. The sequence continues at coordinate 5,964,292 of NC_134881.1, forward strand.
TCTGAACCAAACATTGCCAGCTTACTTTTTTAACATTGCAATTCCTGAAAAAAACCACATGAAAGATCTTGAACACATTTTATGCTCTTTTGGTATCCCTGATTCAGGGACATAATTTAACGGCAATTTTCGCGCACAGTTGAAGGGATATCACCATCAGTAGACGTTGTGACCTATTTCCCCGTGTATTTGAGGATTGTTGTACTTGATTCTGATACACATTCAGTCGCTTACACTGATGTGCAGCCAACTTCCCAGGTCCGCATAATCCTCTGCAATGACCCGCTCATTCAGTCTGTGTCAAACAGAAAACCGCTCTTTCCGTCTAAAGGTCATCAGCCGTGCAAAACAAACTTTTGCAGCTTGAGTGTTTGTTCGTGTTTTTAGTGTGTGTGGCCTTTCGCGTTGTTTAAAGTATAGGGTAGGTGGCCAAATTGCGAACAGCGTGTAACTGCGAACGGTTCGTGTACCGCCCCGCTCCGAAGCGTTGTCACCGAATACAAACAACCAGTCAAATTTCCGTCTTCTTCTCTTCTTCTGCGTTCACTCGTATGTACACGAGTGGGCTTTTACGTGTATGACCGTTTTTACCCCGCCATGTAGGCAGCCATACTTCGTTTTCGGGGGTATGCATGCTGGGTATGTTCTTGTTTCCATAACCCACCGAACGCTGACATGCACATATGTTGACCTGGGAGATCGTAAAAATCTCCACCCTTTACCCACCAGGCGCCGTCACCGTGATTCGAACCCGGGACCCTCAGATTGACAGTCCAACGCTTTAACCACTCGGCTATTGCGCCCGTCAAATTTCCGTCTATTTCCGGTTATTTCCACGCTTTTTCTTCTCTTCGCCAGTCACTGCCGACCAGGTTCCCAAACATGCCATCAAAATCCAAGGGAAGCAAGTATCAGGACTTGAACTTTGACACAGTTTGAAATAGCTGATTTAATTGGGTACGTTAAATGAATTGTACATTACCAGTGCTGGGAGAATTTTAACTCACTCAGTACGGTCAGTCCTCTCTTCTCCTCTACACAGACCCCTCGGATGTCCAGTGGGTGTCTCAATGATCCATCCTTTAGCTTCCGTCGTCAGAATTGTGGTATTCTTTGTCAACATTCACCCCTTCAGTATAAGAGCCTTCCGCTTGCAATATTTTGATGGTGGTAACTGGGGTGAAACGCTGTTAACGTCGTCTCTTTCGCCGTTCGTATGGAGAGAGTTAGAAAAGCATGTTGATGACAGATCAGAACGTCAGTTTTGACAAGCATCTCAGTTTCAGTTTCAGTTTCAGTAGCTCAAGGAGGCGTCACTGCGTTCGGACAAATCCATATACGCTACACCACATCTGCCAAGCAGATGTCTGACCAGCAGCGTAACCCAACGCGCTTAGTCCGGCCTTGAGACCACCGGATATTTTAACGTGACTATTTGCGAACGATGCTGCACAGTCACTGAACGCACTCAATAGGATGTGTTTGTGTATGGTGTGGGGTGTGATTATTTAAATGTGTGCGTGCGTGCGTGCGTGTGTGTGTGTGTGTGTGTGTGTGTGTGTGTGTGTGTGTGTGTGTACATCACTACATGAGTGATTGTGTGTACATGGTGTGTACTGTGATAATTTTGCATACTGTACCCATTCATTTATTGCAAAAGATGAAAAAAACACATACTGGCGCTGAATCAAGAAAAAGGTTTAATCAGCCAGAGTTCAGACTTGCGTCAGCTGAGGTAAAACTTGCAAGTGAGACAAACTTTTGAGGGTGAAGTGTCGGGATGAGGTCTTTTGTCTACACTTCTTAACACGAGGCGGGGTTGACATTGTCTCTTTATGCGGAGAGAGATACATTTCTTTGAGAATGTTGCTCAAGAAACTTGGACTTAAGGTTTTGTAGTCTTTGTTATGAAGCTGACTGGCACTTTAAGTTTTTCAGCATCCTGTTTATACTTCAGGCCCCACACTGGAACATCATTTTCTTGAGCTTCCATCTATCCAGAATTAAATACCGGAGTCCGCGTGCCAGTTGCAGTGCTTGGTTCAAACTTGTTCACAGTTACACGTGACTAAATGCCTACGTTGACCGAACTACGCCATTGGTCAGTTGCTTAGTAGCGGGTTACGACTATACTAGGCTCTTCCGTCCGAGCAATGCAACTGGCTCCCCAGGCTTCTACCTCTGGGGGAAATAGACCGCTGGAGAGTTCCGCGGCCATCTTGGATCTTGCGTTATATGCATCTAACATTTTACTCAAAATGGTAAGCAATGTCAAAGGCAACTGACTAAGGAAAAAGCAGCAAACATGTGCTGTGCCCCATTTCTTTAGTTGACAGTCGTCATTGTTACAACCAGACTCTACAATACATGCATAATAAAAAAAAGAATAAAAGAAAAAAAAAGAAAAAAATATAAAGCATAAAGTTGAAAAAAGAAGCCTTCTATTTCGCACGTTCTGCCTCTCTTGATCGCCTCTGTTGCTCGAAATTTTGGGAGCCAATCAACTTCAAGAGCAGAGATCATGTGACGCGCCTCTGTGAGTCAGGTAAACACGAAACTCTCAAGCGGTCTATTCCTGAGGTTCCTAGCTAACAACCCCAGTGAAGATAGATCTGACCAGCTGTGCAGCATATACTGGCTAAGTCCGATCAATTTCGGGTCTGCCACAATTTGCAGATTTCCAGCACCTATTTGAGTTAGCGATTTTGAGGAAGACTCCAGCATTTGCAGAAGTGGAATAATGTGCTTCTGAATCAAATGGAGAAGATGCAACAGTTTCGCACACCGAAACACACACACACGTGTGTGTGTGTGTGTGTGTGTGTGTGTGAGATCAAAACAAACACTGCAACAGTCCGGTACGATGTTTCATTAAAATTCTATGAGTTCCAGATCCGCTTCTGTTTGATTTTGTCCACATGTTCCCAAATCCATCGTTCGCAATTAGACTTGCCCGTCCGCCCCTACTATTTCAATCGTTGAGAAAAATGGTTAAAAAGAAGGAGTAAACGAACTTTTCCTGGTGCAACCAGTCCGAGAAAGCCTTCAAAAAACATACACGTTGAACTGGCTGCTTCTGCTGGATCGTTCGCAAATTAGGTCCACCGATCCTTATTTTTAATGGTCTGCAATGGCGCGTTCACATAGTCTGTGCCAATCAGAAAGCCGCTCATCTCGTTTACAGGACCCCTCAGTCATGCAAAGGTAAGCAAACTTTGTGGCTAAAGTCGACATGCGTCTGTTCGTGTTTTTGGAATCAGTCGTTTCACGTTGTTTTGAAGTCTAACTCTCTGACGTGGATTGCACCCCACAGATAGTTTTCACGCACCTGTACTGTAAAGCGCTTGAACATTTCATTTTCATTGCTTGCCTGCTTCCGCCCCCCCCACCCTCCCCCGCGGGACGGCTGGCCTCCGCCACTCTGTTTGTCGGTCAAGTTAAGTCTTGCTGTGCTTGTGCCCCAGCGTTGATACTTCTCGTTCTCTCTCTAATGACTTCTTCCTCCACCACACGTTTATTATTCATTTTCTTCACTTTATTTAGCCTATATCTCAGCTCAGTTTTGTTCAAAACTCATGTATGTTCACGTTTTAACTTCCAGTTATGATGACATCCGTCACATATTCAGTACGTACATGTATCAGGACAGGACTTTATATAAGATTTTCTTGTTGTCCTTTTCATCGATATCTGTGTTGTATTGTGACATGTTCCAAATAAAATACTGTTTAAACCAACCTTTTCATTTAAACAGGTCCCAGAATACAGGATGCTAAAACAGGAAGTTACCACAATGTAAGACGTAAGTTGAAATTTGAATGCTATTTGAGTGTTCGAGTCAATCCTTTAATTCTGAGGCCTGTCTAAGCGAGCCTTTTGTGTGTTTTGCAATGCAGGCATATGAGAAATAACATGTTGCGTGTGACTGACAGGTTTTAATCGAGGATTAGGCATAACACGACGAGAAACGATCCGTATGGTGAACATGAACCGATACTTGTCGTTTCAAGCCCCTATGTTTATTTTCTGTTTTTTTTATTTGTGTGCATGGTTCGCAGGGGCCGAAAGAAAGAGCCCCTCTCCAAATGGGCACAAACTGAATGAACTCATCTCTACAGTCCATTTTTAGGATTTGGTGAGATAGCTGCATATTAGTTCAGCGACTGAATCTGTATTAACATTTAGTATAATAACCCCCTCCCCCACCCCTCACCCCCACCCCTTTCCCCCCGTCCCCCTTCCCAACCAAACCACTGAAAATGGGTTGTAACATCTACCAATGGCAATATCGTTTCAGCCATGATCAAACATTGCCTTTAAAAATAGTCCCCTGAATTTCAGGCTGCTATCAGTATCAGTATCAGTATCAGTAGCTCAAGGAGGCGTCACTGCGTTCGGGCAAATCCATATACGCTACACCACATCTGCCAAGCAAATGCCTGACCAGCAGCGTAACTCAACGCGCTTAGTCAGGCCTTGAGAAAAAAAAAAGTTAAAATAAGATAAAATAAAATAAAATAAAATAACCAAACCAAACCAACAAACAAAAAAGAATAAATAAATAAATAAAATGAAAATAAATAAGTAAGTAAATAAATAAATAATAGATAAATACATTAAAAAAACGAAAAAAAAAACCCAAAAAAAAACCCCCAAACAACAACTACTAATAATAACAATATTTACAAGGCGCAAAAACCTGATGAAGTCAACTGTAAGCGTAAAAAAAACCAAAAAACAAACAAACAACCCCCCCCAAAAAAAAAACACAACATATATATATATTAAAAAGGCTGCCAGAATAGGACTTCACTGACGATAACCACACATACCGGTTTCTCTGCTCCGAACACAGTGACTGTGAGGAGACAGAGCCCAACAGCTGTCAGCAGCAGAGATTTCATGGTGACGGGTGATTACGAACCGAAATGTCGTCTCTTCTCGAACAACGGGGCACCAGGTGTGTGTTGGACCGGAGATTAGAAAAGAGAGATAAACCACTCGCGGCAGGCCCCTTCTTACTGTCTATAACAGTGCTGAAGCCGTTTTGGGGCACACACGCAGTGCGGAAGGGTGGGGGTAAATCACCCTCTCCTTCCCCACCTGAAGGAAACTGGTCGGTTCTGACGGTTCAGCTGCAGTAAAGCGAAAGTTAAGTTATGCCTGGAATTTCCCACGTGTAGTAAGATTCGCTGTATACAATGAAAACCGATTCATTTTTGCTTGGTTTTTAGCACGTTTGCATCTGCTTGAATGTAGATAATATAAAAAAGAAAATAAAGCAGCTCCCCCCACCACCAACTCCACCCCCCCCCCACCCCCCCGCCCCCCCAGCGCAATGTTGCACATGAGAGAGACAGTTGTAAATTATTGAACTGCTTTTTCGTAAGGTTACTTTTTCTTCACACTTTCTGGTTTACATCACCATTTCTTCAACAACAAATATATATATATATATCAAAACATAAAACACATATTCAGCTCTGTCTCTCTTCTAACATCTGTCTATACATACATACATACATACATACATACATGAATACATACATACATAATTTCATATAGATCTATCAGTATGTAAATCTAAATCTATCTATATGTACATAATCATATGGTGTGTGTCCATCAAGATCGATGATGACCATCGTTGTCATCCAGCTGGGGGATGGGGGGAGGGTGGTGGTGGGGTGGGGGGGAGGATGCTCATGAATCTATCTGTGCACATAATCATATATATAATTCATATATATACGAACGCTTCATGTTGCCCGAGCAGACCGTTGTATTGTGCTCTTTCTCTCTCTCTAAGTCTCTGTCTCTGTCTCTCTCTCTCGGGAGTTTTACATGGCTGTTAAAAGCATCTACGATTCTGTACTTGTATGTGTTCGTGACAAAGGTATTTATTCAGACTTTTTTCAGTGTCCAAGAGGGGTTAAACAAGGTTGTATGCTAAGCTCACAGCTGTTTTCCTTTTTCATCGGTGAATTGGCAGTGGAGTTATCAAAGAAGGGGAGACATGGAATACAAATGATACCTGGCGCAACAGATTTGCTCTTAATGCTATTTGCTGATGATGTTGTTCTCTTGTCTGACACACCCATAGGGTTACAAAATCAATTAAATGCCCTTAAGCAAGAAACAGACAGACTACAACAAACAGTGAATCTCGATAAGACCAATATTATAGTTTTCCGCAATGGAGGTCATCTTTCGACTCGTGAAAAATGGTGCTGTGGTGATAGGGAAATAAAAGTAACCAATACATATAAATATTTAGGAATGTTATTCACAACAAAATTGAGTTTGACATCTGCGTGGGATGAAGCAAACAGAAAAGGGAAAAAAGGTGTAATCCAAATTATAAAATCACTCAGGAGACTGCGTTCGACTGACGCTTTCCCTTAGTTTGGGCGGGGCAAAGGCAGCTTATGAATAATGAATGCGTCTCGCGGCGCAGGCTGCCTGGCTTCAGCAATTTCTGCAAGTGCTCTCTTTTCTAATCTCCGGTTGGACACAGCGGCACTACTGCACGCGTCGCAACGAAATAGAGACAGTTAACTCCCTTGTTTTGTACGTGCCGTGGGACTTGTCACGTGCACGTTTGTTGGCGTCTTTCCATTTCTTCCTCTTTTTTTTTTCTTCCATTTTTTGAAAGTACAGTACCTCATTTTTTTTCTGCAAGGGAAGATACAGAGTTCATAAAAAGTTAAGAACCATTTCATAAAAGCAAGTGTGTTTTCATAAAGTAGTGAAAATAATCGAATGATTTTGCAGGCTGCATTTTGGTCTGTTTCAGTTTCAGTTTCAGTTTCAAGGAGGTGTCAAAGTGTGCGGGCTACACGACATAATGCTGTTTTTGTTGTTGTTTTTTTAAAGTTTTTTTTTTTAATAATGTGTAGATGCCTGATCGACCTTTCCATAGATCCAACACGCTGATGCGGCATTGAGAACCTACCCTCTGAAGTGTATCTAGGCTAATGTCGCAGGAAGCTTACTATGACGTGTAAGACAAATGACGTACAAGATGAATGACGGATAATATTAATGACGTGAAATTTTGGAGCTTGGTTACGGCAGGATCGCTTCAATGCATGGTGTCAGAAGTGGGATCCGAACCAACTTGCATTGAAGCCATTCTGTCGGTTTCCCAGTGTCGTAATCCAGCTCCAAATTTTACGTCATTTATCTTATACGTCATAGCTCCTCCATACCATCCCCCTTTCCGTCCCTTATCCCTTTGGGTCACAGTTATGCATGAACGTGAAAGTTCTGAGTGAAAGCACACGGAGTTGTCTTCGCACAAGTTTCAGCGATATAAATAAACTATTTCTTGTTAATTATTCTTAGAGATTCTTTGGGGGCACTTTCCCAAGGCCTGACTAAGCGCGTTGGGTTACGCTGCTGGTCAGGCATCTGCTTGGCAGATGTGGTGTAGCGTATATGGATTTGTCCGAACGCAGTGACGCCTCCTTGAGCTACTGAAACTGAAACTGCACTTTCTGTTCCTGTGAAAAAAAGACACCAGGCCCATGTCCATGTGTACACTAACACCGTCAACAACATAATCACATGCTCAGGACCTACTCAGTACATATAAAGCGAATATGCATTATGATTAACTAGGAAAATCAAATATCAATACAAGATGGGCATATGGATTGGGTGTCTTTAATGAGAAAGGCAAGTGTTGATTGGTCCTTCAGTCTGCACTGTTTAGAGTAGGAGATTGAGACCACGTCTGATCTGCCAATCATGATATTGCCGAGAGAGCTGGACATGTCCTAAGTGATTGTCGAGTATATATCACACCCGAAAAGTAGTGACAAAGACAGGGAAAGTTTGATTGATCGATATTATGCTCGTAAAACAAATGAAATTCCGATCGATGTGGCGTGCTTTGGATAGAGTAGCTCCATTTCCAGCACACGCTCGACAAACACGGGTTTCTGATGGTGAGAAAAAAAAAAAGTGATTTGGATCGTTTTGTAGTGGTAGCCTCCCATCTCCACTGCCCCCCCCCCCCCACCCCCCTCCGCACGCACCCTTCCCCCTCCCTCGCGCCCCGCCTCCATTCAACCCCGGCGTTTTCAGTTTTGTGAGGAGGAGGAGGAATTTTGTTTAATGTCCCGTCACACATATCGGTGATTGAAGACATTTTGTTAAAGTATTTATGAATACATTTGAGTATTATCGGTTAGAAGGAGTGGGAGATGTGAATGAATGGAGGGTTGGGGGAAACTGGGCAAATGAGGGTGAAATTTGAAAAAAAACAACAACCTTAAATACAATTTCAGGAAATTACTTTAAGTTGTTAAACTGACAAGCGAAACAACTGATAATGAATGCAAAAAGTCAAAAACATCAACGTTCTCAGTCACTTGTGAAGACACACTTTCGTGTACATAAGGCTTCATCAAGCTACAGTAAAAAATTATATGCTTAATTGTCAGGTTACTAAAGCATATGCACTTGACATTAGAACAATACTTGGTCCGTGATGAATTTGATAATAGTCTGAGCGCTAAACTCAGAATTGGTCTGCGAATCGGACCAAAGTCTGAGAGAGTCAACTGACGAGGTTTTAGACTTGAATTCAAGCACCGATAAAAGTCTCTTTCTAGTATATTGCTTATTTTCGTGTATGACAACGGGCAATATACTTTTATACTATCTATATGATTCTTTGCCCCCCTTTTTGCTGCCCTGTCTGCTTGGTCGTTATAAAGGAATCTAGTTTTGTGAGCCATGAAGACTTTGCTTGTTGTTGAATTTTGCATTTGTAAACAAAGGAAGTCCTTATTGATTTAGCAGAAAATTCTTCTTCTTCTTCTTCTTACAGTTACGTTTCACCGTGGCAGATTCGCTTTTGCGTTGGACTTCTGGGGCCTGACTTGCGTAATAACCAGGTTACCTGGGTTTGTGTCATATATCAGTTGTTTTTTTTATGGTTTTTAAATTTCTTTTATTGTTCTTGATTTTGCATGATTTGGAGGTGCTGAATCCAAATCCGTTGAAGACCAAGCCGTATATGTTGAGCATTTTGAGTTATGGCTTAGAACCCAACATTGCCGCCACCAGATTCGTTAATGACACGTATATAGGACGTATGACGCATAATTGTAATTGTTTCGTGCCTGATAGTTTTTCTCAGTCACGATAATGATTCAGATATTCAAAATAATTCATACCATCTGAAATTTATCATATTTTAGCACGCTTTAAAAGATTTTTGCTTTTCGAAGATGGCCGCCATTGGAAGAAAGCAGCACTTTTCTTGCTCATGACTGGCATGCAATATGAAGTAAGTGACTTTGGCAAAGTGAACAGAACTGTTGAAGAGACATCGCAAGTTTTCTTTTCTTCGGGGACTGTAGCATAAAATAATCAATGGTTGCATGTTCACAAAGTAATCAAATATAAGAATGAACAATTCTTCGGGGACTGTAGCATAAAATAATCAATGGTTGCATGTTCACAAAGTAATCAAATATAAGAATGAACAATCGATCGTGTGGAAAGCCATTTACTGTGTCCACTTTTGCTCAATATATTTGTTGTTGTTGTTGTTGTTGTTGACAATTTTTTTTTTTTATCTATTTCGATGGGGTTGATGTTTTGCTGCTGCATGATCCCATTTCCATTTGAGAACACATCACAAGGCTGTACTTTCATCCCAGCGTCGACCCAGCTGAGAGATACAGATGCTTTAATTAACTGTGGAGTTGATCAGGATGATCCTCGATTGGGTCTTCCAGTTTGAGCACGTTCAGCTGTGGTTTGGAGCTGGCCATGGGCCGAAAAAATAATCCACCTGGTTCTTTCCCGCGTTTGAGAATTATTGGTTTGTAGTGTGTGTGTGTGTGTGTGTGTGTGTGTGTGTGTGTGTGTGTGTGTGTGTGTGTGTGTGTGTGTGTGTGTGTGTGTGTGTGTGTGTGTGTGTGTGTGTGTGTGTGTTTGTGTGTGTGTGTGTGTGTGTGTGTGTGTGTGTGTGTGTGTGTGTGTGTGTGTGTGTGTTTGTGTGTGTGTGTGTGTGTGTGTGTGTGTGTGTGTGTGTGTGTGTGTGTGTGTGTGTGTGTGTGTGTGTGTGTGTGTGTGTGTGTGTGTGTGTGTGTGTGTTCCCTCGGGTTTCACTTCCCCTACGACATAGGAAGCAGTCTGCCGTATGTATACAACAACAACAACAACAACAGAAGAACTGACCAGTATCAATCCTTGGATCTAACTGCCTTAGTAATTAACCATCACCGTGTTTAAGATTGTTTATGTAACATACTTTCTACCGTGTAAGAATTTATATTATTGCTGAGGGAAAATGGAGTTTTTAGACATGATTTGAGAGATGCAAGAGAGTCAGAATGACAAAGGTTATCAGGAAGCCTGTTCCACGTCTTTGGCGATTGAAAAGAAAACGATCTGTGTCCATAGGTCTTACTTCTGACGTGAGGTATCCTGAGAAGTGAGTATCAGAGGAAGAACGGAGCTGGCGAGACGGAGTATACATATGGAGGAGTTCAGAAACTTTGGGGCAGATCCGTTGACTGCAGAAAAAGTCAGAGTGGATAGCTTATAGTCTATTTGATCAGAAACGGGCAACCAGTGGAGAGACTAAAGGAGGGAAGAAACACGGTCAAATTCAGAAGCTCTGCTAATGAGTCTGGCAGCTTCATTCTGAATTCGTTGAAGTATAACAGATATTTGGGATGTCCGGCCAAAAGAGAATTGCAGTAATCCAGTCTTGAGAGAACCAAAGCGCATTCCTTCCCTCACCCAATATCAAAATTTCAGTTAAAACAGCATTGAATAATGCCAGTTAAGTTTGTCAAAAAACAGTCAAACAATACTTGTCATGTACAGCTGCATTTCAAATTTTACATCAGTATGCTGATGCCTCCATTGCAAAACTGGCTTAGGAAATCGTGTGGGCAACTACAATGACGGATTCCGCTCTTCTCTCTTTCTGTCCTTTTTGTTCAAAGCAACAGCTGTCCAGTACATGATTCATGAATATTATGGTCGGATTATGTGGATTTGGGCAGAAAGCTTAGCCAGAAGACGCTTAACAATTCATTTGGAGATATGGCTGCACCCACCGGTTTTGTCTGGAACGGATAAAGGATTAATTCAGAGGATAAACACCCTCTCTTTCCACAGCCCTGTTGCTTTTGATGGCAGAGTTAAAACCATCTTCGACTGAATAGCTGAAAAATCACCATCAAGGGCGGAATACAAAACTTGGTAATGAGTAGAGTTCACTGACACTGCATAAAGAACAGATGTTAGTGTTCAAAAACGTCTGGACTTGCCGTTTCAAAGGAAAAGAAATTACCAGCTGCTGTGAAGAAGTGGTTGGTGTCGCAGACTGACGGTTGGGAAGGACAACTGCTTGATTCCAAGTGGATCAAGGTATATATATATATATATATATATATGTGTGTGTGTGTGTGTGTGTGTGTGTGTGTGTGCTTTTTGACTCACTTGTGTAAACAAAGTGAGTCCATGTTTTAACCCGGTGTTCGGTTGTGTGTGTGTGTGTGTGTGTGTGTGTGTGTGTGTGTGTGTGTGTGTCTGTGTGTGGTAAACTTTAACATTGAAATTTTCTCTGCAACTACTTTGTCAGTTGACACCAAATTAGGCATAAAAATAGGAAAAATTCAGTTCTTTCCAGTCATCTTGTTTAAAACAATATTGCACCTCTGGGATGGGCACAAAAAAAAAGAGAAAAAAAAAGAAGCCTAATTATATGCAAACTGCATTTACTGTTATATTTATATTTTTTGTATTCTCTAAACTTGGCACTTTGATCTGATATTCTGACCCAACAACAAGAGCAGTCATTATTATCATTTTTTGTTCAAACAGGAACTTCTTTTGCTAAGCATGGAAGTTTTATTTATTTTGCAAACGTTTTGGTGCAGATAGTAAAAAAAGGGAAATTACTCTGTAATTAATGCAAGGGGACTTAATTTGCTTTAAACTGATCTTTCTCATCTCAAACATTACATTTTGAAATTATACTCAATACATAAAAAGCTTGGATTTTTTTTTTAAAGTGTATCACAAGTGAGTCTTGAAGGCCTTGCCTCTCTTGTTTTTCTTCTTTTTTGCTCACTGCCGGCTCCTTTCCAGGGTTGAATGTGATGTGGGCGTAACTGGGCAGACTGGGACCACACAGTCGAATATCATCCACTTCACAGATGCGTCTCAGGATGTGTTGCTCAAATTTCCTGACCTAATTCCTGCTGACAAACCTTTGTCTTGAAAGTATCGTTAATTTTGCTTGGGGCGAGTGCTGGCGAAGTCTTCGGTGTCAGCAGATTCATGGTGAACTATCGCTGGAGGGATGTGGTGGCGGTCTCCACTCAGAAGGGGACTGGAGCTCAGTCTGGGTCCGCGACAAAGCTATTATTGTCGTCAGTAGGGGGGCTTGCCTGTGTGTGCTACTAACCAGAACAGGCATTACTGAACACAACCGAAGTGACTTATGAGCAGTGCTGGGTCTCCTCTGGTGTGCGGCCTGCTGGCGACCTAAGATTGATGGTTCCCTGTGAAATGCCGATGCTGGGACTGGGATGGACGAACCCAGCTGGGTCTGAGTATGGAGGAATCTGAATGCTACAGATGATGGGGCCGCACAACAAACAAACAACAACAAAAGACAATAACCGTTGTGTTAGTGCAGAGAAAAGCCATTCCACCCGTTAGTTTCCTGTTATCTGTATTCAAAAAGAGTTGAAATTGGCTTCTGTAGAACATTGGTAAGAGAAATAGATGTGAGGGATCGGAGTGGGTGGGGTGTAGACATATCACTTACCGTACTGAGTAGATCCAATTTGTGTGTGTGAGTGTGTGTGTGTGTGTGTGTGTGCGCGCGCATGTGCGTGTATGTGTGTGCGTGCGCGTGCGCGTGTGTGTGTTGAATCGAAGGGGTAAAGACCGGTGTTCAAGTGGTACAAATGAAATTAGGACTCTTCTCTCATATCTCCCCCAACCAACCCCCCCGCCCCCACCCATATCCCCCATCCTCACTCCCCACCCCCGCCAACCATTCTCTACCCCCCCCCCCCAGGCCCCCACCCCGCCCCCGCCAACCATTCTCTACCCCCCCCCCAGCCCCCCACCCCGCCCCTTTCACTGGATTTAGATCCGAAATTGACCTAGCCCTATATCTCAAAACTGATACAAAAGAAAAAAAAATCACTACGATCATTTAAACTGATACTTTAAAAAAAAAATAAAATGGGGATAAAAAAAAGCGAACAAATAAGAAGAAGAAAGAAGAAGAAAGAAAGCCTTATCGATCGCGCACGTGACTGCTCCCAGGTAGGAAAACATGCCTTTTTTTTTTTTTTTTTTTTTTGCTGCAGTGTGTTTTCTGTGGTGGTGTATAAAATCCCGGCGGCGTCTTTCTCCCCTCCCAGAACAGAAGAAAAGATTTGTCGCCCCTCAACCACTGCTGACCAGTCACCATGAAATCGCTGCTGCTGTTGGTGTTTGTTGCTTTGGGGCTCTGTCTTATTTCCGTCACGTGTGTCTTTGGGGCGCCCACAACTGAAAGACAGGTTCGTGAAGTTTCAGTTTCAGTTTCAGTTTCGTTGAGGTGTGCGGATTGATCTGTATACACTAGTATGACACCACATCGTCTGTATGTTTGATTACAGAACACACACAAAAAAGGGGGAAAGGGGGAAGCTTCTTCTTCTTCTTTGTTCGTGGGCTGCAACTCCCACGTTCATTCGTATGTACACGAGTGGGCTTTTACGTGTATGACCGTTTTTACCCCACCATGTAGGCAGCCATACTCCGTTTTCGGGGGTGTGCATACTGGGTATGGTTTTGTTTCCATAACCCACCGAACGCTGAAATGGATTACAGGATCTTTAACATGCGTATTTGATCCTCTGCTTTCGTATACACGCGAAGGGGGTTCAGGCACAAGCAGGTCTGCACATTATGTTGATCTGGGAGATCGGAAAAATCTCCACCCTTTACCCACCAGGCGCTGGTACCGAGATTCGAACCCGGGACCCTCAGATTGAAAGTCCAACGCTTTAACCGCTCGGCTATTGCGCCCGTCAAAAGGTTGGAATAAAATGCCTTACCTTCGGATAAACCCAGCGCTTGACACGTCAGGTCTATGAGGAGACCCAACCATAGGTTTGTGTAAGGGAAAGATGGAGAGAGTTAGAGTTAGTCAATGATAAGTCTCTTTGAACTATGATTATTATGTTTGCATTGAACTAATTCAATCGTTTCTCTCTCTCTCTCTCTCTCTCTCTCTCTCTCTCTCGTTTATTTATTTATCTATCACACACACACACACACACACACACACACACACACACACACACACACATATGTATGTATATATATATATATATATATATATATATATATATATATATATAGAGAGAGAGAGAGAGAGAGAGAGAGAGAGAGAGAGAGAGAGAGGTCACTTCATTCGAACATCCGAAAATGATCCCGATGTTCATGTAGATGTCCAGCTGTTATGCAATGGTGATAATTATGCTTTGATGTATTTACTGTTATACGGTGATGTGTTTGATATGAGAATACATATTCTATAAAATAAAATAAAAAAATGAGAGAGAGAGAGGTTTGTGGCCTTCCTAAGTTTCATTTTACTAAAACACATTGTGGAAACATTCTTTACAATAAGAGCACTTGGAATTATGCTTTTAATGAGATCTTTCATCGGAGCCCATCAGAGACAATATCTACCCATCTAGACAGATATTGTATGTCTATACACACACACACACACACACACACACACACACACACACACACACACACATATGTATATATATGCTGAAGGATTCTGTTTAGTCATTCGGATGAGGCGATAAACCGAGGTCCCGTGTGCAGCATGCACTTAGCGCACGTAAAAGAACCCACGGCAACAAAAGGGTTGCTGCTGGCAAAATTCTGTAGAAAAATCCACTTCTATAGGGAAAACAAATAAAACTGCACGCAGGAAAAAAAAAGGGTTGCGCTGTAGTGTAGCGACGCGCTCTCCTTGGGGAGAGCAGCCCGAATTTCACACAGAGAAATCTGTTGTGATAAAAAGAATTACAAATACAAAAATATATGCACACATCTGGATAGGAAGCCCTTCGCCATTGCATCCACGGCGCCTGATGGAAGTAACGTAGACTTAACCCATTCAACACTGGGGGGGTTTACAGCCTTGACAGGCTTCCATGCCATATTGATGCGAAAAAACAAAAACCGCAGTAAAAGACACTGCTATTCCTCCAAATCACGTGTGGACACTTCTGGAAATACTGTACAAGTTGGTTCCCTTTCCTTTCGGTGTATGCATGATATGTAGAAACGTGTAAACCGTTTCAATAAGACGGATTTTATGCGTCGTGACAGTGTTCAGGTGCAGGGGATCATTGAGCTGACAGGCAAACATGAACGCAAAGCAAAGTCGCCGTTTCTGAGATACGCTTATGCAACACAGCCCAGGACAAGAAGACACTAAAACGGACCCCCCCTCCCCCTTGTTGCTATAGAAACGCGAGTAGCTAATGTACCCACCAGCAGAAAACGTCATGACCATGGCGTGTGTCGTTTACAGTGCGCGCGCCACAATGAGGTGTGCGACCCCGAACTGCAGCTCATGGCAAACCAGCATGGGCTTCCCGGACCTTGCTGCTCCCGCTTTGAATGGTGCTCGGGACGTCAGTATGAGAACGGGACAGTTGTGCACCTGTGTTACCTCATCCTGGGCTGAGCGACAACCCGCAGCAACAACAACATAACAACAACAACACCTGGCATTGTTCACGAGTGGCCCCAGGCATCGGATGGGTTAACTTAACACGCGACAAGGACAATGCTTTATTTCGCAATTAAGAGGAGCTGATTTATTTTTTTTTTAAAATCTTTCTTCTTCTTGCTCTTTTTCTTATTATTCTTGTTCTTGTTCTATTTGTTCTTCTTGTTCTTCTTGTTTTTTGTTGTTGTTTTTTTTCTTCTTTCTAATTGTCCTCCTGCTTCTTCTCCTCATCTCCCTCCCTTCCTCCTATATTTCCTCCTCCTCCTCTTCCTTCTTCTTCTTCTTCTCCTCAAAGAATCGCGGTCTTTAACTTCTGAGGAAATAATGTAGGTGTCTGGTCTTGGAAATACAGTGGAAATTCACAGTCAGAGAGTTTGTGTTGTTGTTCATGTGTGTGTGTGTGTGTGTGTGTGTGTGTGTGCGCGCGCGCGCGCGCGCTTGAGTTCCATCTTGTATCTTAAAAAGACTTCATACAAACGAACACGCCATGGTAACCAAACCAACCAACCGTTCTCCCACGTCACTTGACAATCAATGTCTCACCCTCCCATAAAAAGAAAAAAGTGTGAATTTTTTTCCGTCGAAGAACGTATTTCCATCTGTGTTTACAAAACAAAACGAATTTGCTGATGTTCCCTTCCCTTTGTTTAACTGGCTTTAGATGCAACGATGGTGATGATGCTGAAAGATTCTGTTCTACTTTCTTTTTTTTCTCTGCCCGTTTTGTCCAAAGCAACACAATGTTAAAAAAAAAAAAATCATTTGGTGAATATAGTTGTCCATTTGATCATGCGGGGACTGGCTCAAAGCTTAGTCAGATGACGTTTAAGGAAGGTTAAAAAATATTGAAAGGTCAAACTCAAAGGTACTACAGCCTTTTACGGCCATCTTGGCAGTGAATTCATATCCACTATATCAAGGGCTCGACACAGGAAGGCGGGGTCCACTCCTCTTCTTCCGCCATTTTATCCTTCCCCAACCGAAGCTAGGTGCCAGTTGCATTGTTTGGTTCTAACTTTTTGACAGTTACACGTGACGAAATGCCTACGTTGACCGAACTACGCCATTGGTCAGTTCCATATTACACACAGTTAGTAGAGGGTTACGACCATACTATGCTCTTCCGTCTGAGCAATGCAACAGGCTCCCGCAGTGTCCATTCACACCTGGGTGGAGTGAGGAAAATCGGAGTAGAGGTCTTTCCCAAGGACACAACACCATGCCGAAACAAGGCCTCGAACCCCGACCAACGGTGAGTACTGGATCAGAAGTCCAACGCCAAACCGATTCGGCCACAGCCTCTCCCCCTACAAATCTGGTCGCATCAGTCGATTTGGTCTATGACTCTTGAGAACTAGAACGCAAGATTGCTTTGGCTTTTAGTGCTGCAGCCTTGGGGACTAGTTGGCCTTTGGGGACCATCCCAATGCCGACTGTCCTAAAACCCTCTTGGCTGAGAGAGTGGGGATGTAATTTGGACATGACACTCTCCACTTAAACCAAATTCTGGCCCAGATAGTCAGGACAGCAGTTGCTTCCTCTGTTGTTCTGATGGTTGTAGTCGGACACGACTGACTATCATACATCGATTTGGTCTAAAACGGCTAAATGGTTAAGCCAGCTGGTGTACTTCCTCATTCCACAGTCCCACACCTTCTGTTGCCTTGATGACAGAGTTCAGGACACCTCTGGGTGTACACACCGAAACTTTCTATGAGTAGAGGCTGTGGCATTTGAAAACTGATTATGAATAGAGTTCACAGATGCTGGATGAAGAACATTTGTTGGTATTGAAGACCTGACCTCTCAAAGCATTTCAATGCCAAGCCCTAGAAATAGCAGATATGACGGCACTGATCTGATGGTCGTATAAGGGTATGTGACCTTTAAACCTTACAGAAAGTGCTCTTAATCAATTGATGCATTCATTCCTTTCTTCAACCTGATATATCTCCATTTTTCTAAGCATTTTCCTATCACAAGTTCTCATAGGATGTCCAGTGAAGAAGAAGGAGAAGAAGAAAGGACAGATGAATATGTTTGGGATGGTCTCATTTACCAGTGAACTAAGATGGACGTTGAAAAGAGCTCGCCCGTTGTTTTACCCTGTTTTTATGTGATATTTAAACACACACACACACACACACACACACACACACACACACACACACACACCTTCACTTCCATCATGACCTTAGGGCAGGAGTCCACCTTGTAGAACTGTCACCAGTCCTTGTTGGCCACGGCATACACACACACACACACACACACACACACACACCTTCACTTCCATCATGACCTTAGGGCAGGAGGACACCTTGTAGAACTGTTGCCAGTCCTTGTCGGCCACGGCACACACACACACACACACACACACCTTCACTTCCATCATGACCTTAGGGCAGGAGGAGACCTTGTAGAACTGTCACCAGTCCTTGCCAGCCAGAAGACTGGGCCTCACCTTCCCATGTCGAGCCCAATACACAGTGGGTATCAGTTCACTTCCTCGATGACAGCCTTCAAAGGATATAAAAAAAGTTATGACCTTTGACTTTGAACCTCTTAACCATTGCAGACATTTTCTAACAGGCACGCAAGGTATGGAAATTCAAACGTCTTTAACAACAATGTCGTGTACAATCATTGTGATACAGAAAAATGGAAGAAGCAATGTGGGTAAAGGAATTCTATTCTTATGATTAACATAGTCATGCTTTTTTTTCTGTAAATTTGTCTGTGGATGCGAGTACCGTTTTTTCTGTTTTAAAAAAAGTGCGTTATCGATATAATTTTTGTGTTGTTAGGTATACATGTAGGCTATGTGCGCAAGTCTTAATCAATGTTTGTTGTGTGCTTACTGCACCGTGTTAATTACACTGAAATGAACCATGTATCAATATGATTCAAGGAACTGTGTCCTTCCCCTGGTTTTTTGGCTTCCCATCTGAATACAAGTTTTGTTTCTGAAAAAAAACACACACACAAAAAAACCCCAAAAACAACAACAACAACAACAAAACACCCCCCAAAAAAACAACCAACCAACCAACCAAACAAAGAAACAAAACCGCTCTTGTTTGACAGGAGTAGCATTCCTCTAAAACAAATAATGTCATCAAAATGTGTGTCGTTGCAGTGCGCGCGTCACAATGAAGTGTGCGACCCCGAACTGCAGATAATGGCAGGTCAGCACGGGCATCCCGGTCCTTGCTGCTCCCGCTATGAGTGGTGCACAGGACGTCTCTCTGAGAACGGAACCACTGTCCACGTGTGTTTCTTCATCCTGGGCTGAGCCACAATCACATCCGCAACCACAACAGTGCCTTTGACACTTCGACAGGCTCCAAGCGTGAACTGGTTGAAGCGACAAAGAATTATTATTTCTTTAATTTTTAGTTTTCTTTAATTGCTGTCTTGATGAGCTGGTATTCCTCCTCTTCTTCTTCCTTCACCTCCTCCTCCTCCTCCCCTTCTTCTTCTTCTTAAGGAATTGCAGTCTTTGACTTTTGAGGAATAATCAAGTTGTCTGGTTTCATGGCTTGGAAATAAAACGTTTTGAAAAGTTAAAGAAAACTGGTGTTTTTCACGTTAGATGTGTGTGTGTGTGTGTGTGTGTGTGTGTGTGTGTGTGTGTGTGTGTGTGTGCACGTGTGTGTGTGTGTGTGTGTGTGTGTGTGCGGGTTCCATTTCATATACAAACGGGGGCATAAAAGAATAATGAAAAAGGCATCAAGTACCAAGTAACATATGCTCTCTGTGCAACAACCATTACACTCCAGCACACATACACAAAATCCTCTAGAAACAACAAAAATAAGTAAATTCACAGATACAGATAAAAACTATACATGCATGAAAGAAGTAAGATTATAATTTGAACACGTGTTATAGTATAAGTAAGATCTTACTATGAGCATTTTGTAGCCAGACGATAGTCCCTAATGAATGGACCTTTCTGAATTATAATGTAGGAAACCTGCTTAGTAAGTCACATGATGTATCCTTTATTAAATACATTAGTTCGTTTGATTTTATCCGTTTAACGGAAACATTTACTGACTCTAAATCAGATTTTAGCGGCATTTTCACAGAACATGTAAAACGTTGTTGCTCCTGCAACTAAGTTATCCCATCACGGGAGATATTCTGGAGGAGTTTTATTGATGGTTAGGAGTTGTATTGAACATCATATAAAAGAGGTTAATATAGGCTGCAAGAATACAGTAGCTGTTGAAATAGATAAAAGCGTGTTTGGTGTTGATAAAAATATTGTGTTTATTGCTAGTTATATTGCCCCAGAAAGATCAGCACTATATAAGCACACTGAGCTACAAGAAGGCATTCATGTCTTAGAAGAAAGCTTGATACAACAGGCACACACAGATAATGTTTATATTATATTGTGTGGTGACCTAAATGCAAGGACAGGATGTGAACAGCCAAAAGATGATAACTTAGCGAACTTGGTGCCAGGTTTTGATTTTGAAGAGATGGATGAAGAAAGAGCTACACGTAATTCCAAAGATTCGATCATAAACAAGTTTGGTAGATCGCTGCTCGATCTTTAAAAAAAAAAAAAATTATTATTATTATTTTTTTTTTGCTGCCCCATCATCTGCACCGTTTCAGTGGCATTACTCCCACGCCGCTCATTTAGATTCCCCAATACACGGCCACACCCAGGTTCGTCCGTCGCAGTTCCAGCGTCGGCAGTCCACAGGGGACCATCGATGTTAGGTCGCCAGGAGGCCACACACCAGAGGAGACCATGCACTGCAGCTGAGTCACTTCGGTGGTCGCTGTTCGATCTTGCCCTTATGCTTGACTTGTATATTGCGAATGGATCGTGCAGCAGTGCCACAGAAGGTGAATTTACTTTTGTATCACCACACGGCAGCAACGTTATTGATTATTTTCTTATATCTGAAGATTTACGAGCAGGGTGTGATCTACACAGTGATGACTGTTTATATTCATGGCACCTACCAGTAGTACTAAAGTGGAAAACTAGTCAATGCAATGAAAAGAGTCAGGAACCAAAGGGGCATTGCTCTGACGAAATCAGGATTATTTGGAATGATGAGAAGTTGCAAATATATAAAGAGGAGCTAGACAGCAATGATTTCAAAGACAGTCTGAGTGAAGCCCACGGTATGTTAGATTTACATGTTGATAGCAGGGTTGAATTGTTCACAAACGCTCTATATGGAGCAGCTGGTTTATGGTTATAAAGGTAAGAAAAACTAAGAAAGACTTTAATGGCTGGTTAGATATGGAATGCAGGCAGCAGAAGAAACGGGTCAGAAGACTCCTTGAGAGATTCCAAAGATGTAAGACAGAAAGCGTTAAGAATCAGTGGAAAGAAGACTATGTTAAGGAGAGGAAGGACTATGCTGAACTAAAAAGGACAAAGAAACAGTTTACGAAGAAGAAAGATTAGAAAAATTAAGATACTGCGTTCATGACCCTAAGCTGTTCCGGTCAATAATAAGATCAGTTAACCGGAAAGTAGTGGTTTATAATGACATTAGCTTCGAACAGTTGCATAACCACTTTTCTAACGTTTTTAATACAGCTGATAATAGTTTTGACCAGGAAGAAGTAATGGCGGAAGAGGCGGTAGATGTGAAGAAAGAACCTCTATTCAATGACCCAGTTTCAGAACAGGAAATCATAACAAGTATAAAAAACAACAACAAAAAACACCCCTGATATCGGGTAAAAGTGCCGGCCCAGATTATACTGTCGGCGAAATACTAAAAAAAATGCAAACAGTAATGTTATGAAATTCCTAGTCACCCTATTCAACAAATTATTTGAAAGCGGAACATTTCCGTTGGACTGGGTAAAATCCATTATTGTGCCTATATATATATATATATATATATATATATATATATATATATATATATATATATATATATATATATATATATATATATAAAGGGAGACACAAACAACCCGGACAATTACAGAGGAGTAGCTTTGACAAGTACAATTGTACAATTAGTAAAGTGTAAACACACATCTTACATCGAAGATGAAAACGATTGACAGAATTAGGAGAATAAAACATAAAAGAATAGGCGGGCTTTAGAACAGGTCATAGTACTATCGACCATATATTTACGTTATACGCTTTAGTCCAAAACCATCTTTTACGTAAGACTAATCTATACGTAGCATTCGTTGACGTCAAAAAAGCATTTGATTCTCTGAACAGACACATCCTGTCGAGTACTCTAAGAAAAAGCGGGGTACATGGAAAGTTTTATATGGCTGTTAAAAGCATCTACGATTCTGTACATGTATGTGTTCGTGACAAAGGTATTTATTCGGGCTTTTTTCAGTGTCCGCGAGGGGTTAAACAAGGTTGCATGCTAAGCCCACAGCTGTTTTCCTTTTTCATCAATGATTGGAAGTGGAGTTATCAAAGAAGGGTAGACATGGAATACAAATGATACCTGGCGGAACAACGTTTTTCTTAATGCTATTTGCTGATGATGTTGTTCTCTTGTCTGACATACCCATAGGGTTACAAAATCAATTAAATGCCCTTAAGCAAGAAACAGACTACAACTAACAGTAAATCTCGATAAGACCAATATTATAGTTTTTCGCAATGGAGGTGATCTTTCGACTCATGAAAAATGGTGCTATGGTAATAGGGAAATAAAAGTAACCAATACATATAAGAATTTAGGAATGTTATTCACAATAAAATTTGAGTTTGATGTGTGCGTCGGATGAAGCAAATAGAAAAGGGAAAAAACGTATAATCCATATAATAAAATCACTCAGGAGACTGCGTTCGACTGATGCACAGCTTTTCTGGAAACTTTTCGACACACAAATTGAACCAGCCTTGAACTATGGAACGGAAATATGGGGACTCATGTCAAATAGCCAAATAGAAAAGGTACATACATTTGCAATGAATCGCTTTCTTGGTGTCCTATTACACTCATCAAACACTATAATGTATGGCGAAACCGGCAAGTACCCATTGCACATTAGATCAATTGTAAAATGCATAAAATATTGGCTCAAACAACAAGACTGCCAACATCACGATTGTGTAGACAAGCATACGAGATGCTGCCGCTGCAACAGGAGAAGAGCAAACAGAACTGGGTATTCCACATCAAGAAAACACAAACGGAACATGGATTCGGTCTTGTTTGGATGTGCCAAGGAGTAGGGCACGAGAGCAGCTTTGTATCGCAATTTAAAGATAGATTATTGCATGATACAAACAAAACTGGCACGGAGAAATAGAGAGCAATGATAGGTGTAAATGGTTCTATTCATTTAAATCAATATTTCAAACAGAGAAGTATATCAAGATTATAAAAAATAAATGGTATAAAATCTGCTTTGCGAAGCTCAGATTGAGAGCACTTGGACTGAATGCCAACAGAAGATGGTTCGATTTAGACATAGCAACATCTCCTTGCCCAATGTGTGGCAAAAGCCCAGAAGAT
>NC_134881.1:5995080-6000080 GCF_041734735.1 Babylonia areolata
TTATCATCATCATCATCATCATTATCATTATTATTATGATAATCATTATTATTGTCATTGTCAACATATTATTATTATCATCATCATCATCATAATCACCATCATCATCATCATCATTGTTATCATTGTTGTTATCATTATTATATAATCATTATTATTGTCATTATCAACATCATCTTCATCATCATCATTATTATTATCATTATATTATTATTATTGTTATCATTATCATTATCATTATTATTATTATTATTATTATTATTATTATTATTATTATTATTATTATTATTGTTGTTATTATTATTATTGTCATCATCAACATTATCATCATCATCATCATTATTATTATTATGATAATCATTATTATTGCCATCATCAACATTATTATTATTATTATTTATACTACAACTACTACTACAACTACTACTACTATCGTGATGGTGTTTCCAGTGCATCCCTCAGAACGAGGAGTGTGACCCTGAAGTGACGGGGTTCCACTACGGCCCCGTGCAGTGCTGTGCCTGGTTCCAGGCCTGCGTCAAGCAGTCAGAGCCCACCGACACCTCCACCGGCTACCGCTGCACCCCCATCTACATCGGCTAGAGCAACGTCGCTACGCTGCCTGCCTCCTTGCCTTGCCTTGCCTATCTGCCTGCCTGCCTGCCTGTCTACCTGTCTGCCTGCCTGCCTGTCTACCTGCCTGCCTGCCTGCCTGTCTACCTGCCTGCCTGTCTACCTGCCTGCCTGTCTACCTGCCTGCCTATCTACGTGCCTGCCTGCCTGCAAACTCTTCTCCATCCACTCACACCGCTCTTTCATGATAGGGTGATGGAGGTGCTGGTCTTTCTCTCTCTCTCTCTCTCTCTCTCTCTCTCTGATGGCGTTATCTTGGGGACGTGAAGATCTGGGGAAAAAAAAAGGGTGACCCCCCCCCCCCCCAAAAAAAAAACAACAACAACAAAAAACAACAACCCCAAAGCACACACATAATGAGAGGAAGAAGAAGAAAAAAAGAAGTAATTATGAAGCAGGAGGGGTATGAAAGAGAGTTCAGCAGGAATGAGTGTTTAAAAGTGGAAAAAAACAAAACAAAACAAAGCAAACAAACCATAACGACAAACAGAAAGCACACACACACACACACACACACACACACACACACACACACACACAAACGAAGAGGCGGACTGTTCTGGGAGGGGAGGGGGTGGGGCCGGGGACCTTTGAGTGAAGATTTCATTGTCCTTTCAAGGAATGATATTCATGATTAATTTTGTTTTTTTCAAAGCAACCAATCAAGAATCCGAGACAGTTAAAATGAAGAGGGAGGGGTGCAAAAGAGAGTTTTGTGGGAGTAATGGTATAAAAGAGGAGGGAAAAAAATAACTGAAAGAACATTAGCATATACAAATGGAGAGCTTGGCTGTTACAGGGGTGAGGGTGGGGTTCCGTGAAGTATAACTGTCCATGTCGTATTTCTGTTTTACACAACAGATATCTCTGTAAGAAATTCGGGCTGCTCTCCCCAGGGAGAGCACGTCGCCCACAACAGCGCCACCCCCTTTTTTTATAATTTTTTCCTGCATACAGTTTTATTTGTTTTTCATATCGAAGTGGATTTTTCTACAAAATTTTGCCAGGAACAACCCTTTTGTTGCCGTGGGTTCTTTTACGTGCGCTGAGTGTATGCTGTACACGAGACCTTGGATTATCGTCTCATCTGAATGACTAACATCCAGACCACCACTCATGGTCTAGTGGAGGAGTAAGAAAATATCGGCGGCTGAGCCGTGATTCGAACCAGCGCGCGCTCAGATTCTCTCGCTTCCTAAGCGGACGCATTTCCTCTAGGCCATCACTCCATATATATCCAGAGGAGAGAGAAAAAAACCATTAAGGTAATGATTCACGGAGCGGACGACTGTGGATACAGAAACAGCAGTTTGTTGACACTTGACTCGACTGTGACAGGCGTAAGCAGTTGATATATCATAAATCGATGAGTGATTAAACTAGAATTCGAAAATAATTTCCCGTCTTTGTTTATTGTTTGATTAATGGATGGATGGATGGATGGATGGATGCATGCATGGATGGATGGATGGATGGATGCATGGATGCATGGATGCATGGATGGATGCATGGATGGATGGATGGATGCATGGATGGATGGATGCATGGATGCATGGATGGATGGATGGATGCATGGATGCATGGATGGATGGATGGATGGATGCATGGATGGATGGATGGATGCATGGATGGATGCATGGATGGATGGATGGATGCATGGATGGATCCACTCTGTCTACGCATACCCAGATTCAAACACTCCACTGTCGGCCGCCGTTCTTTCTCTTGTCCCTGAACCTTGCACTTGGAATGAGCTCCACCCCTTCGCTTCGTCAGGTGTCCGCACTCAGCTCTTTCAAATCTGTCCTTAAATCCGACCTCTTCACAAGATAGGCCTCCCTTCCCTGCCTCTTCGTTGTTTTTCAGTTGTTGTTTTTCAGTCTGCAGTTATGCATGCGTGTGACTGACTGGTGTGAAAGGGCTTTGATTTGTCTCTGCACAAGATTTAGCGCTATATAGATACTTATTATTATTATTATTGTTATTATTATTATGATGATGATGATGATGGATGGGTGTACGACCGTTTGATCGGTTGTAGGGTTGTATCGCTAGTGTTGTGTGCGTGTGCGTGCGTGCGTGCGTGCGTGCGTGTGTGTGTAGCGCCACCCACTTTTTTCTGCGTGCAGTTTCATTTGTTTTTCCTATCGAAGTGAATTTTTCAACAGAATTTTGCCAGGAACAGCCCTTTTGTT
The DNA here is from genome assembly GCF_041734735.1 of Babylonia areolata. Taxonomy (NCBI): domain Eukaryota; kingdom Metazoa; phylum Mollusca; class Gastropoda; order Neogastropoda; family Buccinidae; genus Babylonia; species Babylonia areolata. Next base: position 5,997,909 of record NC_134881.1, read on the forward strand.
GCCGTGGGTTCTTTTACGTGCGCTAAGTGCATGCTGCACACGGGACCTCGGTTTATCGTCTCATCCGAATGACTAGCGTCCAGACCACCACTCAAGGTCTAGTGGAGGGAGAGAAAATATCGGCGGCTGAGCAAATCTAAGAGAAAAAGCAGAGATTCAGTTTCAGTTTCAGTAGCTCAAGGAGGCGTCACTGCGTTCAGACAAATCCATATACGCTACACCACATCTGCCAAGCAGATGCCTGACCAGCAGCGTAACCCAACGCACTTAGTCAGGCCTTGAGAAAAAAGTAAATAAATAATAGATAAGTACATAAAGAAAGAACTACTACTACTAATAATAATAATGTATAAGGCGCAAAAACTTGATGAAGTCAACTATAAGCGTACAAAAAAAAAAAAAGAAAAAAAAAAAAAGCTTAGAGATGTAAAGAAAAGAGAAAGATGCGGACGACGACAACACACGATTTCATTTCTCCCAAAGTGAGAGAAATCGTGGGATTGCGAGACGGGCGCAATAGCCGAGTGGTTAAAGCGTTGGACTGTCAATCTGAGGGTCCCGGGTTCGAATCACGGTGACGGCGCCTGGTGGGTAAAGGGTGGAGATTTTTACGATCTCCCAGGTCAACATACGTGCAGACCTGCTAGTGCCTGAACCCCCTTCGTGTGTATATGCAAGCAGAAGATCAAATACGCACGTTAAAGATCCTGTAATCCATGTCAGCGTTCGGTGGGTTATGGAAACAAGAACATACCCAGCATGCACACCCCCGAAAACGGAGTATGGCTGCCTACATGGCGGGGTAAAAACGGTCATACACGTAAAAGCCCACTCGTGTGCATACGAGTGAACGCAGAAGAAGAAGAAGAAGAAGAAGTGGGACTGCGAGAAATCATGGGCTTATACCCACTCTTCTAATCATGAGTTTGACTGAAAAATGACCTCTGTCACGAATACGACACGACACTTCCTGCTGCTTTTTTTTTTCTTAATTCTTTTTAAACCACTGCATAGTTTTTGGAGGAGGGTTGGGTTTGGGGGCCAAAAACGGAAAGAGCGGTTCTCTGATTGGTACAGACGAAGGTTAAAGGCGTAATTGCAGGCGATTTTGTGGAACTGGCAAGATGGCTGCACATTAGTGCGGCATCTGAATCGATGTCTGTATCACAGGTAAGTACAATAACTCTCTCGATCAATTATGTCCAAAAACCACTGAAAACGGGTCACATCTACAAGTCGTTATATCTATTCAACTTCGCACTGACGAAAAAACAAAACAAACAAGCAAACATGTCCCTGGATTTAGGATACTGAAACAGGTAATTGCCCTAATTTTTTCCTTCTTTTCGATGTGACAGTCAGCGATAGACACTACATTCAAGTTCGCTTTGAAGATCCAACAGAGGTAAAGGCACGAGGGTGGTGTTCAGAATGTAGTTCAAGGTCGCCGTCCTGCCCTCTAGCGTCCCGATCAGGAAGGCGGAGACAACTCCCTGTACGAACTGTCGATACTCGGCGTTACGGGAGTTATTGGTCGTGGTACAGGCATGTGTGTCATGGCAAGCTGAAAAAAAAAAAAAAAAAAGTCACTGCCGGTGCCACAGCAAAAAAGTACACCCCCCTAAACTCCCCCCCTCCCCCCAACCCCCCCCCCCCTCCCCCCCAAAAAAAACCAAACAAACAAGAAAAAAAACACACCAAAAAACACAAAAAAACAACAAAAAAACACACAGATAAATATACAGGGTTCACAAAAGGTCAAGGCAACATCACAATACAAACATATCTTCGGATTTAAAAATTATTTTTTTTATCGGGAGTGTGATTTAAAATCATGCAAGCTGCATGTGCTCATGTCACTGGTCTCTTACTGAACCCACGAACAACTGCACTTCAGTTTCATGTCACGCTGATCTCGTTTCACCAATGTTCAACAGCGTCAAGGGGTTTTAAGATAGCGTTGGTTTCGATCCAGTCAATTTCATTTCCGACTTCCTCGTGATTGTCCGAGTACAGCGCCTATGTATATATATATATATATATATACTGGCCATTTACCTGATTCAGTGCAGTTGCAATTGCATGTACCTTCCTGTTAAATTATGGTCACAGTTGTGGCATCGATGTTCGTCTCTGCCTGTCTGTCTGTCTGTCTGTCTCTCTCTGTGTCTG